>NW_022196915.1:61544216-61560014 GCF_008632895.1 Mastomys coucha
AAAAAAACACAAAATGGTTGAGAAACATTTAAAGAAATGTTCAACAACCCAAGCCATCAGGGAAATGCAGCTTAAAAACTACTGTGAAACTTCATCTCACACCAGTCAGCATGGGGAAAAAAAAATGTCAGCTCATGTTGGTGGGAGTACAAACCTGCATCGCTGCTATAGAAATGAGCATTCTTCAGGAAGCTCAAATAGATCTACTGCAAGAGTGAGCTATGTACTATTACGCAAGCTACTCTTGGGCATACATTCCAAAAGATCTGCACCCTGTTACTGATATTTGATCATACATGTTCATTGATGCTCTATCCATAATAGTCCTGTATTGGAAAAAGCCTAGATGTCTACTAACTGATGATTGAATAAGGAAAATGCAGTACATTTACACAATGGAGTATTATTTGGCCGTTAAAAATGAAATTTTCAGGTAAATAGACAGTTATAAAAAAATTATGAGTTAGCCCTGACCCTAAAAGACAAATGTTGTGTGTTTTCTTTTGTATGTAAATATTAGTTTTTTATGCCTTTGATATGGATATTACAATCAAAATAACTTCAGAGGTTAATTAAGTACCTAGTAAGGGTCTAGTGGGGAGGAGAGGATACACCGTGGAAAGGAAAGTAGAATGCAGTATGGAGAGATACTGGAGAAACTAGAATAGGAGAATTAGATATGGAGGGCTGGAAAAGAAATGTAATGGAGGAAATATGGGAAGGGACAACTAGTACTAAAGGTCATTTGAAAAACTATATGGAAACATTACTGTATGAGCGTCTTAAAATGCATACATATAAAAAAGGACTCTGAACCTTATGCCACCACCTAAAGCTTTCAGTGCCAAGATTAGGTTACATCTTTTGAGTCATTGGCGAATGGAGTCTCATGAACGCCTCCCAAACATCATAGGCTATTGTCATGGGTATTGGTTGCTTGCCATAACTTAAAGGTAAGGCCATATTGTTTAAGACAATGCTTATTTATTTCACGGACCATGGAGAAGTCAAGCTGATGTCTAACTAGAAGATTTATACCTACTGACTAGTGTCCATGGCATAGAAGAAAAAAAAAGACAGTTCATGTTGGTGGGAGTGTAAACTTGTACAGCTCCTATGAAGCCACTATGGAAGGAACTCTGCAGACTAACAGAGGAGAAAGGTAATTGCCAATCCAGCTACAAACACTGTGGCCCGCAACAGTGGCCTGCCTGCAAGAGATTCTGGTGAAGACATTGGCCACAAATATCAGAATAATCAGCTGGGTTTGTTTGTTTGTTTGTTTGTTTGTTTGTTGCTGGCAAATGGCAAAAGCCTTTAATGTAAGAAATCTTTTATAGTAATGCACAGTGAGGCTAAAAATAGAATCTAACAACAATCATGTAGTGCAATTTCTTAGCATTTTCTCATGGCAGAAGCATGCCCACTTCTTCACTATTTTACAGTAAATATTTTCCCCATGCCCAGGTGCATGAGGTTAGCTTCCTTGACCCTTGCACGCACAGCTCTCAAGAGCCTTGAATTTCTTCCAAAAACATCTTGGGTCCATGGTGCGGTCATGCCCTCAGCTGCAGGGAGATTATCAGAAGGTGCCCCTCCTTGCCTTTCAGCAGAGGGGCCACCCCTAAATCTTCCCCTATGCTAAAGAACATTCCCACCACAAGATTCTGGCATAATAGTGGCACCAGTGTTACAGGAGTAATCAACCACTCTCTGCTTGGTATTAAGGTCCCACTTCATAAAATTGAACCCATACCTGACACTGACCAATAAGCTGAGCCTAGATTGGTTAGGAACCTAAAGAAAACCAGACACTACTACTCTGCTAAAAGAACACAGCAATAAAACGACTCCCTGATGATATTCTGCTGTACCCACAGACCAGTGCCTCACTCAGCCATCTGCAGAGAAACCTCTTCTTGCAGGAGATGGAAACTAACAGACAGACCTACCACCAGACAATGTGCAGAGTGGAAGACTTTGGAGCACTCAGCCCTAAATGGGATGTCTTCATCCATCCTTACCCTCATAACTCAGGGGTCTGTGCACAAGAGGAGGTGGAAAGATTGGAAGAACCAGAGATGCTGGATGACTCCAAGCACACAGCATCTTCCAGACACAGCAAGACTGATGAAGATAGGAACTCACGGAAACTGGCTGAATGCAAAAGGCCTGGATGGGTTCGAGCCAGACAAGCTCCCAGCCCTGAGATGGGGAAATGGACACAGGGTCTCACCCTGAACCAAGAAGCTATCTGCAATTGATACCTGCTGACAAAGAAAAATGAAGTTTCCTCCCAGAGAGTCTCACTGTGTATATTATCCACACTTAGAGTAGGCTCCATGCCTAGGAGTACTTGGCCAACACAAACTCAATGTATTTTTGTGGACTTTTTTTTTTGTCTCATTTTGCTTTGTTTGGGAATTTTTTGTCTTATTGATCTTTTGTTTGTATGTTGTGGTTTCTATTTTAGTGGGGTGTGTGTGTGTGTGTGTGTGTGTGTGTGTGTGTGTGTGTGCTTTGTTTTTTAAAGAGAGAGAAAGAGATAAGAACTCAAAGTTAGGTGGTTAGAGAGTTAGAGAGGTTTGGAAGGAATTGGGGGAGGGGAGATCATGATCAAAATATATTACATGAAAAATATGCTTTCAATAAGTAAGACGGTTGCTTAATTTCTACATACCAGTGAAATGCCAACTTTTTTCATTGTGTTATAGCCAAAATAGTCTTTTATTTTTCAATGTTTTAGCTTTATTCTTCACAAGACTGTTTCATTATGTAGACTAGTCTGCCCTCAAAGTAATGATCCTCCTGCCTCAGCCTGCCTGTGTTGGAGTCATTATGTTTGGCTTCAGTCTTTTGAAATTACTGTGACTAGTTTTTGGGGCCTGATGTATTGTTTATTTTTGAAAAGTGTCTCTGGACGAATTGAGAACTATGTATTCTGCTACTGTTCTGGTTTGTTTCATAGGTGTCTAACTGGTGTTCAGTCTTCATTCCTCTGCTTACCTTCTCGGAATTATTGAAAGTGGAGTATTAAACTGTCCAATAATAACTGCTTTGTTTGTTTCTATTTTTCTCCCTGTACTAAGGGATCTGTTGTTAAGTAGATACATTTATAATGAAATTTAGCCTTTAGTAGATTGAAAATCTCTTTGTCTCTAGTATTAAAGTTGTCTACTTTGTTGTCTGTATCACTGCAGACACTGTTTTTCTCCTGGGTATTCTTTGCTGGCATGTCTTTTCTGGTGTTTTAGCTTTCTGTTCATCGCTGTCAGGTCTCAATTTTTTTTTTTTTTACATTGGTGTAAATTGTACAAAGCAATGGGCTTCGTTATATTTAGATTCGTGCACATGATGGACTCCGATTGTGGCCACACCCTCTGTTCCTCTCTTTTGTCCCCTCTCACTACTTAATTTCTTCTCAATTAACCCTCCTGTTCCCACGTCTTCTTAAAATGTCGCCATGTTTCACTTGTAGCTAGACAGCACAGGTCTGCATTTTAACAGACCATTCTCACACCACAGTCACACCCTTGGATTTGTGTACTCTGTTCCTAGTGCATAGACACATTTTTTTGTTGTTGTTATTTGGTTGGTTGGTTGGTTGGTTGGTTTGGTTTGTACTTTTTTGGCAAACGCTTCATATCTGTGTTTGCTCAGGAGAACAGATAAATGTGAGTAGCCAAGGTCCTTGTATTTCTTAGAAATCCTTGTTAATAGCCGGGCGGTGGTGGCGCACGCCTTTAACCCCAGCACTTGGGAGGCAGAGGCAGGCGGATTTCTGAGTTCAAGGCCAGCCTGGTCTACAGAGTGAGTTCCAGGACAGCCAAGGCTACACAGAGAAACCCTGTCTCAAAAAAACCAAAAAAAAAAAAAAAAAAAAAAAATCTAAAAGAAATCCTTGTTAATAATAGGGCTTTCCTACATTAATAAACCCCGTGTTGTGTATTACAGGTAAAAATAGATTTCTCTGGTGAAAGTAAGACACGATAGAGCACCTGTTCTGTCCACAAGAATGCATCATCATAGTTCTCGTCAGCAGAGAAGGCCATGCACACTGGTCCGCACGTTCTCATTCTTGTTGAGTGCTCACTAGCAGTTTTGAAATATAGTATCTTTATATTATAAATTTCAGACACGGATAAAATGTATTTTAACCATATCCACTTCCACTCCCCCTTCTGACTCCAGAGCCATTCCCCCAACATCACATTCTCTTGTTTTAAATAGCCTAATATTACTCCGATTTGCACTGCCAATATGGTCATGGTCACAAGGTCATCCACTGGAGTGGATGCCATACACTTACAGAAAACATACTTGCCCCTCCCTTGGGAGTCATCAGCAACCCATAGCACCTCAGATAGGAGTGGGAATTTATGTGTCCCTTCCCAACCCACACTAGAATGTGGACTGCCTTAATCATGTGTGGGTCTTGTGTGGGCAGCCACAGCTGGTAAGCAGTCACAAGTGAAATGATCCTGTCACATGCAGACAAAACTATCCCAGTCCTCCCAGACTAACTTGTTTGTTTTTTTTTTTTTTAAATTTAAATTTCTGTTTAGCACATGGGTAAGTTAATTTTAAAGGTTACTAAAAGTCAGAAGAATGAATTATATTTTACACTTTGAGACCTTGGTGTAGTACTGCGTTTGGGGCTAATGTCATTGAATTTTTTTTTTAAAAAGTGCTACACTTTTTTCACTTCTAATAAGTAAGGCCTGTTTAGATCCAGTTCAACATGTATTTGTTTTATAATATCTTCAGGATAGCTTAAGATATCTACTTTTATTTGCAATAGTAAGTTAGTAATATAGACAATAAGAAAATAGACTCACTTCTATAGGAAATTGGTTGAGGTCGTTAAATGATAGATTGAGGTATACCAATTGATAAGCCACAGACGATAAGTCTGGACACTGCATTAGAAAGAACCCCTGTAGGAATAACAAAAAATAAGCTATTAATTATTAACAGTAAATTCTCTCTATGTCGTCCAATGTTTAATTTTCTAATAATAATACTACAACCTCACCAACAGTGTGTACTGTCTAAAACCTTTCTGATCTATTACGAGAAAAATCACAACTCAGTGTAGTTTTAATTTGTATTGTTCTTTGCATGTATGTGTGATGGATGGGTGTGTGAGTGTGTGAGTATAGGCATGTGCTCATACACGTGACAGGATACACGTGACAGGATACACGTGACAGGATACACGTGACAGGCAAAGGTCCTTAGACTTGATGGTAATTGCTTTATCCACTAAGCCATCTTCTCAGACTGCATTATTTTCATTTTAAGAGATGATGCCCATGTCTTCATTAAATGTATTTAGTAGATGCCTTCCCTGGTTTCTTTTTCTAATGCACAGAAACACAGTCTATGATTCTCTATGTTGAACTTACTAATTTTGCTTAATTTATTTATTAGCTCTAGGACTTTTGTCAGTGATGATCATAATTCTAAATAAAAGCCACAATCCCAAACACTGAAATCTCAGAAGGACATGTGACAATCCTAAAATATTAACTTGTTGATATCCTTGAAGTCCTCAAGACTATTTCCCATTGGAAGAAAAAGAAAAAGCCACATAACAGAAAGCTGAGTTCTCAGTGGGGGCTAGGGACTGATGCACCTATGCGGATGCTCTACCTGCTGCTAACTCACTCTATCCTTCACCACTTCTGCCTTTTTACACACAGTACTGCTGAGAATAGGAAGAACTTGATAAGCATCCTGAAACCAGGTACTTTACTGATGGCATGTCCCTCCCAGGTCACAGAATGCATTACACAGTCACCTGGGACTTTTTCTGAGTAGGGACATGACTGCTGAGGTGATAAAATTGATTCATTTACTAACATGAAAAAAAGTACATATTGCACTCTGGCTAATAGGTGACACCTTAGGACTCATTCATATTCGCTCTCCTTCTCTTCCCCTCTCCCCCTTTTCTTTCTTTTTAAGACAAAACCAAAACCAAAACCAAACCAAAACAAAACCAAATGTATGGATTTTCGATGCCAACGAGTTCTAAAAACTGGGGGTGTAGCTTGCTTGGGTAGAGTGCTTGCCCAGCAAGCATGGAGCCCTGGATTCCATTCCTAGCACGTAAGTGGAGCATGGTGGAACATACGTCTAACTCTGGCACTCAGCAGTTGGAGACATGAGGACCGAAAGCCATCCTCAGCTGTACTGCCAGTATAGGAGACCTTGTCTCAAACAAGCAAACAAAAGAGACAAGTAGTGCTGGGCTCAAATACAACTGTGCTTACTTACCGTGGGGTCTTATGCAAGTTGCTTTCCTGCAAGTCATGTTTGCATCTACAAAATGGATATGAAGTTGCCTACTCTCCAGACTGTACTATGTTGTAGAAGGAGTACGGTGTGTTTAATAAATGACAACTGGTGCTACTGTGATTCATCTGCTGGGCAGTTCCAGCTTCCAGTGCAGACCAGCCTCACATTAGAGTTGACACAAGGTCTAAAGTTTCTAGTAATTTAGAAACATGAACCATTTCAATCCTGCTTCTCAGAGTTAAATGATGAAAAAAATAAAAACAGTCTGATTTCTCTGGATGGCAGCAACCTTTTAAACTTTATTGGTGAACTGAAGACAAGCTTGGGTAAGTTAAGCTTGGATGTGTGATTTCCATGTGTTCCTGGGAAGTGCCTGCGGTAATCGTAAAAGCTCCTTCAATGGAATGGAAACTCACCTATATTGAGAAACTAAAAAGGTGAAAATAACTGATAGCACCAATGGGCATTATGATTAAGGAGGTCTAACATACCTTAAGATTCAGTGCATTTCTTCCATATATTTGGCAATTTATTATGGCCAGGGTGGTCATCGCCAGTATTGTGTCAGAGCGTGTTGTTGCAACAGTTTTAAAGCCTTCCCCTCGTAAGACATGGGCACTTGGGTCTATTGTTCTTGCAGTTTTCTGAACAGCTAAAAAAAAAAAAAAAAATCAAAACCATAGGGTAGCCGGGCAGTGGTGGCACACACCTTTAATCCCGGCACTCAGGAGGCAGAGGCAGGAGGATTTCTGAGTTCGAGGCCACCCTGGTCTACAGAGTGAGTCAGTTCCAGGACAGCCAGGAATACACAGAGTAACCCTGTCTCAAAAAAAAAAAAAAAAAAAAAAAAAACCAAAACAAAACCATAGGGTATTATGACTTCCATGGCTAAGC
The DNA here is from genome assembly GCF_008632895.1 of Mastomys coucha. Classification (NCBI taxonomy): domain Eukaryota; kingdom Metazoa; phylum Chordata; class Mammalia; order Rodentia; family Muridae; genus Mastomys; species Mastomys coucha. The sequence continues at coordinate 61,551,414 of NW_022196915.1, forward strand.
GACATGGATGCTCTCACAAGAAGGGGTTACCAAAGAGATTAGCAATTCAGATAGTCTGGAACCAACTCCCCAGATCCTGCATTCACCCGGTCTGATTGGTCTGTGTGCCACACCAGCTGTCTTGCTTGTTACAAAACTATCTTTACAAAATAAAACTGTATGCTCACTGATAGATTCTACCTAGAAACTCAGACTATATCTCTGCCTTTGGAAGCCACACGTAAAGATAATTTTAAAATCCTCCTCTATAAATTAAATAAGCAACTTTTGGGTTGACAAAATAATGGGCATTGTAAAAGCACAGCTCTGACGTCACTTCCCCAGGAACATCTTCACTTCCTTCCTGAGATCCTCTTGATCTACCACTCCAAAGCCCTGTATGGGTGAATCCTTCCCTCGGTGTAGAGATTCCATACAGAGAAGGAAAGAAAACAAAAAAGCACCTAGCAGTTAGCCAAGCAGAGGCCATTGACACTTAAATGAACTTTATCACGTCCCCTGTGCATACGAGCTTGCATCAGACAAGGTCTATGCAAGAATATACCAAACTGCAATTAAAAAAACATTTTGAAATTCTATGAAATATATTTTAAACTTGCAAATATTTTTTGCTGTATTGTAGAAAGATCTTGCTTTTGAGGCCATGTAGACCAAGCTGGCTTTGAACCCATAGAGATCTGTTTGTCTTGGTCTCCCAAGTACTGGAATTAAAGGTATGTGCCCTCTGTCAGAAACACATTATACAGTGTCTATAATTGCTTCGGGAAGGATAAATGAAGCCTCCAAAAGAACCACAAGAAAAAGGAGTCAGTTTTCAATTTCCGAAGCAGAGTGGACTCACCACACATCTATTACAGTAAAATGTAATCACCAAGTTTAGAAATGTGTACAGTGCAAAGTAGTGAATTCTGGTCATCGGATGAGGGATACAGTGAGGACGAGGACGCAGGAGGGAGAGTTAAGACACAGACTGCAGCTTGCTCCCTGCTTACCCCCCTGCCAACCCAAAAGCTTCTCTAGGATTGGGGACTGGGCCCATCTGAATGTAGTCACACCTGCATTGGTTACTATCCAATACCTTCAGGTGCTGTTTTATGCGCATTTTGGTAGATTTAACTGTTGGTTACTAGATACTGGGACAGGACCAGAACTCTTTATTAAAAATCTGTCAGATAACTCTAATACTGTGTCTGCTACTTTTCATTCATTTTGCTTTCATGGGCTTGATAATGATAAATTATTCTCCACATACTATGCCCATCAGATTGTAGGTAGGCATACAAGTGCAATCTAAAACTGAGTTCACTTTTCAGCCAGTGTATGGACCTCACTATGTAGCCCAGGCTGGTCTTGAACTTTCAGTCTCCCTGCCTCCTGTCTGCTACTATCTCTGGCACTAGAACAATGTCAATTTTCCCTAAAGATGGTTCTCATTTGTTTCTGTGAGATAGCTAAGGTCCAGGCACTTAGAATGGGGCCTGGCCTGTGGGAGAGAGTTGCCACTTAAAAGTGCACGTCTGTTGTCCCTGTCTAGATTAAGAACAGCTTTTATATTCTCAACATCAGTACAACATCTGGCCCACTGTCAGTACGTAAGAATAAATGGCTTAAGGAACTGGGGAGATGTGTGCCCTAACACTTACGCAAACCAAATAACAAATCCTTGGTCAGAGAGAGAATAATCTTATAATTTCTCCAAGGATGGTAAAAACCCAGCACTTACCCTCAGGTGGTTTGTGCACGTCTGTCTTCCCACTCACTGCCACAGCATTTTCTAGATAAAAATTAAAAAAAAAAAAAAAAAGAGGACAACTTTTAGGTACTTTTGAGGGTGATTTCATTAGAAGTATTATTATTATTATTATTATTATTATTATTATTATTATTAATGGGCTGGGGTGCACGTGTCAGCACTTCCTGTCCCTTCAGGAATCCTCTAGACCACCCCCTAAATAGCTGTTTATCCTCACTTGAAGACCTGAAGCCCTATGTAAGGCACTACCAGGCACCTTCTCATTGATTTCTTTCTAGGTTTTTGTGAACTTTCTGATCAACTTTCATCAATCCTATCTGGATACAGTAGCCAGGCTGTCACCCACACCTCTCTCTATAAGGTCAGGATGACTGTTGGTACTCCCAGGCTCAGGTACTAAATGTTAATTTAAATGTTCTTTTTTTTTTTCTTTTTTCTTTTTCTACCTTGAAAACTATCCACCTCCTTGTATTTTCCCCTCTCCTCTGTTCTTAATGACGCCACTCCTGAAGACCACGTTTCAATTTTACTTACCTATCACAGCCTGTCTTGGAGGTTTTCTTGGCAAAACAGGCGTTGGCAGAGAACGGGCTGGTGGGAGTGAACCGGTGTTCAGTACCACTTTACTTAGGGCTGCCGTAGGGTGTGGTCGCTCAGACCACTTTGGTTCTGGTACTGAGGACGAAAGGCTAGATACAGGGCTGAGCGCTGTTTCCTTGACATCTCTGAGACGAAGAAGCTGTTGACCATAGTCCAAAATCTTTGGTGCAGGGCGAAACTGGGGACCTGATGGCTTAAACCTAGAAGTTATGAACCTAGAGTAAGAAGCAGGTAAAGGTTTGGAAAACTCCTTGGAAAGAACTAAAGTGTTGCCAAATGGCTTTTTAGTGAGACCCTCGTCTTCTTTGCCTTCCTTTTTCAAGGACTTTCTGACTCTTTTCATTTGCTGTTGCATATTCTTAAAAACTCGGGAAGACGCCAACGGACATCTTGGAATGAGCATGGAACCAGCAGCACTCTTTGGGACCTTCCAATGAAGGCGGAGGACACGGCGTGGCTTTTGGAAAATGGTAACCACTCTTTCCTGTGTCGTAAGGTTGTAATCAAGGAAGATGGTTTGAGTGCTGGCAGGTCTTTGTGACTGAGAAACACTTTGATCGATTTTCACTAAAGCACTTTCATCACCATCATGATTGAGCTGTTCACGGGTCTCCTCCTCCACTTCTCTAGTTTTAACTAAACAGGAGAAAGGGGAAGAGGGCAAAATTAGCATACATTTATTAAGCTCTCCAAACAAAGCTGCTAAAGGCTGGTTTTTTTTTTTTTTTTTTTGGTTTTTTGAGACAGGGTTTCTCTGTATAGCCCTGGCTGTCCTGGAATTCACTCTGTAGACCAGGCTGGCCTCAAACTCAGAAATCCACCTGCCTCTGCCTCCCAAGTGCTGGGATTAAAGGCGTGTGCCACCACTGCCCGGCCAAAGGCTGGTTTTTGTTTTTCATTTCTCACTCACCTTCTAAGAAACAGGCCTGCTTAGCTGTGGGGACTTCTGTCAAGCTGATAGGAATATACTTTGAGCAAACAATTGAGAAGCTAACCGACTTACAAAGGATGGAGCAACTCTTCAAAGAACAAAAGCCGTGGGGAAAGGTCCAAGACTCAAAGAAGAGATTTGGGACAGTTGCCACTTTATAAAACTCTGGTAATATAGATGGTAAAAGTGACTTTTGATGAAATAGCTCTTTCATCATCAGCTTTCCCTACTTGATTTTTTTTTAAATTTAGTAAAGAGCAACATTTCTTTTTCATGCCAAATGAAAATACAAAAGCAGTCTTTCAGACGTAGGGATACGCTGATATTGACTAGAAGATGCTGCGTGTTTATTTCTTTGCTAAGAACTCTTTTCTCACTTAGGTCCAGAAATCTATGGAGCCTGCATTCTTGGGTACCTCACTCCATCAGGTGTGCCTCTCCTTACCTATGGGACAGAATGTCAAGTGTCATCTTTCTGTTGCCTTAACTTCAATAAATGGTGATGAACATTCCATTCCAGAGAGGAGGGATGGATTCAGTATGGCTGACCTTCAGTGGGAAGGCACATAAGTACTCTACCCGGTATCTCAACTTCCCCTTCTCTACATGAGAACAGGGCTGCGCTGAGACAGAGGGATTGTGGATAGTACCATTGCCATACCATACGTTAGCCTTGTTCCCAGACTCTCCCTTCTCCCTTTGGTGGCTGGAGAGGGGCTATTGGTTTCCCATTTCAAACCAATTGAGGGGACTTGCAGAGCACCATGTATGGAGGACTGCTAGGGGTGTCTACTGAAGTGGAAGCTGGCATCTCCTTACCACCTAAGCAAAGTGTACCAGCATCCTTAACCTCACCGTTTCACCATGACCTTAGTTTTTTGTTTTTTGTTTTTTTTTTTAAGGTATTCTATTCCTATTTTTCCAGTATTATCCTCTGCTCTCAGAAAGCACATGGTCTCCTCTTTTATCCCACTTTAAGTCAAGACTTGGTTCAAACCTTGCTCCTACCCTGACAGCCTGTCATAGCTAACTACACCAGTCTGTACTGTTGCATGGACACATACATATCCAAATGTGTCCAATGCTGCTTTCTCCTGTTGCTTCTGGTCTTTATTTTGTGTGAAGCTCATTATTAGTAGCCAATTGAAAGGTGATGTAAAAGAGAAACAAAGTCATTAAATTCTGTATGGTGAACAGTATGTTCCAATTTTTGGCTATGTGAAGGTTCTGGTTCTGTGTTTTAATGTTTATTTTATAAATTAGACTTGAGCCACTATATGTGTTCATTCATTGAGCAAATATCTCAAATACCCACTATGAACACAGTACTCTGAATTGATGTTAGTCAAGGTCATAGACTCTCCAAGATGGCAAAAGCAAACATCCTTTGTCGTGCCAACGTTTAGAAATTCTGCACTGGACTATGGAGTTAGACCAAAAGACAAATAGTAAAACTCCAACACAGAACTTGGTAAGGAGCTGTCAGTCTGCATGGCCATGGGGGCTATGTACAGAACAGCTTATAAATATACAAACGCAGGACATCACAGAAACACAGAAAGCATGACGGAGAAATGGCACAACAACGGCTGTGTAGGATTTGGAGGTAATGAATACATTGCTTTTTTTTTTTTTTTTTTTTTTACATCTTTGATAGTCATACATGAAAGGATAACTTTTACATTATAAAGTTTACAATATAAATGTTGGCATCAAATAATACAACCAGTAAAGCCAAGTGGTAGAAGGAATTCAGAAAGGAAAGACATTGCTCTTATAAATATAGTAGTTAGTTGAGAAATAGGAAGAAATACAGGAATAATGGGATTATATAAAGTCACATTATAAAAGTAGCTCATCTTCAAAAAAATTTAAAATGTTTATGAGTGTTTTTGCCTACATGACATGCATGCCTAGTGCCTGCACAGACCAGAAGAGAGCACTGAATCCCCTGGAACTGTGAGGTACCAAGTGGCTGCTGAGAATTGAACCCTGGTCCTCTAGGAAGAGCAGCCAGTGCTTAACCACTGAACCATCTCTCTGGCCCCTATCCCACCTGACAGAAACTAATGAAAGATGATGAGCAAGATATGGTTTTGTTGACTATTTTATCACCAGTTCCTACACTGTGCTTCATAAAAAGTCAATCTTTATTGTTTGTGAAGACTTAACAAATGCTCAATTACCCTACACTGAACTCCTTGGGAAAAATAAAAGGTCAGGTTCCTTTAAGACTGTGTTCTCAACATTTTCATCAACCAATCAACATATAATCTTGTGGTTATATGCTCTGCATTTAAGGACATATTATTTGAATATGTAGATATGATTAAATAAACTTTCTTAATATATAGAATCTATCCTTGATTTGTTAACACAGACCTGGCACACTGCACACGTCAAGGAAGTTCATCTGACGTGATGTTCTCGTCAAAGCTTTCTTTGGCTTAGACTGAGCGTTAGCACTATACTTATGGGTATCATAAGCCAAACAGATAAAAAAGGGGGGGGGCACAAAAAAATTTTTAAAAACCATGGAATTAAGGAGACCAGGAAAGGAACACGTGTTTGTATTAGAGGAGCTGAAACAGGAAGGCAGAGGGAACCCTGTACTATCCAGGTGAGGACTGGGTCCATATGTGTTGGGGAACTTGTATTTTCGTTTATCTAAACACGCATTTCCATGAACAGAAGAACTATTGATGTGAGGATTTCAAATTGTTTTAGTAGTAAGTAAACTCACATTTGACAAGTCCACGAAGGAGGACCAATCAACGAGCAATCCTACAGAACTGACTCTTGGTTGTTGTCACCTTATGATAAACATTTCTCCTTATGGCCATTAGTAACTGTCTTTACTGAGATTGTAAATTAAATAAAGCAAGTGATTTCTATGAAAAAAAACCCACACCAAGGTTAATACACAGATCTGTACATACCTGTATGATCTATACGAACTTTCTTCTTTAATAAAGGTAATTTAGGGAGCTTTGGAGGTAAGGGTCTTCGAAGAAGTAGTGGGTGATGCTGGGTTTTGAGTGAGTGACAAATGCTCTTTTTCATAGCTGCTGGTTAAGTGAGAATGGAACTTACTGAGAACGAATTGTTACTGAAAAGAAGTGGTTATCAATTAGAAAATATCTTTACAGAAACCATTCTGTACTGCCACTATACTGAGTTCAAGCAGGCTAGCTTTGTAAGGAGAAAAAAACCAAAAAAGTAAAATAATAATAAGAAGAAGAATAAGAAGAAGAATAAACATTTAAAACTTATTTTTGAAGCATTTTTTAAATGACCTATTTTTAATATAGGTGTAAGCATGAGGCTTAAGAGAGACAGAGAGGCACTCAGAAAGTTTAACATTTTCTTTTGGGACTGGATTATTGAAACTCTGGTCTCATGCAAGGCCATATCACTGAGCCAAATCCCCCTACTTTCCAACTTGCTTCAAATTAGAAGTTGGGGAATACACTTGTAAGCTCAACACTTGAAAACCTGAGACAGGAGGATCAGGCTGGGCTACACGGGGAGGTGGTTTCTTTTAAAATTTTAGATTAATAATTAATATAGATAAAAAACATATTCTATTATTAATCAAGACCTTGCTAACATTTCCCGTGTGAGTACGAAATTCAACCAGCCAACGCTATTTTCGGTCAGTACCCCCCCTCCCCGCAATATATAGGCATGACATTTCATTCACTACCTCCCAAATATTATCAGTATAGATTTAGAAGGGATTTTGGTTTAAAAAAAAAAAAAAGACGTAAAGGCCTCTGAAATCCCACAGTATCTAATGATACAAAAACAGTTTTCTTGTATGGCGATGGCTTGTTTTAACTCTCAGCTGACTTAATTTGTTCATAATTATGCAACTCCAAAATAAAGACAGGCTTTAATACAATGAGATGTTCCAGGATGGCGGGGAATCCCAGAGAATAAGGAAATAAGGATACCAGATGTCCTCCCTCTCCACCCCCCCCCCCAAAATGAATCTTTGTTTTTAGGGCAACCTCAAAAGTGCCTGGCACCGTGCTGCTCCGCGGGACTCCTGGCAGAGAACCCTGGGGCTGTGCAGAGGAGCGGTTTACCCGCGAAAGATAACTGCAGGCCTGGCGCTCGCTCAGGATTTGTCGGCTGGCAGCGCGTGCCCGCCCGCCACAACAAGTTTCCTTCTCTAGTTGGTGGGGAGACCTCACCCCTTCCCTATCCCCAAGTGTTGGGTTCCTATGGACCCTGCCTTCAAGCACACAGACCAGATTTCCCACGTCCATGTCCTTTGTTCCTGAGTCCTGGCTGCCAGTAACTGTCTAGTGAGGTCTCCAGTGAATCTAATCCCATGTTTCTGCTGGATGCAGCTCCATTAGCAGCATCCCCAAGCCCTACTACAGCCGAATGTTACGCTCATAGTGAGGACCACCAACTAGGTTGCCCCCCACAACCCCTCCCCCCGCAACTCCCCCACCAAGCCGGATGGGAAGCGCAGGCGCACGAGGGTGGGGCGCTCCAGGAACCAGGGGCGGGGCTCGACGCCCCGCCCACTCGATCCACCCACTGATTTCGCCGCCCTAGGCCAGTCCCCCCTAATTCTGCTGTGGGCTGCGCAGGATGCCCGGAGGCTGAAGTGGTGGAGCTGGGAGGAGTGGCTCTCCACGTGCAGCTGTACGGAAGGCTGTGGTGACAATCGTTATTACTATTCTTACTCTTAAAACAGTGGCCACTATTCTTTACTTACTTTTCTCCAAGACTTGCCACGGGTGTCTGGAGTCTGGGTTGGCATTTTCTCATGTGGCTACACTTTTGGGCAGCTGGCCACCTTTACTCATTTTGCAGTAAAACCCTTGTCTCCAAGTCGCACATTCTGTTTTCCTTCTTGTCTCTCGGGTGCAACCTGTTTTGTCTTTCTGAGCCTTTTAAAGTTCTCGGTGGAAGTGGAACTGTGTGGGAACTGTGAGAGCCTGTAGGCAGTGGTTCCAAAGCGCGTTAAAAGGACACCCAGGTCTCCCTGTCACGGTGCTTGGCTGCCATAACCGGTGTTGGTTGCTGTCTCCATGTTCAGTGGTAGATAATACCGCGCGTGTTTGCCTGTATGTGCTTGCTTCTCTGGAGATTTGAGAACGAAAACTGGAAAGAACCTATGACAGAGACGGGGAAATCCAACTGAGAACTCAAGTAAGGGGCACCTCCTTTCAGGCATCTCCCTTATATGTTTCTCTTCTTAAGAAAGGGTGTGGGAATTTCAATAGCACCTTGGGGAACCAGAGACTTCCAGATTCGTTTACTAACCAAGTCTTCCTTTTTCTCCTAAGAGCAAGCA
>NW_022196915.1:61560024-61568128 GCF_008632895.1 Mastomys coucha
TGGGAAAATAATAATTAAAAAAGAGTTTGGGTAATACTATACAATTGTTGTCCTGTGGTATGTTGGTTTGTGGTTTTGTTATTTAGATTACTTTGTTGTTTAATTAGGTACCCTTTCCAAACCAGGGATTTTATTCTACTTCGCCTGTGTCTGTTTTATGTTGCTTAGTTTTCCTGAAGGACAGGAAGCAGACAGAAAGGCAAATCTGGTGGCCATGTTTGTCTCAAGCAATGTATATTGTTCGTTATTTTGTAAACAGCAGAAATGTTTCTATTCTTAAGGATAAAGATGTGTATAGGCCAGTCTCTGACCCTGGTTCTGTATTCTTAAAAACTGAGACCTACTGGAATTCAGTTTCAATGACGGATGCGTTTAGAATGTGTGCTTAGCTTTGCATAGTCAAAAATCAAGGCAAGTGCATTTGTTAATTTAAAAAAATGCTTTGTCATTCCTTGTAGCTCTGCAGCTGTAAACATTTCGTTTTCTATAACTACTGCTATAACTATAGCTCCAACCATTTAGGGAAATGAAAGAGTAATGAAAATGGTTTAATATGCCTTCTACGCCCATGTCAGCTATTCTACCATACCTTACATGTTTTCCATGGGAATCTCAGAAGCACAGGGTAAAATTGTGAAAACCTACATTTCACTCAGTTGTGATTACTTTAGCACTTCGTGTACTTAATTTGTTATTTTTGAAAATACAGCTAGCTCACCTTCCCCTCCCTCCCTCCCTCCCTCCCTTCCTTCCTTCCATCCTTCCTTCCTTCCATCCTTCCTTCCTTCCATCCTTCCTTCCTTCTTTCCTCCCATCCTTCCTTCCATCCTTCCATCCTTCCATCCTTCCATCCTTCCATCCTTCCATCCTTCCTTCCTTCCTTCCTCCCATCCTTCCTTCTTCCCTTCTATCCTTCCTTCCTTCCATCCTTCCATTCTTCTTTCCTTCCTCCCTTCCATCCTTCCTTCCTTCCTTCCCTCCTCCTCTTCCTCCTCCTCCTCCTCCTCCTCTTCCTCCTCCTTCATACTGTTTCTCTCTTGGAAAGGAGGGTGTTCCCTCTTTGGCTTTAAGTAAAGTTCCATTTCACCTGGTGTACAGTTCAGTTGGCCAGTTTACTTGTCCCCTTGGATCTGCCATTTGGCAGAACCACTGCGTGCCAGTATGAACTGCAGTGCTTTCACTCTGTTAGTGGCTTGGGTGAAAGCGGCTAAGTTCACAGTGAGCACCAAGGTTATTGGCATCCTGCATCATTTTTGTTGTTGTTGTTGCTAAAATGAGATAAAAGCCTTACATAAAAAAGAGATGTGAGCACCCGACAGATAATGCTATTGATTGTCCAAGGATGGAGCATGCTCAGAGGACCTCAGATTTGCCTTTGGTGAAAGGATGCCACTGTTAGATGATGTAAAATGTGTGCTGGGCATCTTCATTGTTCTGCATAGACCTTTGTTTTGTTTGATTGGTTTTCCTTTCAAACAGTATAGAAGTTTGTTAAACACTTTGGCCAGTCTAGCTCTAAGCTAAGTCTAGATCTAGTTTCTTACTGTGTGAAAATAACTGGAGACATTTGTATTCTTTTGCTTGGGTTACTTTTAGAGGATCCTGTAAAGAATGAATAGTTATCTTTGAGTGCATATTGATTCTCTCTTGATTCCTCAGGGCACTGAGATGCTTTTGAGAAAAAGCATCTTTTTCTTGGCCTGAGTTTACAACTGTTAATATTAGCTGTGCATCTTTACCCTCTTCCAGTCACCACTGTGTGGCTTTAAAGACATAAATTTATGTCAGGTGTTCTTAGGCTTTAGCGGAGAATGGGCTTGTATTTTCTTGGGTGTGAATAAACCTTTTGGTAGAAGCAGTTGCTAGAGATTGCTCTTCGTGTCCCCGCGTCTTGGAGATTTGTAGCTTTGTTCCTGCTCTACACTATTTGGGGACATTTGTTTCCTTTTCTTTCTCAAGATGGATGGTACTTCCTTTCCTTTGTTTGCGTTAGAGATCCTGGGATTCAAATCAAAAGGAAAACATTGAGACTTTGCCAACCAGGAAATGTCATGGGATCTATGTGGTGGAGTTTAAAAAACTGTTCAAGTGTATGAAAGAACAATGTCTATGTGCCCTTCACATTATGTCTATGAATTCAGCCATTTGTTCTGGAATGATACATCAGAGTGCCTGTACTGCGTACATCACTTTGCTAGGCATTAAACTTCAACTTTATTAATTAAATATTACTAATTATTAATTATTATTAATTAAATATTAAATAAGATTTATTTATGTATTTTATGTATGTGAGTATACTGTAGCTGTACAGATGGTTGTGAGCCTTCATGTGGTTGTTTGGAATAGAATTTTTAGGACCTCTGCTCGCTCCGGTCAGCCCCAGAGCCCCAAACAATTCTGCTCACTCAGTCCCTGCTTGCTCTAGCCCAAAGATTTATTTATTATTATATATAAGTACACTGTAGCTGTCTTCAGATGCACCAGAAGAGGGTGTCAGATCTCATTACGGGTGGTTGTGAGCCACCATGTGGTTGCTGAGATTTGAACTCAGGACCTTTGGAAGAACAGTCAGTGCTCTTACCCGCTGAGCCATTTAGCCAGCTCCAAAGACATGTTCTTAACAGAATCTCCTATCCCTAAATCCTGATTGGTGGGATAACTTGGCACAGATGTTTGTGGATTTTGGGCTTAAAAACCCTGTAGGATCTTAACTAAGGGTCAAGGTTCATTTCCCAAATCTGGACCACAGCCCGAATGGATCAGTCCTGGAGCGCATGCTCAGGATCAGTCCTGGAGCGCATGCTCAATCAACTCTCCCTGCCTGACTGTGATCAGAGTTTGTGTGGTTTGTGAGGTGATTCCTAGACCCCAACATTAGAAAGTTTCCTTTTAATGATGGGCTAGCCAGGTAACAGTTACCTAGGCCTTAACATTTTACCCAGGAGAGAGGAGGGAGGGGAGAGGAGAGGAGCGGAGGAAAGGGGAGGGGAGGAGAGGAAAGGGGAGGAGAAGACAGTTATGTTGACAAAGGTCACTGTTCTATATGCTCTTAACTATGACATGTCTGATTTATGACATGTTTTGTTCTTAAGTGTGAACCAGATTTGTTCCTTACTACATGGAAGGCCCTGTTCTGCAGGGTCCTTAAGGATGCTAGTGTGTGCATCATATTTAATCAAAGGCAGTGTAGCCTAACTCTGCCCTCTTGAATTCTAATCCCCCTGATGCCACTTGTTGGCTTGGTTGTCAGGCTCATTGCCCAGCCATCTCTAAGTCCCTGAACTTTCCTTACCTGCAAACTGGGGAACTTTTGATAATTGAAACATCCATATGTTTGCAAGGTGTATGAACGTCATCACTTCCACTGAGCCTGTAACCTCTGGCATTTGGAAATGCTTTGTAATGATTTTATTAGAGTGTCAATAGCAGCTCGTCCTCTTCAACAGCACAAACGACAATGTCTCAAATCTATCATTCTGCTTTATTCTCACTGTCTGAATTGAACATAAGTTTCACTTGTAAGTGTATTAAAGACTACCAATTGTGTAAGGGAGTGATAATGGCGGCTTAGAGTTAGTTGAGCAGAGGTTGCCTGGGCATGCAATGGCACTGGTATTCTATGTCGAGGACCTTTGGATCTTTTGCCTCAGTGGACAACTGCAGCAGTATCCTCTCTCTTGTGGCCAACACACTTGACAGTAATGCCACAGTTCGGTTGGATTTTCACTTCTATAATGCACTCAGATCAGAACCTTTTTTTTTTTTTAAATAAGGACTGACATTAATGAATGTTCTAGGACACTGCTTCTCTGTCTACCTCATGTGACACAAGAGGCCATGCTTGCTGATGGCTCCTGCCATTACTCTGGCCGTCATTTCAGCTGAGGTAATTCTCAGCAATGGAAGAGGCATGGTGTCCAGGGACCTGAGGAAAAGAGCTCGGGTTTGTTCTTCTCTTCCCTGTGCTTCCAAGCAAAGCGACTCTACTTTCCTAAAGTTAACACGTTAGGTTCTGCCACGGACTTGCTTTCAAAAGTGGGTTCTATGGCAGGAGGAATTCTCTTACAGCCCACCAGACGGCATTACCTGTGCCTTAAGACTTAGTCTGTGTCCCTGCTTTACACTGGAGTCATGGAAACCTTGGCTAGTCATTGCAGAAGGGGTGCCTCCCTCACTTTCCAGAATTCTACACACACCATCTCTTTCAACCCACCCAAGAATCAGATCATAATGGAATAGCTATAAGGTACCACTGCTCTCATCAGGGGAGCAAAGACAGAGTGATCTCTTTTTATTCAGCTCCAAGTCCATGCCTGGATTCAACGCATTAAAGAGATCACTTTCTGAGGAGCTGTAATGAGGTATATCACTTTACAGGGAAGGTGTTACTGAGAAGAAGAAAACCCTCACTCCTTTCTTAGTTAGGGTGTTTGTAGTGCATACTTGTGGGGTGCTTGATGTCTTCAGTGAAGACTAAAAATGTATAAAGAATAAAATAGCACAAACAGGGACATTGATGATCCTGGTATTTGGAAAAGACCTAGAGCTATATCCTGAAGCAACAGAAAGTAGAACCAGGGGGTTAACATCCAGCTTGGCTTAGTAGAAATTATTTAGTTAGGGACAAGAAGGACCGGTTTTGCTAATCTTGTACTGTGAGCTATTGTGATCTTAAAGCCATTCCTAAGGACTTGGCTCAGAGCACGTCTCAGACCATGTGTTTCTCTTATTTATGTCTATTTCCAAAGGGAAAAAGAGTTCTCTGGGAGAGGTGTCTTATGTAATGCATAGAGACATTAGCCTGATGGGGCTTTGAAAGCTTCGAGAGCTTCTTATTGCGGAGGCTGGTATTTGTAAACAAGCTGTTCATGGGCTGTGGCTAAAGGAATAAGGAAACTTGAAGGGAAAGGGCTCCGGAGGAAGTAGGCAGGAGGCCCGGTCCATGTCCTGTGTGGAATAATAGACTCCTCGCAAGTGACCTCCACCCCGCAGAAACAAATGCGCAAAAATCAACAGACACGCTGATTCCAGGTATCTCTGTTATTTCTCTAAGCTAGGAGGGAAGGGGTTTGCTGAGGGAAGGAGGAAGCAAGGAAACTAGTTCTCTCTGGGCAGGTTGGCCGCATTGACTTGGCCAGACACAGGCTCCAGATCTTGCCTTCTGAAAACGGGGAGAACGAAGTGGATTGGGGGTTCACTTTGAACAGAGGGTGCGTTTCTCACAAGTACATGCCTGACATTTCCAAGGGAAATATTACCGAGTCATCCATAGCACAGCTCCTTTCTGTCTCTGCCGAAAGGTGTGGGAGAGGAAGTGGGAGCTGTCATGCATTGTCCGTCTAGAGGCAAGCAGCTGCAGTTGTGTCACCGCACTGACCCTGTTTCCTTGCCTCTAAGAGCTTTCCTCTATCTGTGGTCTCTTAATCAACTACAAATAGTGTAGATGAATAATGGTTGAATTTGTTGGATTTTTTACATCTCCTGGTGTTGGAATACAAATGCCTTTATCTCTAGTCTATGTTCAAAGACTACACTGGGTGATTTTATGATTTAAATAATATTTATTTAGGTGGATAGAATTGCTTACGTGATTTAGTAGCAAAGCCAGGTTTTTATTTTGTAGAGTTTGACCACCTCCTCCCTATCCCCCAACCCCCGTCTCCAACTTCCTTAATTTTAACTATCAATTAATTTTGTTTGTTGTGGAATATACCTTGAAAGTGTAAAAAGTCAAAGTTGCCTTCTTCCTCCTCCTTCTTTTCTTCTTCTCCTCCTCCTTCTCCTCTCCATCTTCTTTTCCTTTTCTTCTACTTCTTCTCAACCATCAATGTTTGGTATGAAACACTGCAGGAGAGATATAGGTATATGTATATACATGCACACACATGTATGTGTTTATATATAAAAACATATCATTTATATGATATAACAAGATCATCATTTTTGTCAGTTCAAATTTTTCTCTTGAAATTGTTCTCAGACATCATATGGAGCATAAAGTAGGAATCATGTTTTTAATACAAGCTGTGGTTTTATAGACTTAGCGCTTGATTCTCAGTCTGGCCAGATATTATTTATGAGATGCTAAACTGGGGAATATGAGATTTACACATAATTATTGTAGCAAAATCATGTCGTGCAGGTTTAAAACAAGCAAAATCTTATGTAATCCTTTCAGAGAGGAATAGCTATTGATACTTTCAAGTAATATATCCATACATTCACATAAGCACACACATATATTTATACTTAATGGCATTTACAAAAGACTAGTATAAAAGGCACTTAATATTCAATTGTGTACACATATATATTTTCATTTTTAATACACTGTTAAAATTCTATAACCTGTAATTCCTCTAAAAATATAGGATTTTCCCAAGTAATATAAACATTTTAAAGCTTTTTAAAATCAAATATTCCATATTTCTGTCTCCCCCCAAATCTCAGTTGAAGTTCCTACTAACTGTGAGTGATAGTGGGTGCTCATTTTCCTTCAGTCTAACTCAGTGGTTCTCAACCTTCCTAATGCTCCAACCCTTTAATATATAGTTCTTTATGTCGTGCTGACCCCCAACAACAGCATCATTTTATTGCTACTTTACAACTGTAATTTTGCTGCTCCTGTTAGGGATTATACTGCAAATATCTGTGTTTTCTGCTGGTCTTAGGTGACTCCTGTGAAAGGGTCATTCGACCGCCAAAGGTGTATAACCCACAGGTTGAGAACTGCTACTCTGATGCTGGGAATTAAGCAAAAGTTTAGTTTTCATTCCTCTGGTGTGACAAAGCCAGAAGGTCAGAGGCCTGAAAATGTGCGTCCATCTTCTACTCCTGGAGGATGCAGGGTGCGATGCACCTCCACCCAGCAACAGCATGTTCTCTTTTATAAGCACACATCTGTTAGTGCTTCTCAGTGCTGAATTCACTTAGAGCCTTTGTAGGACAAGGAGCGGGATGGAACCAGACGATGCATTTTCTTCTTCCACGCCATGAGAAAACTGCTGTGTGATATTCCATATACCTTCCACTGGCACCAACACGCTCTGGTCTGCAAGCGGACTTTCCTGAGTACACACTGGCGGTGTTCACGGTTGATGATAAGAGGTTTATCGAGGCCTTGACTGGGGAGAATGTGAGAAGCCTGAGAACGTGCTTCCACTCCAGGAGACCTTAGTGTGCTACCTGTCTCACACCCAGCATCAACAGCTTGTATTTCATAAGCACACTTCTCCTCCGTGCTTATCAAACACTGCGTTTACTGTGTGTGACAAGAAGCTTGGGAGAGACTGGCAGCAGCCCGTATTTTAGTTAACATGGCATTTGATTGGTAACAGGCGTAACTTTCCCTTCCTGTGCTCATTACTGAATGTGTCTTCTTGTTAAGTGACTCATCCTGGCCCCTTGCCTGTTTTTTACATTGTAGTGTGTATTATATGCACCCCCTCCCCATCGTGATTGTCAGAGATGTTACACATTATGGATAACTAAAATACTCAAGTTTCTTACTTAACAAAAGTCCCGTGTGATTTCAGAAGAATTATGTGGGTCCTGAAGTTTGAATAGCTGATACCACTGTTTACTAATTATATGACTTGGTTAAGTTAGTCTACCCTGTAAGCCTTACCTTTTGCATTTATAAAGCTGTGACGCAATGGAATAGGCTCTATAGGAACTTGTGAAAAGTAAGTCAGATTGAACCCAGAGTGCACTGCTACAGAGGCTGGCGCATTGAAAATGCTCATTAGGGGCTGAAGAGACAGACTTGGGAGATGAAGGGCTGGCTCTGCCAGAAGGGAGGAGCATGTAGCTTGTGGGCATGTTGGAGGTGTGCATCTATGACTCCATTGCTTAGAGGGCAGAGACAAGCTGATCTTGGAGACTTGCTGACCCACTAACCTAACGGAACCAGTGAGGTCCAGGTCCACTGAGACATCCTGTCTCAAAACTAAGATCAAGATTGACAGAGAAATGCAGCTGAAGTCAACCTCTTGCCTCTGTATACTCATGCATGGGCAGCAGCATGTACAACCACACACACACACACACACACACACCATGAGTGCACATGTGCATACAAACTAAAAAAAAAAAAAAAAAA
>NW_022196915.1:61568144-61590170 GCF_008632895.1 Mastomys coucha
AAAAAAAAAAAAAAAAAAAAAAACTAGCAAAAGACAAGAATGAAAATATTCAGTAAAGGTCAGTTCCTTTTTCTCAGCAAGTCAAAGGGAAGTGCCACGTTCATCCAGACTATTATCACATACATACAGCTGACCTTGTTGCTAAATCACACGAACATGAGACATGAACTGGAGGTAAGGTCGTGGCAGCCCGCAGGGATGTCTGACTTGGATGTGGACTTTCAGGAGGTGGTACTGGGGTTGGTTGTCTTATTTCCATAGAGAGTAGGGGTGAGTTCAGTGGACTGCCACAGGCAAAGAATTGAAAGAGAAACACCTGCATAAAGTGGGGAGTGGGGTCTTAAAATTGAAGCCCTTATTCTGAAACAGGTATAAGAGGATTCTCAGCATTGCTCAGATAGCTCCAAAGGAAGCTGTCCACAAAGCTGGGCAAACTGTATGACACCAGACAGAGTAGACTCTAAGGGATGGGGTGTCCAAATGAGACTAACAACATGGCTTCTCAATACACAAAGCAAAACCTGACAAAAGTACAGGGAAATATTGCTAAGTCCATCTCTAGGAGAGACCATTTTTGCTGTTGCTGTTAAACATGTCTCAGAAAACAAAGATGCAGGAAACGGGGAATTCCTGGGGTGATGGAATTTTTAATAGCAGCTAATGGACTCTCTTTAAGAGACATATGTTTATACTGACGTCCACTAAATAGTGACTGTGCACCCTCTTCAACAAACATGAAATATTTACCAAACTGGCTGAGTACTTGGCCACAAAGTTAATCTCTATGAATCTCAAATGATACTCATGAAGAACCCAGATTTGCTGGGCGAGAGTCTAGGTGAAGAAGCTGGAAATGAAAACGTGAAAGGAACTCGAATGTAATTGTACTGGCAAACAGACAGGCTGCTTGAACGATGTTGACACAAAATCCCAGCTCCCATTTAATAGGGATACTAGAGAATTTACTCCTCAGTCAACATGAGTGACCACAGTCTGTAAGAACACTGATCTAAGTTTCCCTACAGTCCGTATTCCAAGGCAGAAAAGATGCTGTGAAGTCTTATAGTAACAGAACAGAGAAAGCCATAAATCAAAACATTTTTCACATACATTTGGTGGAAACACCAGAGGCAGGTTGCAGCCAAGAGAGAAATCTATTAACTGCCTCAGATGCTATCTGATAGAATTCTTGGCCCTTTGATGTTTAGAAACTAGAATTTGGTACATTGATACATTCCAAAAGGGTGTTTATCTGCCACCCACAGGGTGTAAGGTCCGGGTTTATCTGTCAGTCACAGGATGTTAGGCCCACCACAGAAGTTGGCAAGGAATGGCTTTGTGAGGGTCTAAAGACAGTGGGAGAGAAATTACAGTTACCCTCAGGATCTGCAAGTTACTCTCGGAGTCACTGCAGTCCTAATTCTTCCTTCCAGAATTCTCCTTCATCTCCCCCTGTTAGACAAGTGTCACCTTTTACACCTGTGGGGACAGGCCCATAGCTAGAGAGTCTCAGTCCTAGGATCTGGTCTACATGAGGCTGAGCTGTAGGCAGGGCAGAAGGCTTCAGGAGAGTGGGATAGTTGGTAAAGCCAGTCAGAAAGAAACTTCTAGATTGTATCAAATCTCTTAGCCACCCTTACCCAGATTTGATTTTCTTTCTTTCTGTTTGTCCTCTGTATCTGGCATAACATTTATATGTGGCATATAGTGCCCTGGCTAGTTTCTAAAAAACTAGAGTCATTTTAGAGTCAGTTGAGAACATGCCCCCACCATTCTGGCCTGTAGGCAAGTCTATAGGACACCCCCCTTTATTAAAAATAGATTCTTTTCTCACACAGGATATTATGATTACAGTTTCCCCTCTCTCTGCTCCTTCTAGTTGCTCCCCGCCTCCCTTCCTTCTGCATCCACTCGGTTTCTGTCACTCATTTGAAAAGAAGAGACTCCTGAGAGGTAAAAACAAAACAGAACAAAATAAAAAGCTAAAATAAAACCCCTCATTTCAAAGATGGACAAGGCAAATCAACAAAAGAAAAAGAGCCCCAAGAGCAGGCACAAGAAAAGACCCACACCTTCACACACCCAGGAGTCCCACAACAATACTAAACGGAAAGCTACAATATATACACACAGGACCCAGAGTAGATCTGGGTTGCCCCTGAGATTGCTGCTTCAGCCTCGGTGAGTTCATATGACCTTTACACAGTTGATTTAGAGGAACTTGTCCTCTGGTGTCCTCCATCCCTCTGGCTCTTACATTCTTCTGGTCTCCTCCTCTGAGGACTTCCATGAGCTCTGAAGGATGAGATTTAATGGAGATATCCCATTTAGACTTGTGTGTTCCAAGATCTTTCTGTGTAATGTCTGGCTGTGGGCCTTGTTCACAAGGTACTGATCTATGAGCACAGTAGAATATCGTTAGGAGACCTCTTATTGTTACTTTTCTCTAATAGTATTTGGTTTTACCATAGGTCTTTGTGCTATCTAGTCTCTGGTTCTTGGTCACCCAAGCAATGTTGAGTTCCATCTAGTGGAATGGGCCTTAAGTCAAATCAGGACAGATTGTATTTCTAAGATTTTTGGCTGGGTTGGCCTTTATGTTCCTCTTTTGGTAACCTCAAAGTGCCTTCCTACACCAAAAACACTAAAATGTAGGGGTAAAGGTTATATGCAGGCATCAGCTCCATTTCTCCATGTTCAATACGTTGTGTGGGTGTGATGGCTGGCTGGGACTCTATCTCCCTCATTATTTGGAGACTTCATCAGGATCTCTTTCATATATTTTAGGAAGTTTCCATGGCACTAGCTTTCCATATCACTCACAAAGGGCCCTCAATTCCAGCTGTTTCTTCCTGGATTACCTCCCTCAACCCCCGTCTCCCCTCCTTCAACCCTGTCTCCCCTCCCTCAACCCTGTCTCCCTTCCTTCAACCCTGTCTCCCCTCCCTCAACCCTGTCTCCCCTTCCCCTTTGCTACCTGACCTAGCCATTCCCACACCCCTACCCCCAATCCACCCATAAAATCTATTCCCCCTCCTGAGGAGATCTATGTGACACACCCTCTCCTAGCTTCTTCCTCTATGCCTGACCTCCCTGGATCTTTAGATTGTAGCTTCACTATCATTTATTTAATGGCTAATAGCCACATACAACCAAATACGCCATATTTATCTTTCTGGAACTGTATTACCTCACTAAGGATGATTTTCTCTAGTTCTACAGAGGTGCCTGCAAATTTCATGATGCTATTTTATTTCTACAGTTATATACTTTATTGTGTAAATATACTACTTTTTCTTTATCCATTCTTCAGTTGAGGGACATCTAGGTTGTTATCAGTTTCTGGCTATTATGAATAGAGCAGCAATGAATATGTTTGAGCAAGTGTTCTTGTGGTAGGATAAAGTGTTCTTTGGGTATATGCTCAAGCTGTATCTTGAGATAGATCAATTCCCATATTTCTGAGAAACTACCATGCTGATTTTCATAGCTGCTGTGCAAGTTTGCACTCCCACCAGTAATAGATGAGTGTTCCCCCTCCTCTACATCCTCACCAGCATGAGCTGTTGCTTGTGTTATTGATATCAGCCATCCTGACAGATGTAAGATGGACTCTCAAAGTAGTTTTGACTTGTGGTTCCCTGATGGCTAAAGATGTTGAACAGTTCTTTGAGTGTTTAACATTTTCTTGATTGATGGTTTATACGAGAGGGCCCAGACCATTGTGGCTGTGCCAACCCTGGGCTAGTGGTTCCGGATGGTATAAGAAATCCAGTTGATGAAGCCAAGAGGAGCAAGTCATTAAGCGTCACTTCTCCATGGCCTGTGTATTAGTTCTTACCTGCAGGTCACTACGCAGCATGAGTTCCTGCCTTGACTGCTCTCAGTGATGGACTGTGATCTGTTGTAAGCTGGAATAAATTCCTTATTCCCCAAGTTGATTTTGGTATGAGTGTTTTATCACAGCAATAAAAACCCTAAAAAGTATAGTATTACCCATTCCCTTTTTATTAGCAGAATATAACTATTATTTAATTGATTTTTAAATCATAACTGTACATATTGGTCCAAAAAACATCAGGACTTAAGATAGAAAGATCATAAATGTTCTTGTTATTAGAGATTGATGTCTTTACTATAATTTGGATAAGATTAAACCCTAAGTTTTGCTCATGTCTAAATGGAGTTAACAATACTCTGTTATACATAGGCATGCTATAGGGCACTTGACTTAGTTGTCTTAACATTTTTAGCATTAATAAAAACATATATGTCTCTATATGTGTATACACTCATATATATAAAATGTTTATTTGTTTGGGCTGTAAGAATTTGGATTTAAAATGTGGTTTTTTTTTTTTTATCAATTTAAGGCTAGATTTATTAACCCAAATTAAGTAATAAGAAGTTTTTTCATAAGGCAGTGAAAATACTTGAATCTTTTAAACAAGCAAACTAGTTTTGAGTAAGGCAAGGGTTCTGGATAACAAATAATCATAATAAAAAGCAAAATTAATGAAAGAAACTATTTTCATTTATAACTTCATTAAAACCAAGATTATCATTATTTTATCATTTAGGGATGTACCAAGAAAAATATTAAGTAGCAAAAGCAAAGCTTAAAACATCAAATTATAAAAGGATTTTAAAAACACAAAAAATAAATAAAGAGAAAAGGTCAGTTGTTTGTGGAACTCGCTCATCAATGGAGTTGTAGATGATTGCCAGCCAGCACTTCCGAGGCCTTTATATGTTCCTGGATGAAGCTGGAGCATCTGATGGCAGACAGCTAGCTCATCCCTGCAGTCCAAGAGCAGGTTAGAAATACCTGGATACAATCTTTTTCTTCCAGTCAGCCTGGAATCTTCGATGTGATATGGTTGTTTAATTTTACTTGATGAAATCATCTGGTTTTCTTTATCTTGTAATAATGACTCTATAATTTTGAATTTTCAGTTATAGTATTTAAAAGTCCTTTATCATAGTGTTTGTTTTTGTTAGTAGAGATGGCGTTTATAGTTTTTGCTTATGCATTTTTATAGGACATCAAATATTTCTAATGTATATTTTTCAAAAAGGATATATTATAGAAGAAAGACAAAACTTTAGCCAGTTTTGACAATTTATCAGCATTATTTGCTTGTCTAATAGAACAAAGCTTATAAACATATTTAAATATTTTTCTTAAAAAAGAATTCCCCAATCATTATGTAGCTTAGGAGGATTTCCCCAAATAGGAATAATTTTCTAAACAAAATTTTTCCTAAGATTAACAAGGAAAGGCTTTGCCCCACGGGAAAAATATACAAAAATAAAGTGTAACCACACGTTTTAAACATCTATTGAGTAAGAGGGTAAGATAAGGTTCTTGTTTTTCTAAGCCATTTTAGTGGACATTGCTGACAATAGATCAACATGTAAGCAAACACCGTTGTAAGCGGAGAATAAGCGTGAATCCTATTTTGGGACAGAAAATTTTGACCTTAAAATGTAATAACCTTATAGTTAGTTATGTCTGAAACCACTTTCTTTAAGTTGTAGTTCCACAATATCTCTACAACATACTTCATCTTCCAGCTTTCTTCCCATCCCTCTCTTATCCCAAGTCATGATTTCTCCCTTGAGCTTCTTACCAAAAGTACTCCTCAGACCTCTAACCTTTATGTCTTCCTGTAGCTTGATTTTTTTAAAAACATCATTATTGATACTATAGAATTCAGAAAACATTTTTATTAAATTCATTTGAGATGAAAAACTGGGGAGCTGTATCTAAAACACATAAAGCATGTATATGGTATATTAAATTCATAACAGTTATAAACACAGGCAAAACACATTAATAATATTGCCTTTTTAACCAATTTAAGTTATTTATTAAAAGGTTAAGTCATTAACCAGATACTTAGAACTTGTTAGTATTTTTTTTTAAAAAAAATTCATTTCTCATTAGTTTATGCATTAGTAAGCAGGATAAAGTTTGGCATTTTTTACTTTATTTCTTTTGAGCCTTCCGTTTACCTTTGTGGTAACATGGTTAATCATTTAGCAAGCATGCTGCCTAAACTGTTTTCTTTAAAACTAAGAAAGCAGAAACAAATAATTGTCCCAAACATATAATTATGATGTAATACATTATGATTATTTACAAACTCTAAAATGCTAAAAGAAAATTTGGTAAGCTTTAAAGCAGGTTTTAAAAAATGATACTTGAGCCAGGCGGTGGTGGCGCACGTCTTTAATCCTAGCACTTGGGAGGCAGAGGCAGGCGGATTTCTGAGTTCGAGGCCAGCCTGGTCTACAAAGTGAGTGCCAGGACAGCCAAGGCTACATAGAGAAACCCTGTCTCAAAAAAAAAAAACAAAAACAAAAACAAAAAAAAATGATACTGAAAAGAATGTTGTATATTGAACACATCTGGCTAAGATATAAACCTTGAAGAATAAAGTAGTGGTTAGAAATATTCTTAAAATCCTTTAAGAGCTTTTTGTATTTATATACATGCATACACAAATACAAAACATATCTAAAAGCAGAGAATAAAACACCCTCTTAATTCTTGAAATACAGAGTTTGGCATTTAGGAATTATCCAAGAAGAACTGCACCTGGCACAGGGGAAATCATTTCTTAGAACTGATGTCTATCCTCAAGCAGGAGGTCTATCCTCAAGCAGTAGGTCTATCCTCAAGCAGGAGGGGACAAGCTGTAGTACCAGAACCCAGATAAAAATCAAGGAAGTGGAAACTTGGCCAGATGGTATAATTACAGACACCTTGCCGTTTATACACAAGATTTTTCTTTAAATTTAGAACCTCTTGCAAACCGTCCTAAAGGAGGCTGTAAGACCATTACCCATTCTCCTTGGTTCATTTAAGTGGTTGCGTTGATTAAATATACTTTTGCCATTATTATATTCCACTGATTTGTGGATTGGGAATGTGGTCATTGCTAGCCTATTGGAACTTCTTCCCGTAAATTTCTAATTTTACTGTGAGCCAAAAGGAAGCTGAGCTAGTTTGATAAATTTAGATTACATGAGCATTTATGAATCAAGCTGCTGAGGAGTGAATGATGCAAAAACGAGGCACACGTACACATTGCATCCATATGTAATAGTACAGGATGTGGATTTTTTATAAAAACTAAAATGCTGAATATTATCATTTATTGGGACTATATCTCCTGTAGTCCTTGATGTAAAAAGAAAGTGACACAAAGATCTTTAGTGAGCGCATTCATCCATTATTCCACGTCATTCAGCCTCAGTAAAAGCATTCAATAGTTTTATACTGACATTTTGAAATAAAATTTATAATTAATTCATAGTAATTTAGAAGGTGTTTGGGGAGGAAATCCTTATCAAAATCTACATATAAAACATTAACTTTAATAGTTGAATAAAATCTTTTATGACCTAATGAATGTTTTTATGTAAATGAGTAGTGTTTTAAGGTCTTATGAAACAGTAGACACAAAGATATCACTTTAATCAGTTTTAAGATGTACCGAGCTTGTGAGACAGCATGTATTCATCAGTTATCAAGTTATCCACATTTGTAACTCTGCATGTGTGTATTTTAATTGGGCATTCCAAAAATTTTTTTCAAAATAATAACTTTAGCACACAATAAAGATAAATAAAGAGCTGAAGTGGACACTTGGTTCATTCTTTTTATTCAAGCAACACATAATGAAAATAATTATTGGGCTGGTGAGATGGCTCGGCAGGTAAGAACACTTGACTGCTCTTCTGAAGGTCCTGAGTTCAAATCCTGGCAACCACATGGTGGCTCACAACCACCTGTAATGAGATCTGACGCCCTCTTCTGGTGTGTCTAAAGGCAGCTACAGTGTACTATGTATCAGTACAGTATGTATGTACAGTGTATTATGTATCATAATAAATAAATCTTTGGGCCGGAGCGAGAGGTGTTGACCGGAGGGAGCAGAGGTCCTAAATTCAATTCTCAACAACCACATGAAGGCTCACAACCATCTGTACAGCTATAACGTACTTATATACATAAAATAAATAAATAATAATAGAAAAGAAAATAATTATTATGGACACACATGACACAATTACAGGAAATCTAGGTGCATCCAGCTTTTTTTTTTTTTAAATACAAAGTTTATATCCCTGTCTCTTTAAGATGTGAGAAAGCCTGAGTAGCATAAGAGGTAAAGGTGAAGTCTGTCATGTGGACTGAGGTAAAGTCTTTTCCTCTCTTCAAGAGCTAAATAGCTGAAGAGGAGCTGCCTTTACTGATGAAAACATTTCTCTCAACTTTATTTTAGGCTAAAGGTTCTCTTTTCTCTTTTCTTCTTCCACTTCTGATTTATAATGAGGCTACATCGTAGTTCCCATGCTTGCGCTTGTATCTAAAGGAAACAGGGAAGAGATACAAGAAGACTTTGCTTTGCTGTTGCTCTGTTGCATTGTGTTATGATTGGGCATGGCCCTCTGGCCCAGTGTCAGTGTGGGTACGGTTCCCTTCCTAGAACCCACAGTGCTGGCCTGACTCTCATCTTGGGTCAGTCTGCCCAGACCGGCTCCATATAGATATTTCCGCAGCATTACCAGTGTTCAGGTGGCCATCTGTTTCTAACCTCTTATAAAATGAGAACATACAGAGTTTAAATTCGCTCACTCTGAACTTTGAAGTGTTAGAAGTCAGCCAAGCCTTCAGAATATCACAGGGAAAAGAAGTGGGGTGTTCCCTCCCCCTAAACCAGTGGTCCTCAACCTTCCTAACACTGCGGCCCTTTAATACAGTTCCTCATGTCATGGTGACCCCCCCAACCATAAAATTATTTTTGTTGTTACTTTATAACTGTAATTTTTGTTTCTGCTATGAATCATAATGTACACATCTGCTATACTGGCTTGCCGATATGTATGTGACCCACAGGTTGTGAAACACCGTCCTAAGCTGTTAGCTTTACGAAGGAGAGGAAAGCCGAGTGCTGAGATTTCAAGTTTAGAGAAAGTACAGAAGCAGTTACTCCTAATGCTGTGCTTTGGGGAGGTCATTCTCCATCGGGTCTGAGGCTGCTCTCTTGGAAGTAAAGCATGACTTAGACGGTAGGCTCTTATGATTTCTCCAGAAAAGCCATGCCCTGGTCTACCTGACCCAAGACCATAGTATATGGGTCTAGGGATGTCTGTTTTGGCTTCCAGCAATGACTGCTTTGGATTCCAGCTGCACTCATGAAACACTTAGTAGGAACCCAAGGTAACTTGCAAACAGTGATTAGCAGAGTAGACCAGGCATGCAAGGGACAGACAAGGAAAGTCACCAGAGACGCTCCGAGGTGAATTTCAGCACCAGTCCCCAGAGGAAACTCACCAGAGACGCTCCAAGGTGAATTTCAGCACCAGTCCCCAGAGGTGTAAGTTTAGGGAATGGAGACAGCTTCCT
This sequence comes from Mastomys coucha, assembly GCF_008632895.1. NCBI lineage: Eukaryota > Metazoa > Chordata > Mammalia > Rodentia > Muridae > Mastomys > Mastomys coucha. The sequence goes on from NW_022196915.1 coordinate 61,577,566, forward strand.
GTCATCCTTGGCAGCAGGAAGAATTCTTTCAAGCTCTAGGACCCAGAGTCAGGCCAGGCAGGGGCTCGTGGCTTTGATGTTGAAAGGACTTTTCAAACTATATATTAGAGATATTGAGCCGGGCAGTGGTAGTGTATGCCTTTAATCCCAGCACTTGGGAGGCAGAGGCAGGCAGATTTCTGAGTTCAAGGCCAACCTGGTCTACAGAGTGAGTTGCAGGACAGCCAGGGCTATACAGAGAAACCCTGTCTCGGAAAAACAAATTAAAACAAACAAACAAACAAACAAACAACAACAACAACAACAAAAGATATTGTCATGTAAAAGAGTGAGGTATTTAACGGGAAATAAAACAGCACCAAGGCCCCTTTAAAGAATTTTTTTTAAATGTAGCATGGAATCCCCATCCCCTCAGGTTTGTTTGTTTGTTTGTTTGTTTGTTGCACAGGCCATAGTCTTTTCCTTTGTCCTGTTAGGAGGTAAAGGATTCAGAGAAAGAGTGGAGAGTAGGGAGTTATTCTCAGAATTTATTTCTAGTTCTGACATAACTTCCAAAGTTTTTAAAATAAAGTTCTTATTTATTTTCAACATTTCCTTTTAACTCACACATGGTTTTTAGAGCTCTTATTAACTTTTGTAAATTACCAATTTTAAAATCCATCCCCTCTTTAAAGATGGGTTTTACGCTGCACTTGAAGCAGGCTGCGGGTCTTTAAAGATGGGTTTTATGCTGCACTTGAAGCAGGCTGCCCGTTTGTCGCCTTTTGTTTTATTGCCAAAGACTTTTAGTTTTGAGTCCCAAATACCAGTTTTGGAACATCAAACATTCCCAGTCAGTAAAAAGATAAGGCAATGTTATCTTTAGTTCAATTTCCCTACTTTTTCAATACTTGCAAGTTGAAAGTCTTTAATTATCATGAAACCACCTGTCACATTGCATGAGGGTTTATCTCCAAAAAAACTTCCTTTTTGGAAAACTTGCTTCTCATTTTTTTTTTTTCCTGAAAAACCCGAAGCCTATTTGTGCCTTCTAGCGATATGGGTTTTGGATCAGGTTTTTGTTTCTGAGATGGGCTTTACTAGCTTCCTCCCAGATACTGGCTTCTGCCGCTGGGTTCCAGCAGGATTGAGCATGTTTACAGAGTGTGAAGGTGTTCCAGATATTGGATGATCAAACCCTCTGTGTGTCTTCCCAGATGAACCCATCAAGCTATTCCTGACTCGGGAATGGAGCGTGTTCGTTGGGTGGCTGTACACAGTGGGGAGTCTCCTGGCAACTCCCCCGCAATGTTGGGTTGTGGGGTCTGACAGCCGCTTACCCTCAGTGGCTTTCTGTTGTAAGAGAAACCATAGACAAATGGAGAAACCGGTATCTGAGGGGTGTCCGGAGACAGAAGCCATGTGGGAACAAGCTAAAATGTCCCAGAAGCAAAGGAAACTAAGGTGAGCCAAAACAGAAACCAACATGCCCTCTCAATGGGAGCAAAAGCTGAAAATAAGCCCAGCAGTCAGAATCCAAAATGCCACCTGAGAGCTGAAAGCAAACCAGACCGACAACAGACAAACCAGAAAGTCAACCAATACCTAGACTAAAAATGCTTCCGGAGCAAACAAAATAGAGATCTTAAACCAAATGGAAGGAAACAGAGTCGTGGGATCCACTGGGATCCTAAATAACTAGCTCAGAATAAACGAAGGGTCCACTGACCAAACCAAGGGAGAGCTGATAGGTAGAGCCCTAGAAGAGGTCCCCACAGTCCACCCGAGGACAAAGTACCGCGATGCTTGGACTCATCGATGTGACAGCACCTCTCTACCATGTAGGTGACTCCTCCTGTGAAAATGAATTATTCTTGGAGCCCCACGCTGGATACTGTAACTACAAACCACAACTCTCACCTCAAAGAGGTTGGAGAAAGTTTATTCTGGAGCCAAATGAGTAGTCATGACCCAGGAGCACAGGTCTTCCAATCAATGTGCAAGCTGGTTTGTGAAGTTTTTATAATAACAGAGCAAAAAGTCATAAATCAAAGCATTTTTCAAATACATTGGTGGAAACATCAGAAGTGCCTTTCAGTCAACCGAAGAAACCTCAGCTATCAGCCTCAATGCCATCTTATATCATCATTAGCCCTTTGGACAAAGGAATGGCTATTTAGGGCGCTGAAGCTAGCCCAAGATAACTTCTAACTAGGCTCTGGACCTGCAACATTCCAACTTCTCCACGTCACTGAAGGTCTAATTGATCAGCCTTTGCAGATGGCTCTAGCTCACACAGGTATTTCAGTGGGCCTGAGATGTAAGCACAGAGGAACTGAGGGCATTAGCAGGCAGTGTTAGACCTTCCAAAGTATTCTGAATGAAGACTATGTGGTGGCTGTCCTTTTTAAAGGGCTAGTGAGAAAAGTAATGACTCTAAAGAAGTAACTTACTGCTAAGTGAGGGCTCAAGGACATCACTGAAATTCTGAGTTCAGAGACAGCAAAGGAAGGGCTGAACTAGCTCAGCGTGAGCAAGGGCCTGGGTTACTTACAGACCCTGGGCTTATAGGTCAGCATCAGGTTCAGGAGCAAAATTTGACTCAATTCTACCATCATTAAAACACCTAGTTTGTGCCGGGTGGTGGTGGCGCATGCCTTTAATCCCAGCACTTGGGAGGCAGAGGCAGGCGGATTTCTGAGTTCGAGGCCAGCCTGGTCTACAGAGTGAGTTGCAGGACAGCCAGGGCTATACAGAGAAACCCTGTCTCGAAAAACAAAAAACAAAAAACAACAACAACAACAAAAAAAACCCCAAAAACAAAAAACTGCCTAGTTTGATTGATGTGTATGTTTTTGAATGTCATTTTAAAGTTTATTTTGCATCTACAGTTTTTTATCTAACTGCATGAGCAGCCAGATCACATCAAATTTTATGTTTGCATGTGTGGCCAAAATTGGTGAGGCCAACTCTGGCCACCTGGGAAATTCTAGTGTAGTTGACTCTTCCAACCTGGGGGCTTACAGGAGCTTACAGAAGAAGAAGCACAGAAGCATAACACAGGGCTAGAATCCAGCTGTTCAGGCTGCAGGACCTGCAGCAGCCCCTCCCACCTCAGAGATACCTGCAGGCCCCCTACTGCGACATCCTGACTAGCTGGCAGACTCCCAGGAACCAGGGGTTTCCACCCAAGAAAATGAGCTTGTATCAAAGGAGCACTGGTGGCCATAGGTCCTGCTCCCTACACCCGGCCTCCTGCCCAGGAATCAGAGAGGTACAGAAAGAGATGAGAAGACACCTTCTTCCTTCTGTCACAAGGACTCTTCAGAGCCCCCTCCCCCACCCCTTGCTGTCTATCTCTGGTGCTGGGGTCTGACCTCTCTCCTGCCAGGCTGTTGCCTCCCTGTCTGTCTATGATGTTAACAATTCTTTCAATGAACTCCTTACCCTTGACAGTCCACCTCAGTGTCCTCTTGAATCTCACTTCCAGGATCTCTCAGGCACACTGCTGAAAGTAAGGATGCCTAGTAGCACTTGCACTCTGGACCTCGCGCTGTAGGTGAGCCATTGTGGTAAGGACTCCCCCGCAGCTCCTCATTTACCTCTTGCAGCTGCTCTGTGGCTGTGCCGTGAGCGCCGCTCCTGTTTCCTCTTTTGCTGATAAGGATTGGGCCTCAGAAGCAATAAGAAGCCCGTCCAGCTGCATGGTAGGTGATATAATCCCAGTACTTGGGAAACTGAGGCAGGAGGGATGCCGAATTGAGAGCAGCCTCAAAACAAACAAAAATCTGAGAAGACAAAGAGAGGGTACTTTCCTAGCATCTCTAGAACTGGAAATAAACTCAGGGGTGGGGTCTGACCACAGGTCATGGTAACTCCAGCCCCTCAGTGCTCACTACTTTCCTGGACCAGCTTGCCTTGGCTGAAGGCACTGGGGTTGGTGAGAACTGGACTTTTCATAGACTCTGTGGGATATCGCCATTAGCTGTTTGGTGCCCTTTCAAGTGCTACATCCCCGTGCTCAGGGTTGGCACCAGAGAATGTTTTGGTAAATACTTGGATGATTGAAAATCTAGAACCTCTATTCTGCTAAGGAACAGGTCTGACTCCACAGGCTGTTTTCAAAACCATCTGTTCATCAATCCTCAATGACTAAAGTGGGCACCCAGAAGTATGTCCATTAATGAGGGACATACCAGTCAGTCCCGTGAAACTTTAAAATCAGGTATACTTCTCTTCTTTGAAGTCATACACAATCTATCCAACACCCTTTCCAGAATTTTCTGATACCAGCTATCTATCCAAGAGATGAATGTTCGGTGAAGCCACGTGAAGGGTCTCTAGGAAGCCCTTTAACTACTTTGACACTCTCTCTGGTAATTTCAAAATGCTTTCTAACTTAAAATTTAAAAAGAAGAAGAAAACCCCAGCTAGCCTCAGATTTTGAACAGCCAGTGTCTAGTCAGAGCTCTATACTTGCTTTGTATGGCCATTCAGCAGCTAGAAGCTGATCCCTATCCCATTTTTGAGATCTGTGTTGAGTAGGCTTCAGCCAGCCCTTGTGATCCGACCTTCTGACCTAATCTGCTTCTACCCCACCCTTCGTTGTTGACATACCACATCAGCCTTCCTCAGAGACAAACAGCATACTTGTCTTCAGGGCGATTGAACGTGTTTGCCTGGAATTCGCATACCCTGAGTATTGCCCGGAAGGTTGCTCCGAGGCTTCCTTCAGCCAGGCCTTCTTCCCGGATGTTGTTCTGGTCAGGTGTTGTTTTCTCGGACTTTCCAGGTGATTTTGTTTAATACCCAGTTCCACACGACTCTCATCCCCCTGCACCATACTTCATCTACACATAGCACGCATACAAACTTCTCTTTGGCTCCCCTGCTCGATTTTGACTCCAGAGGACTTGTCACTAAGGTATACTCAGTTACGCATGCGCTATCCCTCTCTCTCCGAACTTGAGTGAGGGGTTCCTTTATAAGCAGGAACCGATCTCTCATTCATACTCTCCAGGACCTCTGCTAGTGTCTGAGCATGGTGAGCACGCAGTAGATATCTGGTGTGCGATGAGTGAGTGTGTGCCTCCGCACCAAATACTCAAGACAAACTTGGGAGAAAACAGACTTTGGATTAGTGGAATCTGCGTTACACACTTCAACAATTCAACATGACATCTTCATTACACAGAGTCCCGGAGTACTGGGCTAGCATTAAGCCCCCGATACTGCTACACTGAAGGTTTGATGACGCTCAAGGCTTGATGATGACGGCAATGTTGCTTCTCACACAGGGCAACCCCATTTCAGCATGTTGCCTGAATCGCTACTGGCCTCTTTGTCATCATTGTAGCTGTGCTCCGTCTTCTCAAAAGTATTATGAACAGTCATACCCTTCTCACATGGTTTTCCTTTTTTATTTGTTTCTTTCTTTTTTTCAATATTAAGATTTTTAGAAGATGGCTAATTAACAGGGTTCTTTATGAGACTTCCATGCAGGTGATCACTGTACTTTTCTCAGAGTCACCCTGCCACCTGCCATTTTCCCATATCCCTCCTCCTGATGGCCCTTTTCCTCCCCCAAAATAGCTCTCCTGATTTCATAGCACATAATTAATCTATTTATATATGCACATGTATATTTAAAACCAGTTCTATGTATGAGAAAGATCATACTACATTTGTTTCTCTTTCTTGTTCTCTCTTCTTGCCACTCCTTTTATACCCCTTCCTCCTGCTATATATTTTCTAGTCCATTTTTATACCATTTCTCTCTATGTATTATATATTATACAATGTATAGATGAATCTTTAAGAATATATAGAACTTATAGAATGAATATCTATATAGAACTTATACAATGAGTCTCTATCTATATATAAAAAGATTCATATACATATATGTGTATTTTTATACCTATACATGAATATATGTATTATACACGTGTGTGTGTGTGTGAAAGAGAGACAGAGAGACATTGAGACAGAGACAGAGACAGAGACAGAGACGGAGAGGAGAGTTATTTACAGGTGGCGGGGCGGTAGACCAGCTAATCCAGAAGTGGCAGGCTATGAATGAAAGGTCTAAGAATCCAGTAGAGGTTCAGTCCACAAGGCCGGATGTCTCAGCTGATCTTCAGTATAAGCTGGAATCCTGAAGAAGTAGGCTGTAATGTCTGTGAAGAAATGGACTTTCTATCAAGGAGAGAGCAAACGGCTGAAGAGCAAAAGCTTCCCTCTTCCATATCCTTACACAGGCTTCAACTGGAGGGCAGGGCCCAGATGCTATCTGAATTAAAGGTGTGTCTTCCCACATGAAGATCTAGATTAAAGGAGTGTCTTTTCACAATTCAAAATATCTGCATTAAAGCTGCTTTCCTACCTGAAAAACTAGATATAGTCAAGTTGAAAACCAAGAATAGCCATATATATATATATATATATGCTAACTTTTATCTGTTTTCTTAAAAATGATACAATTTATAGTTGAATCAAACCACATCATATATGTATTTCTTTACCCAGTAATCTCTTAACGGTCCTCTCTAAACTGGTTCACATCTTGGCTGTTGTGAATAGCATTGTACTAAGCCTGGTGTACTAAGATCTCTGTTCTGGGATGATTTATATTCCTATGAGTTTATACCCGGGAGTGACATAGGCCAGTCATATGTTACGTCTGTGATTGGTTGTTTTTGAGAAACCTCCTTGCTTATTCCACAGTGGCCATATTGTTTACATTCCCGGCAACCGTGGGTAAGGGCTTCTCTTTTAGCCTCACCAGGGTTGCTGTGATCTGTTTTCTAGACAGCAGCCATTCTACCCAGAGTGCAATGAAATCTCAGTGAAGTTCATTTGCATTTCCCCCATGGCTGGACCTGTTCTCATATCTTTATTGGCCATTTGTACTTCCTTTGAGAACCTTCTGTTCAGTTCATCTGCTCATTTATTGACGGGATGCTTTGTTCTCCTGGCAGTTAATTCTTTGAGTTCTTTATAGATATTAATCTACTCTCAAGTGTGGAGTTGACAACATTTTTTTTTTTTTTTTGGTTTTTTCGAGACAGGGTTTCTCTGTGTAGTCCTGGCTGTCCTGGAACTCACTCTGTAGACCAGGCTGGCCTCGAACTCAGAAATCTGCCTGCCTCTGCCTCCCAAATGCTGGGATTAAAGGCGTGCGCCACCACCGCCCAGCAACATTTTTCTTCCATCCTGTAGGCTGTCTGTTCAGTCTGCTTGTGGTTTCCTTTGCTGGGCAGAAGAATCTTAACCTGGTACGATCCCGTTTGCCAACTGTTGGCATTTACTTCCTGGTCTGTTGGAGTTCTTTCCAGAAAGCTCTTACCTATGCCCATAGCTTGAAACACTTTCCTCTAATTGTTTGGGGTTTCAGGTCTTACATTGCAGTCTCCATTTCAAACTGACGGGTTTTGTACGTGGTGAGAGAGAGCCATGTTGTTTCTTTCTTGTACATGTGGATACCCAGTTCCCTGAGCACCATTTACTAGAGGCCATCTGTTCTCCAGACAGATGTCTGTTTTTGACAACTCTGTCAGCAATTGGATGGATGTAGCAGTGTGGGTTTTATTTCTGGCTTCCTTATTCTGGTCTATGTACGGTGTATTGGACATTACCTTGCTGGTTGTGTTTCTGTACTCTATGGTATGATTTGAAATCGCGCATTGTGACAGCTCCAGTATTGATCTTTCTGCTTAGGGTTGATTTGGCTGTCAAGAGTCTCTTTTTGTGCAGCTATGTGAATTTCAGTACCATTCTTCTAGTTCTGTAAAAAAAAAATGTTTTGATGGGAATTGCATTCAATCTGTAGATTGCCTTTGATAACTGTATTAGTGGGGGATGTCTAGAGGAACATATATATATATATATATATATATATACACACACATATATACGTATACACATATGTGTATACACATATATATGTGTATACGTATATATGTGTGTATATATATTTATATGTATAAAATTTACTAGAGTGGCTGTAGACTGATTAGTCCAACAATGCCTCTCAGTGGAAAAGCCAAGAGTACATTCGTTATACAGTCCACAAAGCTGAATGTCTCAGTTGGTCTTCAGTCTATGTTCAGTTTACCCTGAAGTAGGTTCTAGTACCAGAAGGTATCTCTTAGCAACAGAACAGATGGACTTGCCAGAGTGAGGGCATGCAGGTGAAGAACAAAAGCCTTCTTCTTCCATGCCCTTTTATGTAGGCTGCCATAAGAAGGAGTAGCCTCGCTCTGGGATGGATCTTCCGACCTCAAATGATCTGGATTTAGAGTGGGTCTTCTTGCCTGAAATGATCTAATTAAGAACATTCCTCATAGTGTGTGCAGCTGCTTAGGTTTTATTTGACTCTGGATGTAGTCAAGCTGACATCCAAGGTTATCCAGAAGCACAGTGAGCTAGCCATTTTCACAGTATTAATTCTGCCTCCCCACGAGGATGGGAAACTTCCCATCTTCCAGTGTCATCTTCAGTGCCTTTGCTCAGGTTTTAAAGCTTCATTGTAGAGATGTATCACCTTTGATCTCCCAGTAGAAGCCCAGTGGGATCCCAGACGATTGTATTACTATACCTGGCATCACATGGGTTCTGGGGGCCCAAAAACAGGTCAGTAGGCTTATACAGCAAGCCATGTATCACTGAACCCTATCTTCCCATTTGTACCGTTTCATTTTGTTCTCTTGTCTTATTGATCTAGCTAGGACTTCAAGAACTATATTTAATGAGGACATCAAATGTAGACATCCTTGTTTTGTTCTTGGTTTTAAAAGAAAGCCTTTCAGTTTTTCCCAACTTAGTACAATGTTAGTTATAGATCTGTTATATACAGCATGTATTGTGTTGACATACATTCCTTTTATTCATTTCTTCATTTTTTATTGTAAAAGGATATTTAATGTGTAAAATATCTTTTCTACATCTATTGAGATACTAATGTGATTTCTGTCCTGCCTGCCTTGAATATCTGTAATGAAATAAATTTGGTTATGGTAGACAAATTTGGTTTGTAGCATGTTGTTGAATTTAGTTTGCATGTACTTATTAAAAAAATAATATTTGTGCTCATATTCATCAGCAAAATTGGTCTATAGTGTTCTCTTATTATTGTGCTCTTATCTGGCTTTTGTTTCATAGCATAAATTTGGCAATCTTCCTTCCCTTTCTAGTTTATAAAGCGGTTTAAGGAACTTGGTGCCAGCTCGTCTTTAAATGTGGAATTTGACAGTGAGTCTGCATGATGGTCCTGGACCTTTCTTAGGCCTCCCATTACTCTTTCGATCCTGTTGTTCGTTATAGATCTGGCTAAGTTATTCCCATTCTCTTGATTTAATTTTTGTGAGCCATATACATATATGTAGGAATTGAACCATTTCTTCTAGACTTTTCAGCTCTTCAAAAATATGTTTTCACAGTATTCCATGACCATCCTTGGAAACTTGTTGGTATCTGTTGTGAAGTTACTCTTTTCATCTTTAGCTTTGAATCTTCTTTTTGCTTCTTTTGGTTAGTTTGCCTAAGATTTTGTAGAGTTTGTTTATTCTTTTAAAATGCAAGTTCTGTGTTTTATTGATCCTCTTTGGCCCCCGTTTAGTTAACTTCTGCCCAAATCTTTGTTGCTTCTTTCTGCCTTTGCATTTGGCTGTTCTTGTTTTGGGGGACCTCAAAGCGTATCATTAAATTGCTTATCTGAGATCACTCCGACTTTTATGGTGAGCAGTCATACCTATAAATGCCTTGTGGAACAGCCTTTGCTTGATTCTAGAAATCTGTAATTCTCTCCCTAGTTTCTTCAACAACCTACTGATGGTAGCATATGTATAGTAGAAGATGGCCAAGTCGGTCATCAATGGGAGGAGAGGCCCTTGGCCCTGTGAAGGTTCTATGCCCCAGTGTAGGGGAATGCCAGGGTCAGTAAGCAGGAGGGGGTGGGGTGGTGAACGGGGGGAGGGAGGAGGGAACAGGGGTTTGTTTTAGTTTTTGTTATTTTATTTTATTTTATTTTATTATTTCTCTCTCTCTCTCTCTCTCTCTCTCTCTCTCTTTTTTGGAGGGGAACCTGGGAAAGGAGATATTGTAAATAAAGAAAACATATAATTAAAAAAAAAGAGTATATTGTTCAGGGCTGAAGAGATTGCTCTGTGGTTAGAAACATGTATTGTTCTTGCTGAAGACATGGATTCAATTTCAAGCACCCATGTTGAGCAATTCACCACCACCTTTCACTTGAGGTCCAAGGAGACCCTATGTCCTTGGAATGCATTCGTGTATACATGAGTATATACACATATACCTAGGTGTATATAACTAAAAATAAAGTAAGTCTGTTTATTAGAAAGCATAGGTTTGATCTCTATGTATTTGAATAGTTTCTTTGGTTTTTTTTCCTCTTATCTTCTAGTTTAATTTCAGTATGATATAATAAAAGATAAGACATTATTTTGATTCTTTTATATGTGATAAGACTTGCTTTCTGGCCTAAAATATGTTTTATCATAAAGAAAGATTCCTTGAGCTTCTAAAAAGAATGTGTGCATTCTGCATCTTGTGGGTAAAACGTTCTGCAGATGCCTGCTAAGACCACCTGGTCTACGTTGTAGTTTAACTCTGAAGCATCTTTGTTGGTTTTAAGACTGGAAGATCTATATGCTGATGAGAATTGAGTATTGAAGTCATCCACCTTACATTAGGAGCTATCTGTTCTTTTGTATCAATTAGTGTTTGTTTTGTAACATTGAAAGCCCCACTTCCAATATATGAAATATGTATGTTATTTTATGTACATATTATATGTTATATATAGTACATATATTGTATATTTTAACAATTGGCATATCTACTTGCTGGACTATTCCTTATGATAATATTCTATCTTGTCTGACTAATGTTGACTTGGGTGTATGTAACAGACAAACATAACTATCATGGTTTCTTTTTGGCTTTCTTTACTTGGTATTTTGACTCCTATTCTCTTGGGTTTTAAATTCTCACTCTTTTCACTTCTGTCACTTTACGCTTCGTCTTATAAGTTCCTTCAACGTCTTTGCATCATTTACACATAGTGTTCACTCTAAAGATGGCACTACTCGTGACCAGCAGTGACTTTCAGGTCTTTGTACAAACATGCTTAACACAGTTTTTAACAGACAGAGTCTGTGAATTAGTGGCTTCCGGATCAATCCAGTTATCGATTAACCACATAATATTGAAGTTTTCAAAATTCTTTCCAATATTTAAAAAAATCATTATTTTTACATATAAATCCAGATTCTCTTGGACAAGTGTGTATTCTTCCTGCTGCTGCCTTCAGGGAAAATACGTTTCAGGCTATGGCAGCCCCTGGCATTCACACTCCACTTTCCCGTTCATTTTAGCTACCTTGTTAGCCTTGTGGCTGTTTAGGACTGACTCAGACCACAAGTAGTGATGCAGATGCTAATGGTCTGGCTGAAGCAGGAAGAATTAAGTTACCACACATATTCTAAACCTTACTCTACTTCTGGGTATTTAAATGTGAAAGTGTGTAAGTTCAGTAGGTTCTCTAAATCCATCAAGAGTAGTTTTGGAGAATCCAATGTTTAAATTCACTTTGACACTTTTTTTTTTGACATGGGGTGGCACATGCTTATGGTCCCAACACTAGAGACAATAGTGAAGGAGGGTCACAAATCTATGGCCTGTCTGGGTTGTAGACCACACCCCCATTTCTCATTGGTACTCAAGAAAGAATGATGAAAATAGGAGTGGGGTGGAATGCATCCTTGTCCTTCCCGTGATCACAGAGCAGAGCTTTACCTGGGGTTCATAAAGAACTAGGAGATCATCAGTCGTCGTGAGGCCTCGTGAGGCCAAGGATGCTCCCCACTAAACCCTCCGTGGTGAACGCACAACCAGGAACTCACTGGAGTTAAATCTTTGACCCCTGCTTCTGCATTTCTCACCTTTTATGGCTACTATAGAATTTACTTAAAAGATGGCATCTCTCCGCTGGTTAGAAAGCATCAGTCTTTATAAAACAAACAAACAAAAACCAAAAACTGCATAGCAGAGACAGCAGGAAAGATAAATATATTTGACAGCACAGAGGTTCAGACCTTAGAGGACTAGAAGTGAAGAACGAGGTTTGTAGGTGGAGGGTAACTCCACCCCATTCACTGCTCTGTCCTAACAGCTGAGCAGCTTGAGTGGGCAGAATGAATGAGGAGGATAAGAGATGCCACTGCGGTCCCAAACACATTTTTAATATTTCCTGGGCACTTCCAGGATATTGGTATAAGCAGATCACTATTAAATGGGACAATAAGATTTCATCTTTATTTTTAAAACATTTTTCTATATTCTTTGACAATTTTATAATGTCTATATAATGTATTTATCCACATTAACCCCCCTTTTTCCTTCTATCCACCTCCTATTTCCACTTCCCCCAAGTTTCTACCTCCCCCAAGACTGCCTCTTCTGTTCAGTGTGTGTGAGTGTGTGTGAGTGTGTGTGAGAGTGTGTGTGAGTGTGTGTGAGCGTGTATGTGGGTGTATTGTGTGAGTGTGTGTGTGTGTGAATATGTGTGTGACAGAGAGAGAGAGAAAGAGAGAGAGAGAGAG
>NW_022196915.1:61590180-61606777 GCF_008632895.1 Mastomys coucha
GAGAGAGAGAGAGAGAGAGAGAGATTTGAATGAGCATGGGTGTGGAGTTATTCCCTTAATTCCCTGGGGCACAGGCAATTTATCAGTGACTCCACTGAAGAAACTGCAACCTCTCCCCAGTTTTTTATATCTCAGTTTAACTCATGAGATTTTAATTTTGACCACAATTTTCTTCCCCTGAATACAGTGCTTCTTGAAATGAACAAAATCTAAAGTGTGCGTGTCTCTGTCTTTCTTGATTCTTATTACCCAGCAAGGAGAGCAAGAGTAAAACAGCATCCTCTGTAACCGAAATGCATCCTGAAATGTAACCGAAATGTCTCAGCTCCTTTCTCAGTTTGTGCCCCTGTGTGCCTCCGCTTCCCCCCTGGTTCATCTTGCTTTTAGATGCAAACTTCTGCTCATTTGCTTCTAAGTACTTGCTCCTACGGAGTTCATACCACCAGAGTTTTAGTTAACTTGTGTGTAGATAAACCTCAGATATATATTTTCAGCTTTGACCTGGCCTTATGGTCAGGCCAGATATTTGGCACGGCCCACAGGCCAGATTTCCTGACCTATCTTCTCTCACCTTAAAGTCTTCTGATCAAGTGGATGTCATTGTTATCTTGCTTAAAAGCCTCAGTCCAGTCCAGAGGATTAACATCTCCTGAATTCCTTAGATGATGAGCCTTGATCACCTTAGCCCGGCTCACCCTCCTCCTTTATCCGAAGTCTTCATAGGCCCCCTTTGTTTGCCTCTTGTTCCTATTGCCAGTTGCTACATCCCCAGTCAGACCTCAGTCATTGCCATGCATCTTAACCTTAGCCATGACTCCCAGCTTTTCTGTGGCAGCCTCTTCCACCCCAGCTCCTAGTTTGCCATCAGGATAATCTAAAGTGGCCAGTTTCACTTCCTGTTCTGCTTAGAGCAAATCCCCTGTGATTCTTCCCTTTTCCAGATTTTATTTAGATTTCTTTTTTGAAAATTATGCATATGAGTGTTTTGCTTACATATGTGTATGTGCATGTGTGTACTTGGTATCCACGGAGCTCAGAATAGGGTATTGGATCTTCTGGATTTAAAGTTACAGGCAGTTGTGAACCACAGTGTTGGTGCTGGGAACTGGATGCAGGTCCTCTGCAAAAGCATCAAGTGTTCTTCATTGCTGAGCCACCTCTCCAGCAACCATGGCCTGGCCCTTTTTACTTGCTTATTTTGTAACTTTTAAAAGTACTTTATTATACACAGTGACTACTGCTTACTGGAGAAGCAGGAGACTGCCTGAAATAAGGAAATGGTGTCATATGAACCAGCTTGAAGCTGCACTGACATCCTTTGACCTAGTATGTGCAGAGATACTAGCTGATTCATATCTCTATTTAAAGAATGGAGAAGATGACCAGACGTGTTTCCAAAGTACAGCTGCAAGGAATCTGGGGGGATGAAGCCACGTTTTTCCCCTCCGAGACTCAGATTCCTTGCCTTTAAAGAAAAAATACTGAGAATGTTAAATATCATCTGTTAAAGCACCCGTTGTGGGTATCTAATAGATGGGAAATAAATCTTACTTTGATTTGAGAGACGGTGAAGGCATGTGTGTGCATGCGTGTGTGTGTGTGTGTGTGTGTGTGTGTGTGTGTTTGTGTGTGCATGCCTGTGGAGGCCAGAGGACTATCTCGGGTGTCATTCCTCAGGTATCATCTGTATTTTCCCCCTGAGATGTGTTCTCTCACCTGCAGGAAGCTCACTAGGTAGGCAGCCTGCTCATTGCTCATTCACCTGCCTTCCTGTCGCAGGGCTTCATCCCCCCTGATTCCTTGCAGCTGTACTTTGGAAACCCGTCTGGTCATCTTCTCCATTCTTTAAATAGAGATATGAATCAGCTAGTATCTCTGCTCATTCACCTGCCTTCCCGTCGCGGGGCTGGCCTCACAAGCACAGGCCCCTAGGCCTTTTGTTGTTTGGATGGGGGTTCTGGTGCTCGAACCCAGGTCCTTGTGTTTGCAAGGCAAGCACTTTCCTGACTGAGCTGTGTCCCCTGCTCCCTACTGATGTCACAAGCAGAAAAGAATGTGATGATGCCAGGCAGTGGTGGCGCACGCCTTTAATCCCAGCACTTGGGAGGCAGAGGCAGGCGGATTTCTGAGTTCAAGGCCAGCCTGGTCTACAGAGTGAGTTCCAGGACAGCCAGAGCTATACAGAGAAACCCTGTCTCGAAAAAAAAAAAAAAAGAAAAGAAAAGAATATAATGATAGAATGAAACATTAGAATTTTACTGTAAATCATAGTCTACAAAACTAAGATTTACCTAGAATTTAACAGAAATGAGGACAGCATGTGAAGCATATTAACACATTTTTATAACAAATAACCCTTTTATAGAAGTGCTCTCTCTCTCTCTCTCTCTCTCTCTCTCTCTCTCTCTCTCTCTCTCTCTCTCTCTCTCTCTCTCTCTCTCTCTCTCTCTCTCTCTCTCTCTCTCTCTCTCTCTCCAAAATACGTTGTAAGTTTAAGTTTGAAAGGACAGTGCCTTGTTCTCTTCTGATTCTAGATCTCTGGCTACGCTGCTACAGTCTTTCATCTGTTTGTTTCATTTGTCTTTACTTACTTTTTAGGTTTCTATTCCTGATAGTGAGCATGACTTTACACATTTGCTCTCCCACTAAACATTTGGGCCACACTCTGACTTTCTTTTTTTATTATTATTATTATTATTATTATTTTTATTAGATATTTTCTTTATTTACATGTAAATTTCTCCCTTCCCAGTTTCTGACTTTCTGTAGGCTGATTTTCAAAGCTCCCAATGCTTGGTTGGTGGTTGGCTGAGTCTCAAGCCCCTCCGTGGTGGCAGAGCTACTTACAGAAGTGGAGGGTGCCTTGTGTTCCCAGGGTGGGACCTGCAGGGGGCTGGCACACATTCATTTCCCCTGGGACTGTTCCCAAGCCTCTGTCAGTGACAATGGGTCAGAAAATGTCAATGAGTGTCTTGGGACTTGTCATAAGTCACAGGTATGTGAACTGCCGGCTTCTGAAACAGCTGGAACCTGTATCATTTGCTGGATTTCATTTTCGAATGCTTCGGAATATAGTGTAGAGATAGCGCTTTTATGGGTTTGACATTTTATGAAAATCCAATTTGCGACCGCCAACAGCCCTTCTCCTGCCATGATCTACCTGACAATAACAACTGCAATTAGCTTTTATTACCCTCCCTTATCAGCTAAGGATGGTAAAATTAGCATTAGAAGGGTGTAAAGTTAACCTTTATGTGGTAACTGCTTATATAAATTCTCTGAAAGGCCTATCACACTTCAAGAGAGAATTTTAGGTTGATATTTCAAATATCTAATTATGCTTGCTCTTTGGTTTAGCTTGTGAATGTCATGTTGTTTATAGAATCAATTTGCTTTCTCGACTATTCAAAATAGGGATTGAATTTGTGTATATGAAATGCACATTAGGTGCTGAGGGAGGGTGCGGTCCCTGAGCTCCAGAAGCCGTGCTTCAACTGAGAGAGGCATGCAGCCTTGTTTCTATCTGCCAATGGCTCATCTGAGATGATGTCCACCGTTCTCTGTCCCCTCACTTCCTGACCATCATGTAAACATCTCTCAAGCACAGACATATACTGTCCTGCTCTTCTGTACTCTTTATTATTTATGTATTTATGTGTTTGTTTGTTTGAGACACGATCTTTCTAGACATAGCTAAAGATGTCTTGGAACATGGTCCTGTAGACCAGGCTGGCCTTAAACTCACAGAGATCCATCTGCCTCTGCCTCCCAATTGCAGAGGGTTAAAGGCATGGGCCACTAATGTGTCTGTTTGCGTGTGGTAGGCATGCATGTATATGTGCATGTCTGCATTAACTGGGTTGCATGTGGAGGCCAGAGATTGATATCAGGTATCTTCTTTAACAGTACATCATGGCAGAGGTTCTCACTTGGACCTAGAGCTCAGTAGTTCGGCCATTCTTGCTGGCCAGCTTGCTCCTGTGATCCCTTGTCTCTTCCTGGAGATCCCTGGGGTTGTAAGGGTGTGCTGCACTCGCCTGGCATGTGTGTGAGAGCTGGGGAATCCTCAATCTTCAGCTTTCACTGGTGCTTTGCCCACAGAGCCATCTCCCCAGTCCTCTTTTGTTCCTTAATTGACAGGATGTTGGCCTGGGAAGGTCGTTTAATGGGAAAATGCTTGCTATACAAGCATGAAGATCCCAGTTCAACCACCCAGGTCTCATGAAAAAGCCAAGTGTGGTGGCACATGTGGTGGCCTGTGACCTCAGAGATGGATGGCTGGAGATAGGGATCTAGAGATTTGACCAGTCTGGCCTACTGGACAAGTTCCAGGTTCAGTGACCTGCCTTGTTCCTCTGAAATAAGTTGGAAAATAAAGGAAAAAGACATTAAATTTAACCTCTCACCACTCCCTTCTTCTAATCCCACTACATCACACACACACACACACTCACTCACACACACACACACACACACATACACTCACTTACACACACAAACCTGACAGAAACTATGTATATTCCTCATCTCACACACTTATCATTTTGTAATGACAACTTTGAAAAGTAATTTTCAAGTATATGATACATTAAGTATAATCACGATGCTGTACAGCAGGCCTCTAGAATTTATTCCTCCATTTAAATTTTATATCATTTGACAAACATATCCCCCATTGTTCCTCCTCCACGACTCCTAACTACTCTTTGCTTCTGTAAGTCCAACTATTTGAGATTCCATATGAGTGACAGCACCATGAAGTATGTGCCTTTTCATGTGTGCCTGGATTATTTTGCTTAACACAATATCATCCATATTGATTCGTGCTGTTTGAAATGGCAAATTCCATCCTTTGAAAGGATGCACAGTATTCTGGTGTGTGTCTATACATACCATTTCTCTATTTGTTTGTCTATTGTTGAGCACTTAGGTTGGGGACACAACCTGGTTCTTGCCAGTAGTGTTTCAATATACACAGAAGTACAGATCTCACTCTCAACACTGGTTTTGGTTCCTTTGGCCATCTTCCCAGAAAAATGATTATACATCATAAGGTAGTTCTGTTTCTAACTTTTTTTTAGGAACCTACATGTTGTTTCCCATAATGGCTAAACTAATTTACCTATGGTAGTTTGAATATGCTCGGCCCAGGGAGTGGCACTATTAGGAGGTATGGCCCTATTGGAGTAGGTGTGTTACTGTGGGTATGGGCTTTAAGACCCTAGTCCTAGCTGCCTGGAAGTCAGTATTCTGCTAGCAACCTTCAGATGAAGATATAGAACTCTCAGCTCCTTTCAGCACCATGCCTGCCTGAATGCTGCCATGCTCCCGCCTTGATGAAAATAGACTGAATCTCTGATTGAAGCCAGCCCCAATTCAATTTTGTCCTTGCAAGACTTGCCTTGGTCATGGTATCTGTTCACAGCAGTAAAACCCTAAGACAACCTTCCAACCAACAGTATGCAAGTTCTCTCCATTCTCCACAGTCTTACTGGCACTTCTCATCTTCTAACACTTTTATAATAGCCATCCTAACTGGTGAGTGGTGACGGCTTGGTGTGGTTTCAGTTCACATCTTCTCATATGTTACAGCATGTAGCCCCTGCCTCTCCAGTCTTAGTGCTCGCATCTTTCTCTACAACAGTGTTTAACTTGAGCTTAGAATTTTAGTGTGTGTGGTAAACTCCAGGGAACCTTTGAGCTCATGAGTCAGTCCTTTGGTTCTGATTTTGGAGTCCTTGGCACACAGTATGTTTGAAGTAAGAGCCTGATGATCACATACATGCCACAGCCTGCGCAGTATGAACTTGACCTGACTGCAGCAATGGAGAAAGAGAAAACACCAGATACAAGTTTTTTAAAAAGGCTGGGATTGGATGGGCTTTGTGGGCTTTGTGCTCAGGTGGAGGCATGCCAGCAGCCCAGAAATGCAGCTCCATTGTTACACACAGCACAATAGAGGAGTAGGTTTGTAGGAGGACTCTACAGGGGAGCAGTCTCAGGCTGCAGTCATTAGAAGAAGTAGATTCTCTTATTTTTAGAAAAATAGATGAAAGTGGATACATTAAGTAAAATAAGCCAAATTTAAAAAGACAAATAGCGCATTATTTCTCTCCTATGTATAATATATCCAATTAAGGTCACACTTGTAGGCACTTGGGTATAGGACCTCAACATCTGCATTGGCATACAATTCATTATATGAAAATAAACAGGAGAATATATAGGGAGGAGGAGGAAGCCATGGTTGCTGTTTCTGCATATACCGACTTTAGGAAAAGGTCAGTCACTCATCAGTATCCATACTTGGACCACAGAAAGACCTTGTCATTCTCATAACGCACCTGGAACAACAACCCTTGCTCTTCCCAGGAGTCTGGGTCCTTGGCATGGCTGTGCTGCCGTCAATAATACACATTCACTTGGGGCTGCAACCCCTCCCCACAGACACAGGTGTTTAAACACGCGTGGCCACGAGTTCATAAAGACTGGTTGACAAAGAAGAGTGGAGCACCAGAAACACCAACAGTGGCTTGTAGACCAGAGTGCCCTAAGAGGAAGAGAAAGAAGGAGTTGATGACGACTGAAGGCATCTATCTCACTCAGGGCTGGCATACAGGATTTGAAGGGACAGAGTCTCTGGGTCTCTGTGCCCAGGAGGGTTAATGTTTTAGGACACAATTGGAAATGAGGTAGCAGAGAGAGAGAAGTGGGCAGAGAGGGAGAGAGAGGGTAAGAGAAGGAGCGAGAGGAGTTGGACTGACAAATGGGAAATGTTAGGTACATCAGGAGATGAATGAAGATCAGAGGGATCGTGTTGTTTGTATGGGAAATGAGTGGAGGCAGAATTCAGAAATGACCCTGCCGGTGACAAGCAATTTCAGGTACGTAGAGTGCAAAAGGCTGAACTATGGCCATGCTATGTAAGTAGGATTGAACACAGTGGGAAAATGAGGTAGAAAAACCAAGAGTCTGACCCTAATGTGGTAGTGGGTTTGGAAAGACTGTGTGGGAAACATAGCTACTTTAACCACTTGTGGGTGATGAAGGGGAAAAGAAAAAAAGGTGGGTGCCCTGGGCCACAGAGAGAAGTGATGAGGTCACTCTTAGATGCTTGGAGGCTTTAAAACATGAGCCTACATTTTTAATTTAAATTTCAATAATGAAAAGAAGCATTTGGAGTGGGGGCAGGACAGCTGGGAGTGTTGAGAGTTTAGAAAGGCGAGGGCAGCGGGCATCACCGAGGCGAGTCCGGTCTCAGAAGACAGGTTGAAATGGTCCAGCGAAGACTGAAGAAATTGGTGGCTGAGGCAGCCTTTTACTAATCTTCATCTTCCACTGCTCCCCCTGAACTCCTAGCCTCTGTGAATGGTGCAGATGTCCACCATACAGCTCCCCATCAGAGATGGGGTCACCCTTGATCCCTCTTTTATTTCACTTACTCTGCTCCATCCATTATAGGTATTCAGTCATTTTCTCTCCACAAGGCCTGCTTACCTCCCAGTCCCACTGTGGTGACCATTACCTTGTATCCAGGGAGGGTCAACACCCACCTCCAGAGGGCTTCATCTTTTTTCTCACCTGATCCAGCCCTTATGGTGTTTTTTTTTTTTTTAAACATATGACCATGTTTTAAAACCATGTCATTTCCCATCTATGCCTCCTTAGCGAATTGTACTCCAATGCAGATGTTGAGGTCCTATACCCAAGTGCCTACAAGTGTGACCTTATTTGGAAATAGAATGTTTGGGGATGATTGAGTTAAGATGAGATCATTAGGATGACCATAATCCATTACTGTCTTGCTTTAAAAGGGGGAAATTTGGGCACAGAATGTGTAGATTCAGGCAGAAATCAGAGTGATGTCATTACAAGCAAGGATGACAAAGGATGCTGAGAGGCCACGGGGAGCGAGGGCAAAGATATGGAGTAAGAAGACCCACACTGTCAGAGGAGCCAACGTGACATACCTCTCACTGTAATCTTCTAGCTTCCGGATCTTAGAGATACATTTCTGTTACTTTAGCTTGTGGTCATTGTTATCACAGCCTGGTGATACTATAGACCCTAAAATACAGATCCCAAAATAGCTCTCTGTTGCTTGGAAAGGATGATAGATAATTAATGTTCTGATCAACTTGGCCAGCCTGTAGCGAGGCCAAGTACTCCGCCAAACACTATGTAGGGTTTGGTGACAGTGTATTTGGGTGAATTTTGATTGGAAGATGGAGCAAATCAGGTGGCCCTCCCTAATATTGGTGGCTTTCCTCTAAACCACCGAAGATCTGGGCACAGGAAAAGGCAGGCTCTCTTCCTAAGCCACTCCCCTGCCTCTCAGTCCAAGGTGATAGGAATTGTTCACATGAGATGCTGTCTGTGGAATACAGAATTTCCCCTGGCTGGTTGCCTTCAACTGGGACACTGACTTCTTTTTCCCTTTGCACCTAAACTGAAACCCTGGCTTTTCCTGGGCCTCAAGCTCAAAAGAGTTCAGACTAGATCTACATCAGGGACTTCCCTGAAGGTCGTGAAAATTGTCAGCCTCTGTAATCACACAAGCCAATTCTAATAATTCTCTTTGGATATATATAAACATTCACGTGCTCCCACATCTATCTGTCTTAGTCTGCCTCCCTGGAAAATCCTAAGACTCGGCATAAATGTAAGTAAGATCCTTAACTCAGACTGAAGACTTACCATGAGCTGGGCTCTGTTCATTCCCCTCCCTGTCTCTCCGTGCACTCTCTGGTTCTGCATTCTTGATGGTCAAACCTTGCCCAGGTTCTTCACGGACCTTGCTTTCTCTCACTAGTAAAATCTTTCTAATACATGTTCCCTATGCTCTCAATCTTATCCTTCAAGCCCAGTTTAGTCTTCTTAGTTAATTTTAAAAGGCAGATATCTGTAAAAATGTTTAGAAGCTAACAAAGCCAACTCAACTCTTGGCCCCCAAGAACTCCGTATTTTGTTGAAGTGACAGGTTAGCAAAGGGGACAACAAAACTCAAGAGTCCAGCAGAAAGTTAGAAGCCATGAGATACACAGCATGTGGGAAGTGTTTTCGCTGAACCTCAAGTCTGATGTTATCATGCCATCACACCATGGGCACACAGCAGATCCCAAGACGCTGGGCTACAAGATCATTTTAAAGGCAGGAGTGGAGGATGGAGCCTAAACACAGGAAGCTTGATAGTTTACATAGGGAGCAGAGACATGTTCCCCACGCATCCTAGTCTCTACTTTGCTATAACCAAATAACAAAAAACAAAACAAAACAAAACAAAAAAACAAAAAAAAAATGTGGTGGTGGGGGGAAATGTAAAGGCTCTTAACTGTCGCTATGGGCTGAGTATTTGTTCCTTTATAGGTTCCTGTGACAGTTTGCTTGCCATTGAGTCAGAGATAGGAGATGAGACACTTTAAAGAGGCTGTTAGTCATGAGGGCTTTGCCCTTATGGGTGGTACTAGTGCTGTTGTAAAAGTGGGGAATGGCTTCTTTTGTTTTACCCTTCAACTTCTCCCACGTGAGGCCAAGTGCCACACCTTAGACCCCAGTCCTCCAAATTGGGAGCCAATGTGTCTCTGTCCTTCTAAATTACACAGTCTGTGGAATCTTGTGATAACCCCACAGAGTGGAGTAGGATGTAAATGTAAGTGACAATAGCAGAAATAGCACATTAAATAGGAATTTGAGGGGGAGGGTGAAAAATCCTGATAGTAGAACATGAAGAATGGGAAGGGGAAGTGGGATGTTAGAAAGCTAATCCAAGATGTACACTATGCAAATTAAGTACAATGCCAGGGAAAGGGAGCCTTGCAAAATGACCAGGGGTTGGGGTGCAGAGAGGACGAAAGGAAAAGGAGGAGGAGAGTGAAAGCAAGGGAGTGTCTCACAATGGAAAGACTTGGATTTCCAGATTGAAGAGGACCAGAACCTCACACAATGGGTGCACAGAGATACACACTGAGAGCCTTCATGAGAACCTCACACAGTGGGCACACACAGACCCACACTGAGAGCCTTCATGAGAACCTCACAAGGTGGCACAGTAGGCACACATAGACCCACACTGAGAGCCTTCATGAGAACCTCACACACACAGTGGGCATACACACGCACAATGAGAGCATTCAGGAGAACCCCACATAGTGGACACACATAAACCCACACTGAGAGCTTTCATGAGAACTTCACACAGTGGGCACACACAGACCCACACTGAGAACTATCATGCAAACTCCAGGATCCTTGGTGTGAAGGAGAAATCCTGACATTTCAGGAAAGAAAATCACAAATGACACAAATCAGAAAGGCATCAGCTTTCTCAATAGCAAGGTTGTAACCTAGAACACACTGGAGAGATCCCTTCCTAATTTTGAAAAAAAAAAAAAAGTTTTGTAGGATGACTTTCCAATAGAGCAAATAGGCCACGTGCGTTTTCAGCTCTTAAATGTTCCAAGAAAATTTTGCCCCATGTATTCTTAGGAATCTAGTAGAGGATGTGGCCACATTTAAACAAGGAAGTAGACTTAGAGAAGGGAAGGTGTGTGGCTTCCAGCCCAGAACAAAAGAAAGAGCTTCCCAGGATGAGCCTAAGACAGATGACCTTCTCTTGCGGTGGGGGCACCGACCAGACAGAAGGACTGGGACTTCAGAGGGTCCTCTCCAGGAGCGTGAGACAAGAAAGCGTTCGTGCTTTGCTCCATTGGGGTTTGTTTTTGTTTTGTCTTCTTTTAGCTCTCCCAGAGAGTTCCATATGTTCATAGTAAATATGCAGGGACCTGGCGTATGAAGAAGACAGAGAAACATGGTGCATGCCATTGCTCTGGAATGCTTTTATCTTATGTTCTTTAGTTGGTCTGTTTGTTGTTGTTTTGTGTGTGTGTGTGTGTGTGTGTGTGTGTGTGTGTGTGTGTGTGTGTGTGTAAAGTTATGTGTGTATTTGTGTGTGTGAGTATGCCCCTCTGGGGGCACATAGTAGTCAGTGGAGAGCCTCAGGTGTCACTTCTTGCTTTCCACCTTGTTTGAGACAGGCTCTTTAAAAAACAAAATTCTTTGTTGCATAAGCCAAGCCCTCAAGATTCCTGGGATCTCTTGTCTCTGCCTTTGGTTTCTCTGTCAGAATGCTGGGATTAGAGGCATATACAACTCTGCCCGGCTTTACATGGGTATGAGGATTTGAAATCAGATCATCATACTATGTGGCAAGTACTTTACTCACTAAACTATTTCCCCAGTCATTATAAAAACTGAATATTTATTTAACAGTACATTGTTATAACTGGGTTTAGATAATGGTACATGAGGATCAAATTCACTTCCAAATAGGAAGTGTATATATTCATCTCGTGTGTGTGTGTGTGTGTGTGTGTGTGTGTGTGTGTGTGTGTGTGTCTGGTTTTCTTTTGGGGGATGATAAAAATATTCTTAAATTGTAGAACATAATTTGTATACAAATCTGATCATATGATAAAACTACTTTGGAAAAGAAAATGTTGTGCCACGTGAATCATAGGCCAATAAACATACTATTAAGCCAAAGAAAACAGTGTCTAATTCATGTGCTATGGGTGAATGCATGAGATGATATATGGGAAGGGTCTAGTCCACAGCCTGGCATAAATATTAAAAGAGCAGCTAGTACCCGCTCAGCTCGTACTTTGGGACAGGCAGTTTTCCCACCACACATCAGCGCATTTAATCTGCTCAAGAACTGCACAAACCAGACACTGCTCTTGCCCCGTCTTCTAGATGAAGATCTTGAGGCCAATGGAATGAAGTCATCTGTCTAAAGTCATGCAACGAGTTCATCTGTAAAGTTGACCTTTAACTCCAGATGCCTGATCCAGAACTTTTACTCCGCCACACCACTGTGCCGGTGTGATCTGGTCTGGGAGATTGGGGCTGTAAGGATGATGCAGGCCTGGGTGGCAAACGAATTCCAGGAAGAGCAGAGGGATAGAGGCAAGGCATGGCAGAGGCTGAGCTCAGTGGAGGAGGGGGCAGCAGAGACACAGGGCGTACGGTTAGAGGGTGGGAGCCCTATCTAAGTGCAGGGCAGAGGGAGTGTACTGTCTGCAGAGGAGCTAAAAACAATAAAACCCAAACTTAACTCTCCTGTTTAATCATCACAGGCAATCTCTAAACACCGGATGAAAAAAAAAAAAACAAAACCAACAACAACAACAACAAACCCTCCTCCACAACTGCCTACTCCTGGGTGGATTTTTCAGCCCAGAGAGAGGCAGATGAAGAGATTACCATGGGGCAACCTGAATGGTGAAATCCAGGATGTGGCTGGAGGCAGTGACAGGTGGCCGAGGAGGATCAGAGCTGGAAGGGGCCGTGTCAACTAGGTGGCCGATAAGCAATGACCTGCTCGGCGGCTTTCTTATCCAGTGTAGGCGCTGTCCCGACCCAGGTCCTTATTGTGACTGGAACCAGTTCTAGCTGGAACGTGACAAGTTTCACTTCTGCTCTCCTCAAATCTGTGCCGGCATCCCACCATGCTGGCTTCTCAGCCCTCCCCAAGCATTTAATTACATGTCTCCCTGCACCAGTCTCTCTCCTCCCTGAAAGCAATGCTTGTGCTTCACTTCTGTCTCAATCTCCAGTTCTGGCAGACATTCACACACAAGAGGAACCAACACACAAGTGTTTTTCTCTCTTTCTTTTATAGATTCCTCGGGTCTCCTGTGATCAGGCACAGGCACCTACAGAATGCTCCTGTTCTCTGTCCCCCAGGTAACCATCGAAATATCAGTTGGTTCCTTTTCAGGAGGCGTGGCTGTTGGGTCTATGCTCTATTCGGAAACCACAAGTGTGCAGAAGCAGACAGGCAGATGCACAGTCAGCACACACTTTCCCCTTACGAAGACAGTGGAGACCATCTGTGGAGCTCTTCTGTGGAACCCTGAGTGGGGGCTAGCAGCATTTTTACTGCTGTATCACGCAGTCACTCTTATATGAACAATGCCTAGATGTGTCTTTGAACAAAGTCAGGGGCCCCTGAATTCTCTCTGCTGCTTACTAACTGGGATTGTACTCACCACTTCATTCTTATCTGGGACATCCAAAGACAGTTGTCAGTTCTTACCAGAACCATTTCTAGAATGTTCTTTTGGACCAGATATAAAGACTGAACCTTCTCCAGGTCTTCCCGTTCTTTTGCAGACCCTCGTTCTCAATAGGAGTCCTGTGGGTTTCTGAGTACAAAGTTGCCTTATCAGGCTGATGAAGGAGATAAACTCAAAGGCCTTACTTATCTCAGCATTAGAAGTTAAGTAGGAGAAGTTTGTAAAGAACTCTAAAGAGCAGGAGTCCATGGAATCATGCTCCAGCTTGGCAGCAGTCATGGCTCCTAGAAAATGCAGATACCTGTAGAATGAGCATCTTCACCCACTGAGCACCCATACCCAAGGCTAAATGACAGCATCTCCATTACTGTTGGAAGATGGCTGACTCCAGGAAATGGATAGATGACTGTTGTCTGAAGGGATCCAGCCTGTTTGAAGGAATTCACCTGAAGGATTCCCCACTGTTCACAGGAAATGTTTAAATAATTGAACTCTCTAATTGGGTTAAAGAGATCCTTAGCACGTGGTTGTTCTATAAATAAAGGAACGAGTAAATAATATAGTAACTTTTCTCTGTGGGCTCTGGGCTTAGAGAGGTCATTTCGTTTCTAATGATCATCATTAAGAGAGTGGGAGGGGGATGGTTTCAAATGGGGTGGGAGAGAGAGGGAGGTGGGATGGGCAGGTTATGAAAAATCCCTTTCAGTTTGTCTCAGGTACTTGATACCTTTTCCCTTAGATCTTTCATTGGAGATGAATAATTTGTTTTTTCCCTGATGAAAGTAGGTAGGCTCCTGGGTTTTGCTTTTAGCAAGTGAATTCAGACAAAACAGTTCAGCCAGGAAGCTGACCTTCGCTCCCTATCTGTGATCAGAAGGGCTTAAGTAGCCCAGGGCCTGCTGAGAGAGACCCGGGGTAGGAGCAGAATGCTCCTAGAGAGGAGGAAGTGGAAGGTGGCTTCTGGATTTCACTGTGACCTGTTGTCAGGTGATTTTCAGGGGGAGGAGACATGTAAAAAAAAAAAGTTGAGTAAAATGTCCTTATAAAGACAAAATCTATTTCTTTCCTGCCTGGTGATTTGCCACTGCAGCTACTTCCTGCCTTGTGACCACACACCCCTGCTTGACAGGGCTGCTCTGTAGAGCTGAAGGACTGGGCTTTCTGACCACACAGCCGTGCAGCTGCCACTGAGGACAGTTTCTCTACAAGGTAAACTTGTCCCTTGTCCCTTTGCTTGTTGGAAGTGCTGGGGACCTGGTTGGGACTCTGCCGGTTGGTGCTGTGGATTTTGTCCTGAAGGGGCTAAGCACCTGTCTTCTCAGGCCTGTGTGCCTTGCCTTCCTCTAACAGAGATGAGCAGCCACCTGGGGTGACTGGGGGTGGGGTGGGGGGGGTGAATGGGGGTTGGGGGAGATGGGGGGTGTTCTCTGGCTTGGTTCTCACCAAGTTCTCTGCATTTATCATTTCCTCCCAAAAAACTGAGTGACTTCTCCCCATCTTTAAGCCAAGCCATGGTTTGACACCTGCCACTTGCTCTATTTCAGGAAGGCCATTTATTGCGATTTGGTCAACTTTAAAATGTTTTCGGGGAAAGTGCTTATTGATCATCTAGACTGTGCTGCTAGTAATTCTAAATGGAGGTGGTTTAATTTTAGCTTCTGTGGTTGTTTTTCCTTTTAAAAAGAAAAAAAAAATCTTCGCTAGAGTCAGTTAGTGGAGATGTTAACATCTTAGGTCATATGTTACCAAGTGTGGCCTGGTTATGTGAGTGACTTTTGACAGTGATGTTTTTA
This sequence comes from Mastomys coucha, assembly GCF_008632895.1. NCBI lineage: Eukaryota > Metazoa > Chordata > Mammalia > Rodentia > Muridae > Mastomys > Mastomys coucha. The sequence continues at coordinate 61,605,050 of NW_022196915.1, forward strand.
ATGCCCGTGTCTTCTGACTACGCAGACAGAATGAGAGCACTTCTCCATCCAGGCTCTAAAAACAAAAGCAATTTGGGTTGTTGGCTGCCGCTACTTCTTGTAGGGCTCTCTGGATTATTTGTTAAGGCTGGAGGCCATACAAATGAATGCCTCTTTACATTCTGGAGGAAAGGCCCTGTCTACAAAGGGGATTCTTCTAAACGGCTGAAAAATACAGCTTCGGAGTATTGTAGCATCTCTCAGCTTTTAGTCAGTTAGCACTGCCAGTCAAGCCCAGGACAGGTGATACACAGAAGCTGTCCAGCACAGATGCTGAAAACCTGTGTTTCTGACTGTTGGAAACCATGCTAGCAGGACAACTTAAAAACAAGAGCAGAAGCAAAAGTCTCCATAGCAAAACAAACAAACAAACAAAAAACAAAACAAACAAAACAAAGAGACCCAAAACAAGAAAAAAAAAAAGAAAAAGAAAAACCGTGGCAGCTGGTCAACACCCACCTTGAGGTCAAACTTACAAAGAATTTGTTGTAATTGGCTTCTATTAAATGAACTTTTTAAAAAAGGATGTCTGCATAGCTAAATTTAAATGAAAATCACCATTTTTCTATTAGTGTGAATTTCTGAAAGGTTTGGCATCTTGCCATTAATCTTCCTTCACTTGCAATACTCACCTGGCTGGTTGGTTTCAACGTAAAAAGTAAACCCCCCCCCCCCAAAAAAAAAAAAAACAAAACAGTGAGATCTCCGGAGGAGAGGCTTAAGGCCCAGAAAATACAGGGGAGAAAAATGTACTTCAAATATTTTCATCAGAGATAGTAATGAGAACGAAATAAACAAAGCTATGAAGGGATGCCAATATTTTCCCCTTACATTTGGGAAGGAATGAAACCGAATATGGCAGAGTTATTGCCAAGCACGTTTGGACTGCTGAAGCATCCACCTGCCATGCCCCCCAAGCATAGTGTCTTACTCATGGTAGCAGCACGAGGGAGGGAGGGCTCTTCCGGGCCTCAGAATACAGGTTCTGCGGTGGCGGTTTGCAGTGGTCGCTTATGAAGACATTTTGTTAGCAGTCCCTGTCTTGCAGGAGTGTTTTAAACTTCATCTCTTTAGTATGTTGTATCTTGTAACAGTCAGTAATGGTGGAAAAAGATTCCAGTGTTTTAATCTGATTGATACTCCTACCTTGGAACCTTTTGGAGAAGGATGGCCAGCATGTGCCTATAAACTAGAACAGGAAGAGGACCTGGGCAGAGCCTCAGAGATGCACATGCTCAGTCCGCTCTAATTTAGAATAGTGTACGGCTGTGAAAGTTGCTGTATTGTATCAACTGGGGTGGAGGTGGGGGGCTAAGAAGGAAAATGTCAGTGTGTATTCTGCGCACGCACAACTCTTTTTTTTTTAGAACATGTTTCATCTGAACTTGATCGAGTTTGTGGATATGGAATGTGTAACGCTGGAGAGTAGACTGTCACAAATGTGGCTACTTTTAAGTGCTTAGTTTATGTAGCCACGTGGTCTCCTGGAATCCTCTCAAGTGCCCTGAGCGATCAGGAGAGGGCTGAAGTTACCTACAGTCCAAGGGCATAAGGGTCAGGGTGGGTGGGGCAGGAGTTGATCTGGATTTCAGGTGCTCCGACACTGTGCTGGCTGCAGGGCCCACCTTCCGTGGAGCATGCTGGGAGAAGCTTTCATCCTGGAGACAGATCAGAGAGCCTAACGTGTGT
>NW_022196915.1:61606787-61614596 GCF_008632895.1 Mastomys coucha
ACAGTGTGTGCACACGTATTCCAGACAGAAAAAGGAAAAAAAATTGCAAGACACCCCAAAGGATTTTGATTTTTCATAAATGGATTCCTTGGCAGATTTCATGTAACAGTAGAATGATTCATTAACAGTTTTGCTAAGAATTTTTGTGTCTTCACGAATTTGCCTCAGCCCACTTCCTCAGCCTTATTTCATGCCACTTCCTTCTTGTTGAGCCTCCCCCCTCCCCCTCCCCGTCTTGCCTACCCACGTTCTGGGCGCACCAGACCGCAAGCCACCAGAAAGTTCCACGCTGCTTCACTCTTTCTCGTTCTGTTTCTTCAGTGATCTTCCCCCTGAATCTTCTGACTTTTCAAGGGCCGCTGGAGAAGACAGGTCCTCCGCTAGCTTCCAGGTCTGCTGCCTTCTCCACACGCTGTCTGAAGCTTGCCTAAGGCTTAGCCTTAAGGGAGGCCTTGCATTGATTCTATCTTCTTAATTTTTCTCTTCTGTCCTGCCGCACTGCACTCAGAGAACAGAGTTCCCTCTCTCTCCCGGCTCACAGAGCTGCTGAAGGATATTGACTGAAATGAACATTTGTCACGTTTTTTTTTTTTTTTTTTTTTTTTTTTTTTTTTTTTTTTTTTTTATGAATTCGTTACATAACACGGAAGCCTCTGATTTCACTTCCTACTTTTCCTGCTCCTTGAGCCCTTGTGGAGACTGCTCTGAGAGAACAAGCAGCAGTAATTGTCCTCAGCTGTTGCTCGGCTTCTTTTCCAGGGCCCCAGCCTTCATTTTAGCCTCATAGCACCGCACCAAATGGACAACGGCTTCAGGAAACGCAAGAAATGATACGATGACTGTAGACTTCAGAAATAAATGACACCAGTCCATTATTGTATTTTAAATGCAGTTACTTACTACCTAGCTAGCCTCACACAAGCTAAATTCCCAAGACAGAGGCCTTTGTACTCATAGAAAATTCTCAGGTCACCTTTTCTTTTTCTACCCGAAGAGGACAGGCCCCTCTCTGCACATGCAGGGGATACAGCAATCAGATCTCGAAATAAAGCTAAATCAGAAAATAAAGACATTTCCTTCTTTAGCTCATGTTTGAGAAGAGCTAAAAAGCTTTAAGTTTAGATTATAAAGTCTTTGGACTTTATGACTAAGGGCAGATGTTACAGCAGGATGACACTGTTTAGATTAATGTAAATTTTCTCCCCAGGATTATTTTGGGGGGGGGCAGGGCTTGGTTGTTTCTCACTTTGCAGATACCCAGTGAAATAAGATTATTCAGTTCGTGTTAGAGCCCATCAAAATTATTTGACTGATGTGTCAGCCGACTCTGCAGAGTTCCAAGCGTTCCTGGTTTGCTAGATGACCATGCGCTTCTAACATCAGAACACTGAAGGCTTTCTGAAGAGCTGAGCCACTGCCTCCTGACGAGGCATCCGGCACCTAGGGGAATCTTGCTCCAGCTGTTGAAGCCGAGGTGCTCCCAGACGCCATCTCCGGTTGTTTTTCCTCAGCTTCCTTCTGACTCAGCTTCCTGTCTTCACCACTCACTCTTCCTGTTTCTGTTTGTCAATTTCCATCATTGCATCCGTCTTCCCATCAGTTGCACAAGGGCCCCATCTTGTAAGATATTGCAAGCCCCATATGGGGGAGAGTCGATGAAGAGGAATTTCAGTCACCCCTAATAATGACCGCTAACTCACCCTCTCTTGGAGTTGAGCTTTTCTCTGAGGGCTTTAACTGTAAGAAAGGATCCAGTCGTCACCATAGTCCCAGGTGAATACTGGCATCTCCTTCATGTTTAACAACAGGTTTGTTCACTCCTGTGTGTGTTTTTTTGTTTTGTTTTGTTTTTTAATTTTCTAAGACTGAATGAGTGTGTATCAATGGTGGGAATCCAGAGAAAGCCCTAGAACAAACAACAAACTATAGTGCATGCATGCCCAAGGTCTGAAGTTGAGCTTAGATCTTTGAACCTTCCCCTGAAGTGCAGCTTTTATTAGAGACTCTTCTGTTGTTACCACACAAGCTCAGCCCTGTGCATGTGACTGTAATTGGTGTGTACAATGTACAGACCACACAACATGATCTTTCCTTTTAAAATCTTGCAACAGCTCTTAGTCTTAGGTGTTAAGAATGACTTCGGTCGAGTGGCCTTCACATTTTTAGTGTGTTGTGACTGACAGTCATGAAGAAATTAACTTGTACACCCGAGTACCTACACCTACAATACAGTAATTGCCAAATATGAGTGCTCTAAAGATGTTTTTCAAAATGAAATGATACTTTAACTGTGAATGGAGAAACAGAAGTTGGAAGTGACCCACGTAGTGAGTTAAAATACGTTTCCTTCAGCCTCAGAGCCAGTCCCATTTATAGGATGTACAAAGGCCATTTCTCAAATATGGCCAGCCCCACCTCCCCCCCGGCAGGAAGAGCTAAGATGTTAAATTGAGGAACCAGCGAAGTCACAGCTCTGTGGCTGCAGCCTTGATTCTTATTTTAGTTTAGCACAAGCTACATGGACCCCCCTACCCTCCTCTCTCTCTCTCTCTCTCTCTCTCTCTCTCTCTCTCTCTCTCTCTCTCACACACACACACACACACACACACACACATTAGTAACTGAACTTGCACACACATCAGAGGTTGCATCCTCCACAGTGGATACAAAGCTGGGCGCCAGATCTGGTGCTAGGCTAGTTCTGTGCATGAATTGTAGTCTCCCGGGTAATTCGCTCTCATTTCTAGTCTGCCTACTCTTTCCAGAGGGAAGCTGCCGGATGTGATAACTACCTGGTGTTTAATGACCTGCATTCTGGTTCCTTGTTCTTATAAATTCATTAAAATTTATCCAAGGTATGTCTCTGAATCGATGAGGTAGAGAACTACCTAGAATTATTTGTGCCATATCTGCTTATTGCCCCATGTGCCATTGCTCGGGCAGAATTCTGTTTAGCCTGAGTCATTGTCCTCTTTGTTGCAAGTGAACATTCTACAGTGTGGGTCCTTTTAGCTTTGTGACAGCAGGAGCCCACAGTAGCTGAAGCGCCTGACTGAAGTATCTGAAACCCAAAGGCTCTGAAAGTCAAAACTTTTGAGTGCTGATAGCATTCTCAGGAAACTTTCAGACTCTGGAATATTTCAGATTTTAGACTTTCTGGATAGATGTCATGCAAATGTCTGTAAACCTCTGAGGTCTGAGGCACTCCTGGTCCCAAGTGTTCTGGATGAGGGGTGTGTGATCTGTATTTCTATTACTTCTATCCTGGCTGTGACTAAATAACGGACAAGAGCCACTTAAGGGTGGAGCGGTCTGTTTTGACTCACCCTTTAGAGGTTACGGTCTATCTGGGTAGGGAAGGATTGGCCACTGAAACTGCTGCAATAGTGGTTCTGGGAACATGAAGATCAATTTTTTCACATCCAGATCTAGGTAGGTTGTGCCAGAGCCAAAAGCAGGCACCACCTTCAGCTAGCCAGATCAGAGACCCAAAGCTTGCACATTATCTGGAGACCAACTGCTCACACTCAAACATTTCAGACACCTTCACCCAAGGAAGGGCAAGGGTGATAGAAATTCCTTATGGAGAACTTGAGGTCACAGGTACCACCAAGAGAAAGAACCTGGGGGAAAAGGGCAGGGTGCAGTTTTCCAGTGATGGACAGCCTTCTTCATCTTAAAACTGTGAATCAGGCTGTCCGTGCCATCTCCAGGGGTTGGTTAATGTCTCTTAAGTTTCCTCTTTGGAATGATGAAGGGTACTATGGAAACTTTTCGGGTGTCCCCCTGCCTCACTGCCCTTCACGTGGAGATTTTTTTAATCAAGATATAACCAGTGCTGGTTTTGTCCTCTGACCACTGAGAGTGACGGTTGGGACATTTCAGCTCTCTGTTGAGCAGGTGGTTTTGCCTATGCATTTGGGGCCTTGATTCTCTCTCCAATTTCGTACAAATATCTGGTTTTAGAAGCTTGCAAATATTTTATAGTGTTTTGTTTTGGTTTGGTTTTTTATTTTTATTTATTTTTATTTTTATTTTATTTTATTTTTTGAGATCTGCCTGCCTTTGCCTCCTGAGTGCTGGGATTAAAGGTATGTGCCACCATCGTCCAGTTATTTTTTCAAGTATTTGCTTACATGTTTATTCTGTGTATATGTGCACATACTGTGGTACATGGAGACAGAGGACGACCTGAGGAAGTTGTTGCTCTCCACCATGTGGGTCCCAGGGATGGAACTCAGGTCATCAGGCTTGGCAGCAGGAGTCTTTATCCATTGAGCCATCTCACTCTCTTACCAACCAATGTTAAATAAACCTTATTTTACTGGTTTTAAAATCAGGGCTTATGGAAGACACATACGGTGTGTAGAAAATTAGCAGATGGACACAGATTCGGATTCACATTCTGGCTTTGACTGTATCAAACACCGAGCAGTCTCTTGAACCTCTGAGACTAGTTTAGTTTATTTTAACTTTTTACTGAATTCTTTGTGAATTTTACATCATGCACTCCAACCCCATTCATCTCCATGTCCTTTCATATCTGCTCTCCACTCTTACAACTGCACCCCAAAGAAAACATAAATTTTTAAAAAAATGAAACACCCAACAAAACAAGAAAACAAAAGCCAAGCTTCTCACCATGGAAGCTACAGTGTGTCACGGTGCATCCTACAGTACACCCCTTTGTCCACACGTCTTTACTTGCAAATGTTCATTGCAATGAGTCTGATCCGAGGCCTCTGGCTTCTGCTACACTATCAGTACCGGATCCTCACTGGGACTCCTCTTAGATATCTTGTTGTTGCCTTATGTCATGGAGATCCTGCAGCTCTGGATCTGCAGGATGGGCCAACACAGAGCCCTAGATCTGGGCCTGAGTGGTAACTGAGTTGGTCAGCCTGCCAGCTCTCCTGCACCAGGGCCAGCTCTCCAGCACTGTCCTGGCTACATCACTCAAGTGCTGCAGCTGGCAAGGGGTGGGACCAGCTCTACTGAGTGCAGAAGCCAGTGAGGGGCAGGGTCAGCTGTTTGAAGCCCTAGGACATTAACATGGTCCAAGGTGGCAGCGCAGACCAGGGATGTCCGCATGGCCTTTGGTGGTGACACAAGCCATGGACATGGTGCTGCTGCGGGGCCACGGAACCATACGTGGCCCTCGGTGGCAGCACAGGCCAAGGCTTCACTATGGCCTTAAGTGGCAGCCCAGGCCCTTCAAATCACCACCCCCACATCGCCATTTCCACTTCCACCTCTCTTCATAGTGCTCAAACCATTTTGCTTCTCTTTCATTCCCATGTCTCCACCACACACTTCCACATCATAGTGGCATGCGAGCCATGTGGTGGCAGGTAGAGACCAATTTCTTTTCTGTAAAGGGAAGCAACTACTGTCTATTTTCTGAGTTGGCCTTGGGGCCATTGTTCACTCCCATTTTCCCATGTTGCATCCATGGGAATACCTACTTTGATCACCACTACATCTGTCAGCATCATGTCAAGTTTTTGAAGTATTCTTGCTATATTATTTCTCCATATTTCCAGGTATAAAGTTGGCATTGTTTCCTAAAGCTTAGAGAGGTTTCTTCAGTGATTTATCTACAGGTCATAGCAGCAGCTCATAGAGTCCAGATTCACAGTTGCCTCGTCCATTTTAAGTGCATTTCTTAAGAGTTTGAACTATGACTTTATAAACTACATTGATGAGAGCTAGAGAGCTTGATCCTGTTCTTGCAGAGGACCTGAATTCAGTTCCCAACATAACATCCACAGGGCAGCTCAAAACCCTTAACTCCAGTTCCAGGAAGTCTGATGACCTCTTCTGGCCTCCTTAGGTACCAGGCATGCACATGGTGCATACACATGCATGTAGCTACACATACTCACACATGTTAAATAAAAATAAATAAATCTTACATACATGACATTGTAGCCAGGCATAGTAGCACGTGTCTATCATCCCAACACTCAAGAGCCTGAGGTTGGAGAATCAAGAGTAAGGGTCCATCCTGGTCTACATATCGAAACTATATCCTTTACCATGAGCTAGGTGTCACTTGATGATAGACTTAAGTGTCCTTGTCTGGGATTAATTATTGAATGATTGTTCCTTGTGCCATATTTTCTACTAGTACGAGATCCCAGCTCTATGTTGGGTACATCTACTGGTTTAACAAACATTTGAGAAGCAAGCAAATAAGTGCTTGAGGGTTTTTGACATACAGTCTAACAGTTAGGCAAGTATTTGGTTACATTGCATAGACACTGAAATTTCCCCCTTGTGACACGTAAAACTTTGACAAAAGAAACATCTCATCATAAACTGGTATTAGTAAATATTTGCTAACTGCCTGTGACTCCTCTCCCCGATCCACCTCTTTGTGTGTATGTGTGTGCAATTGATCTTGTTATCCTAAAGGAACAGCTCCACTGAGCCCATTGAGAATGTCACATTATTAAGAATAACTGGGGGCCTGTGTTGCTAATGTACAAATGTGGTTACTGTTTTTCAACTCAAACTAGATATAGAAAGTGCCTGGAGATTTAGGGAGTGAACAATCAGGGTGAAGTGCAGTGCAGGACAACAGAACTTGTCCTGAAAGTTTTGAGTACTTAGGGGTGGGGGCGGGGGGGAGCGAAGGGGAGCAACAGGGGCCATTATCTCAGATGCCCAAAGCTCTCTCACTTCTCATGGCTCATGGTGGATGTGGTTGGGCTTTTCTTAACATTACTGTGTATTTTCCAAGTCTGGCCACACTTCCTCAACTGTTAGAAGGTACTTTCCACTGTTAGCACTTCTGGCAAGGCAGAGCTCAGAGAGCCTTAAAATGAAGTTAATTAACGTCAATGCTGATGGCTTCTAGTCTCACCTGCCAGGTCTGCACCATCTGTGGGGCTCCTAAGACTTCAAGCAGGGAATGGGCATACAGGAGCCAAAACAAGACACGCCAAGGTCTTTTAGAGAGAAGCCGTAGTGTAAAACCTAGATTTACACTCACACAACATCTTCCATGTAGACTAGAAATTTACTCTGCTCCCTAAGATAAGTATCTAAAAGTTCTGATCTTTGTATCTTCTTTTACCATCTACCCTTTCCTCTCCCTGACTCTCACCCCATTTCCTTTATGTATATCTCACAATTTGGGGATTTTTCCCCCAAATCTTCAGGTTTTTGAATTTTAGTGGCTGTGTTACCTGACAACTTGGTCAGACCGAACTGAGATTCTGGACATTCCACTTCTCTATTGAAGCTAGTCTCTGACTCACTTCTCTCCTCTGGGGGAGCCCCCATTTTCCCAACTCCTGCATCTCTGTTTCCCTCTTCTCAAAACAGAGCTTTCTGAGAGCTAGTGTTCTAAGGAGGAAGCAAGCACATACAAGCCAAGGAAACTGTTTCTAGGTGGAAGCATTTTGGTTACGTTTTATTACCTGTACTCTGTGTGTGTGTGTGTGTGTGTGTGTGTGTGTGTGTGTGTGTGTGTGTGTGCAGTATAGCCTGGATCACTGACATTTCCCTTCTAGAAACGAGAGGACCTCAGTTCCGTGTGCTTCGTTTCTGTGGGGTTCGGCATCCAACATCCCTGACTTCAGCCACACTGAACCAGCATCAGCCATCTCTCTAGGCTTTTGTTTGCCTTTCGTTTTATAGAGCTGTTTCCATCTTGTTTCCATGGAAAATTTCATAGCCAGTCCCTAGGAATTAGCTTGATGTTGTCTTCTCTGGGGAGCCTTCCTTTTCATTCTTCACCCCATCTCTCTTCCTCAGCCCTGCTCCTCCTGCCTCCTCCTCCTCCTCCTCCTCCTCCTCCTC
>NW_022196915.1:61614624-61622040 GCF_008632895.1 Mastomys coucha
CTCTCTCTCTCATGCCCATCTCCCCATCTGTTCTCCTCCCACTTCTTTCTCTCACTTTTCCCCTCTTCCCTGGCAGAGTCTAGGGCTCCCTTCTCTGAGCTCACAGCACCGTGATGACATCTTTATCAGACTCAGGGTAGTGCAGACTTTCCTTCACTTGACTCTGTGTCTCTGAAAGCAGCTTTGTGTTTTCAGTGCCCAAGATAAGACAACTGCTTCACAAAACAATAGTGAATAACTAAAGCATGCAGGATTCCCAAATACAGGGCCTCTTTTCTCCATGAGAGCCGTGAGGACACAGGCAGGAAAACCCAAGCCTGGTGGTGGCCCTGCTTGTCCTAACGTTTCCTTTAAAATGCTGAGGAACTTGAGAGAAGATATATCTAGAATTTCCCCAGAGATCGCTAGTCCTGAGTTGGTAGGCTCAACATGACACTAGGATGTTGGCCTTTTGGAGTTTCCTTTTGGGTCATCGTGATGAAGGGCAGAGAACAGGTACAGGAATGTGGTAACCAGGGCACTTGGTAAGTGAGGAGCCTGCCCTGGTTCACAGCTCCATGACCCTAAGCTAGTCATTTAACCTCGTCCCCTCAGGAATGCTCATGTGGCTGTGGCGAGACCTGAGCATCACAATATAGAGAAAGCACTCAGCAGATATTGACTGCTGTTGTTCTGATCCAAGTCTTCCCACTGCCTTTTAGCTACTGTTTCCTCTGACCCTAGATGACCAGGCCTATCTAGAGTCTGACCTTTTATCTATCTGACTGACCTTCGAGAAATCTCCTACTCATCTGTTGAGTCTAAGCCTCTTAGTTTATGTTGTGGTGCTTTGCCCAAATGCCTGAGGCTGGGGAGTGTATAAGTCATAGAGATTCATTTCTGTCCATGTTAGAGGCAGAATATCATCCAAGGGTGAGGGGCTACATTTAATGCCTCTGCTTCATCCCACGGCAGCAGGCAGAAGGAAAGAAATCACAGGCAAGGAATGGTGAGCGTGGGTAAGCTCCATTCTACCAGGAGGAAATCCCTGCCAAGTTGACATTAAATGGCTGATGGGGACTCTGCACTAACCACCTTCATTAGCCCTCGTTTTAACACCACTACATTCCCAATTTGGTTCCTGACAGGACTTTGGAGGATACGTTTGAGCTGCAACACTGTGTATCGTCCTCTAGGGGGCCATCTGTGCCTCTCACCAGGGAAACAAATTCTTCCAGGGGATGGAAGGAATCCTCCTGAATTCTGTATTGAGATGTGTCTGTTTACCTAACCGAAGGAGACACATCTTACTTTTGTACTCTCAGCACCTAACACGGATTCCAGAGTGCAGCAGATGTTAGGTAATGTCAGTTGAAGGGATAGCAGTACACATTTATGAGTTTGCTTAGGGTACACGTTTAGAATAGCCGGAGAATGGGTTTCAGAACCCAGTTAATGATATGCAAACCCCACTCAGGTAGACACTCTGCCACTGCATTCTATGATTCTATGTCCCCCCCAACCCCCTGTCTACATAAACTATTGGTTCAGGCTGCTTTTGGAGTTACAGAAACATGGCAGAGGTTTTATGAAGGCTCCCCTTCCCCCAGTCACTTGGGTTCCATGTCTCTAAATAGAAGGGCTTCCTTAGAGTTTGTGACTTTGTTTTTGAAACGCTTTCCTCCAAATTGATTTTTAGTTGACAGATGAGATAGTATGTGTTTCTCATACAGCATAGGTTTTGAAATGTATTTGCACTATGCTAAATGAGAGAGTTACCTCATGGTTATGCTTCTATGTAGTCAACCCTCTTAGTCCACCTCCTTAGCAATTTCAAGAGTACAGCAGACTGTCATCAACTGTAGTCACCATGGTGCACAGCAGCTTTCCTCAACTTATTTCTCCATACAACAGTGACAGTACATGACCTCCACTAGCCACTCTAGCTTCTGGTAGCCACTGTTTTACTCTCAACTTCCATAAGAATGAGTGTGTGTGTGTGTGTGTGTGTGTGTGTGTGTGTGTGTGTGTGTATGCATGTATGTATATGTGTGTATATATATACATATACATTCTACGTATTAGAGAGGTGAGGTAGTATTTGAGTTTCTCTGGCTGCCTTCAGGTTCATCTATGTCCTTGCACTGACAGAAATTTTCTTCCTATTTTTTAAAAGAGTATAATTCCATTGTGTTTTGTTTTGTTTTTTTACCACTCACCACATGTACATGATGCTTTGTTGAGTCATTAGTTAATGAACATTTAAATTGTTTCTGTTTCTTGGCCATTTTTTTCTTTGAGGCATCACCTCCCTATGTAGTCCGGGATGGCCTTGGCTTCCCAAGTGCTGATGTCACAGTTTCTGCAACCATGCTTGGCATTTCTTGGCCATCAAGAAGAGTGCTACCGTTCGTTTGGGGTGCCCTCATGGGGATGTAGACCTCTTAACCCAATGGTTTCTTATCCTTTTGGTAAATACCCAATAATGGGGAAGCTCGACCATGTGGCAGTTCTGTTTTTAACCCCTTCAGGAATCTCCCAGCTCTTTATATAAGGGTTATCCTACAACCTTGATAGTCTCGTGTTCACTAGTTAAGGAAGTTGGCACAAATGCAGAAGATAGCAAAGCAAATTTAAAGGTTGAAAAATAAACTCCTAAACCAACAGCTAAAAAGGATAAACCATCTCCAAGGTGGGAGATTTATGGATTGACCAGCTCCTGTAGTTCTGTCTGAGATTAGCCCAAGAAAGGAGGAGCTGTAATCGCATCAGAAAAGATTTAGGTTACAAGGCAGGGATATGAGACACCAGAGAGGTTATAGAGTTTCCTTATTTGGGTCTTTTTAAAGAAAATACTAGATGGCTTTCTTTCTGGGACAGTCTGTTCACTGGCTTGCCTAGAAGCTAGGAATGAACTGGATCAGCTTGTCTTTAGCCGTGTGTGATGACATCCCAGAAAATAGGTCCCACAGGCCACTTTGACAGCTCTGCTGCTCTGAACTGCTCCTCTGGGCAGCCGAGCAGGGACATCTGTCTGGGGTTCGCGAGGAGATGCGTCTTCTGGAACAGCTCTGTGTGTGACGAGAGGTAAGAACAGGGACAGTGGCTGGCCCCTGGGAGCCAGGCCCCCTCCCCCACTTGCTCACTTATTAAGAGACAATCCTGGGGTACAGCCACTGCTCTCATGGGCACTCATACCAACTGCGTTGTTCTCTGTAAGCTTGGCTCTAATCTACAGACCCACTGCTCAGCTACTGAGTGCAATCTTGAGACTTTAAACATGGAAGGGATTTCCTCTTTCAGTATCCAGATGAAGAAACTGAAGCCCAGAGAACAAGTTAGAGGTTGATGCTACACAGCCAGGAGAGAGGCAGGGTCTCCTAACCAGAGCTTAGACAAAACCTTCCCTCACTCCCCCTGCCCGTTACTCCAGTTGAGACTCATTTGGCAAACTTACTCATTTGGTGAATTGCATGGGCTGGTTTTGGTATTTGGTATTTTTTATTTATTGCTGTCTGTATTTCTGTACTTTGAGACAGGGTAGTCCTGACTGGCCTAGAACTCTCTCCATGTAGCAAAGGCTGATCTCAAACTCAAGGAGATCTTTTTGCCTCGTTATCCTGTGTCATAGGCTTGTAGGTCCATGCACAATACCTGCCATGCATGCTATTTTAATTTTAGATAGGCCTCCCCTCCGCTCCTTTTTTTTTCTATTCTCAAAGGTCTATTTTTAACCTTTTCACTCCAGGAAATCTCAATGTGTTAATCATTTGCATTACATTAATCATCATCTACGCGTTATATTCAAAACTTGACATTTAAATGTGGGCTTCGTGAAGCCCTAGCCTTTGGATCTCCCTCCCATTCTTGTTCCTCCTGCATCTCCCAGCAACTAGAGCAGAGCTTTGTACAGAAATATCTAGGTGGGATTTCATTCACAGATGAGTGAATGGTGTTTGATATTCAGATGATAACCGTCGGTTGACATTGATATCAATTCTTTGAACAAATGTGTTTGGCATGATCTGTATTTCAGTGGGGAGAATTGTGGTTCCTAAACTCCGTGTTCTACAGCAGGATGAAAAGTAGCTATGGATTTCCAAGAGGCCAGTGCCAGGGGTGGCACTGTAGCCTAAGGAAGGAGAGGGGTGCCAATGTCCTACAGAACCCTCAAACTCCAGCCTGGTGTATCTATCATTCTTGCTTACGCTTTGGTTGGATATCTTGGTAGAGAGCAGAGGAGTTGGAGATGTTCAAGGAAGGACAGATGGGGCAATGTGGTCTCTCTAGTTGGAGATGGGGCTGGGGTCTGTCCCTGTAGCTTCAGAAGCCCCGGCCAACCCCTAGAGGCTTTTGGAGCATCGCCATGGTGATCAGGTTAGAGGGCTAGGACCTGATGGCTCTCCTAGCAGTGTTACCATAGCTGCAGGTTTGCAGTGACAGGGCTCCGTTGTCTTCTCTCCTGAGGCCTGTAGGTCAGAGGCTAGGGAGAAAGGATTCTGTGCCCTAGAACAGCCTGTGGGAAACTGGTGCATTTGCAGAAAGAAAACATTTTACAAAAAATGTCAAATTTGAGGCTTAACTTGATAGAAGGATTTGTAAGGATCCCTCTAAGTGCCCATTTATTATCTGAGGCCATTTGTAATTGAATTCATTTTTAAAAAGGTATGTTTGGGTATTTGCCTGCTTGTATGTCTATGCACCAGTTATGTCCCTGGTGCCAGCGGAGGTCAAAAGAGGGAGTTGGATTCCCTGGAACAGGAGCTACTGGACTTACAGACAAATGGGAGCTGTCATGTGGGCGTTGGAAATCTAAACCCAGGCTCTCTGCAAGAGCAGCCAGTACTCTTAACCACTGAGGCATTTCTACAATCCCTATAACTGAACTGTTAAAAAACAAAACAAAACAAAACAAAGTCATTTAAAAACTGCATTCTTAGAGTCACCCTTTATCTGAAAGGTGAACATAAGGAACTCGTATCAAGTGACATAGAGTAAGTTGTCATATAGTCTTTGTTAGCTTTCTTAAGTTAGTTAGTTCCTGTGAAGCAGAAAGGGCAGGACCAAGCAAAAGCAGTCCCTACCCCCTCTTTTAAACTGTATGCATGTTTTCTTTGCTACAGAACCTTGTCACATCTTTGTGTCATTTCTTGGTCATCTTCAGCTACTGTCAGCCCCGGTAACTCCCATGTTGCTCAGGCAATGTGTTTCTGATTGTTTGTGGAGGTCTCTGGAAGCTTTGTCATTTCCCCAAGTGGTTGTCTAGATCCCCTGAGGTTGCTCAGATGCAACTGGGACCAAGAGTCAGAAGTTTCCAGTTTTCCTTTCCCTACAGAGTCAGATTGCAGAGAAAGTGGGGCACAGGCAGAAGCGTGCCTTGATCATGTGATACTACTAGGTGGCTGATGCCTGGGACTCTAGCAGGTGGATAACTGGTCACTACTATCCCTAACCTTAACCCTGATGTACCCAGAGTAGCCTGCATCACCACACCAGGCCAGGCCACTGTCCCCCTTTCTCTGTTGTCTTCATAGTCACTTCTGAGAGAGTCCCACTCCTCAGTGCACACTCACTTAGAGGAGCCCTGCTCTTCTGCAAATCCCTCAGCACTGTGTTCTGTGGTAAACACCTATTCAGTGGCTTCTACGTTTGGTCTTTGGGCAATTTGAGTCAAAATACTTTGGTAATAACTCCTTCTCAGACTCACGGGCCTGGCAGTGACCCAGCTGAGGAACACACCATTTGTCTGAAAGCAGAGACACAAACCTGGTCATCTTTCAAGAAGGAGCAGACTTTGTGGCTTTTGCAGCTGGGGAATTACTTGAGCTAAAAGGATAGTCTTAAAATTAAAATAAACAAACCCAAAACAGAGGAAAGACTAGTGATTTCTTTAGCCAACTGTCTTGGGATTCTGTGGTGATTGATCTAAAAAGCTGAAGTCCCCCCCCCCCCCCCCCCCAGGAAAGCAGAAGCGACTCAGATGAATGATTTGAGATTCGTCCTCTTAGATCTATGATCTGGGTAGTGATCCATAAAGGAAGTTCCTGAGCTTATGGCCGATTGAATTGCTTCCTGGCAGAGCGCTGTTAGGTGGTGTGGATGTTAGAAAGGGACGCGTGGGCTGCTGAGATGCCTCAGCGGGTAAAGATGATTGGGGCTCAGCCTGACCACTGGGGTTTGAGCCCTGGGTCCCACAGGGTGAAAGAAGAGAAGCTGACACCTTCAAGTTTTCCTCTTTACCGCTTCTTGTTGGATGTGGCACACCCACAGCCATACACTCCCCCCAGTAAATAAAATACAATTAAATGTTTTACCGAGAGGTAGGGCATGGGCAGGGTCTAGGGCTATAGTTCAGTGGAAGAACACACAATTAATATATATAGGCCCTAGAACCAAAAAGAAATGGATAAATTCTTTGGACCATATTCACCACAGGGTCTGTAAAGCTCAGTTGAAAGTACTCACTCATGCCCTGGAAGCCACATGCATTCTTTCTTTTGGGGCTCCAGATACCCAACTGGGACCTTTTACTGCTGCCTATATGGTGCTAGTATCGCCAAGTGACACCTTCGCCTGAGGAGCTGGATAATAGGTGATAAGACAGCTCACTCCTTCTAATATGCAGGAGTAAAAATGGGCACAGTCCCCTCAGGCTAACACATAAACTCTGAAAGATATCTAAAAGTAGATGCTAGTGCAACGATGTCCTTCTTAGACATGGCTGGTGTGCATGTTATGACATCAATCATGTCTTGCCTCGCTCTGGGGAAGCGCTCTCCTTTCCACACTGTACTTGGTCCAACTAGTTGAGGGGTCTCCTCTCTGTCAAAGTCACTGAGACGTTTAGAAGTAGCTTCTCCTTCTCTCTTCTCTACATTGGGAACACTAACCGGGAGTGGCCTTGGAGCATCTGTGCACAGACAAAGCATTTCTCGTGGTTATAAGACAGTCTCCCCCACTCCCCACCCCTGGCCCCGTGTATACATCCGAAAACCATAATAAACTTCATCTGATGCTCCAGTCTCTAAAAGTGGGGTTGTATTTCTAGGTCCTGCTCAGCATGAAGGTAAAAGACACACATGATCTGTGTAGATCTGGGCCCTATGACAGCCCACAGAAACACAGTGATCTGTGCAGGTCTGGGCCCTATGACAGCCAACAGTACGGCAGCAACCTATGACAGCCAACAGTACGGCAGCAACTTAAGCTGTCAGCTCCAACCCCTCTTGCCAGCCCACTTCTTACAACACTGCTTAAATCTTCCTCTTCCTCTTCCTCCTTCTCTTCCTCCTCCTCCTTTCTCTCTCTCTCCCTCCCTCCTTCTATCCCCTCCCTCCCCTCCCTTCCTTCTTCCCCTCCCTCCTTCCCTCCCTCCCTTCTCTTCTTCCTCCCTCCTTTCCTTTCTCCCTCCCTTCCCCTCTTCCTCCCTCCCTTTCC
>NW_022196915.1:61622209-61661200 GCF_008632895.1 Mastomys coucha
CCTCCTTCCCTCCCACCCTCCCTCCTTTCTCCTCTTTCTCCCTCCTCCCTTCCCTTCCTTCCCCTCCCTTCCCCTCTTCCTCCCTCCCTCCCTTCCTCCCTCCATCTCTTCCTTTTCTCTTTTCTTTTTCAAAACTGTTGAACTACTGAAGATTTGAGAATTTTTAAACATGAAGTTGTTCCCACAGTTTGCATCTTTGAATTGATCCTCCTGCTCATAAACCTCTAAAGAGAATATTATTAGATGTTATGTTAGGTTATATTAGGTGTTTGTTCCTGACCAACATACTGGTTTTATTTTGTTGTTGTTTTGTTTTTTGTTGGTTTGTTTGTTTTGTTTTGTTTATTTTGAAACAGGGAACTCACTAGTCCAGGCTGGCCTCAAATTCAGAGATTCCCTTGCCTCTGCCTCCTGAGTGCTGGGATTAAAGAGGTAAGCCACCTTTCTTAGAGACATACGGTATTTATGCTAAAACATTTCCTCTTCACTATACCATGATCTCTGAAGTTTCTTTTTTACCCAGTGCAGTGGTTCTTCTATTGCTTCTATGGCTCTGTTCTTTAAAAGTTATTTATGTTTTTATTTATGCCTATGTGGGTGCCTGCATGAGTTTATATGCACCACATTTGTACAGGTGAGGCCAGAGGACATTGGGTCTCCTGGAGTTGGACGTACATGTGATGTTGAGCTATCTGATGTGGGTGCTAGGAGCCGAATCCAGCTCCTCTGCTAGAATAGTGTGTGTTTAACTTATGAGCCATCTCTCTAGTTCTCTTGGTTCTGTTTTTGACACAATGTAACCTCATTCCTATTTCTACTTAAACTTCTCAGTAGTCTCTCACAGTGTCCAATAATTGGACACTCTTGTGTGCAAACACAGGGCCAGGTTTAGATTCCATGACCCAGTTTACTCTCCTCAACCTTAGTCCTTGTGTAGTGCTTTTCTGCAACTAACCAGGTCATGCTTCACTCGAAAGAAAAAGGAGGACCTGGCCTACAGTAGGCATTCATAAAATATGTGTGGAATGTAAGAACCTATGGGCACCTATATACCAATATAGGACGGCTAACAAGCATGACCGGCCATCTGCAGAACTAGACTTGCTGTGGCTTCTAGAAATTACTGCAGTATGTTAGGGAGACCTTGCTATGAATGCGCATGTGCGGTGTTGGTCTTATTAAGGAGGGATGAACCAACTCAGCCACAGTAACTTAGTAAAGTTACAACAACTTTCTTATAAGAGAGGCCTCTATTGCATAACGTGAAGAAGTGCAAACTTCCTCTTCCACAGTTCCCAGTCAGGCTCATGAGGTTGACATTCAAATTCCCCACCAGCTAAGGTATTCAAGATGCTTAACAAGGTATTCAGGATGCTTAAGATTCAAGATTGCTGATCAGAGAGTGAGTGCAGAGAGTGAGTGGAAAGGCGTAGATAGAGTGGAGCCTGGGTACACAGCTGGGAGGAGGGGAATGAATTGAGAATTGGAATGTTGCTGAGATGTGAGTCTTAGCTTCTCCCAGCTTCTGCGTCCTTCTCTATAAAATGGAAATAGTCATGCTAGCACATACCATCAGCCAGTAGTGAGAGTCATGAGGGGACAATGGGTAAACTACGGTGCTTACTACACCCCACAAATGCTCTCTTCTTAATGTCTGGTAAGGATTTTGCTACGAGCCTATGGTTCTTTTTAGTATTAGTTTTTGGAGAGCTGGAGTTTAATTTTCAGCCATTTCTAGCAAAATGAGGCAGGTTTTAAGCATCTGTTAACTGCTGATGTTCCTCTCTGACTACATCCGCTTGCGGCATCTGTGTTTACTTCCCTTTGACTTGAAGATGCCTCTGTAACTTGGTTCAAATGAGGTTTGGAATTCTGATTGTAAGAGGAGAAGAATGGAGAAGGAGAGGGAACGGAAAGAAGGTGGTGGTCAGGTCACGAGTATCTGTCTCCTCAGAATTTCTGTGCTCTGTGAATGAGAGTGTGTTTGTACAATTAGCCTTCAGCATGTCCTGGATCCCCCCCAGAAAACTCACCATACCACTATCTTGTTAGATATAGAAGGCCAATGATAATAAAATTTTAATCAATAACAAAAAGGCCTTTTAAATGAGCTAGAACACATCTATGTAGATACTTTTCAACCATGTCTCTAGTTCCCACACATGCCTATGGTGACCGGGAGCTAACATCACGTTGGGTGGGGAGTCTAAGCTTCTCAGGCAACACTCTCAGGCTTGCTACTTTTATTTGCTTATTCCTGTGGCCTGGGGTATTTGTTTATTTTCATTTCCATGCAAGAATTTTATTAACAAAAGATTGGGTAACACAAGTTTGAAGGCATTATCTTTTCACATGGCCGAAGAGTCTCACTCACTTCGGCAGACATGCGCCATTCCCATTGGCAGACATGCACCACTCATTGACAGACATGTGATACTCACATCGGGGCAGATAAGAGTGGATGCAGATTTCACCGGCATGTGTGATGCAGTTTGACCCATGGGGTTTATTGTTATAAAATTTGCTTTTTTGCATGGATGTCAGTCATCACTGAGAACAAATACAACACCACAGAATGATGTAGAAACATTGAAAAAAAGAAAACAAAAGAAAAAAAAAGAAAATTGGTTTAAAGTATCCTTGCCATAAATGGAAAACATTTTAAAACAGATAAGTTTATTACAATGGTCAAAATAAAATTATAGTTAGACACACCTCATCTGCTGTCTCCCTACTCCATTCAACCTCCCCACCAGGAAATCCAGTGGATGGAACCCCCATCCATATATGTAGCAAGGAGTCAGGGGTAGATATCCATTTTCTGTTTCATTCACTTTTTGACCACTAGGGGGCAGCAGTGATGCACAGGCTAGCAGGTTGCTCAGCAAACTTTTCTGAGAAAATATTTAAAATGTGTTTCAGATTTTCATATATGAATTTTTAGAAGGTCACCTTCTTCCTTCATCCTTGACTATGTATGGTCAAACTTATGCACAGAACTCTTTGAATTTATAAAGTGTATCTACTGGCTTGGCCAGGCATCAATTTCAAACATAATCATGCTGGCATTTGTAAAGATACTTACGTAAAAGTTAAATGTTTTAATTGTACATTTCTATATGGTAAATTACTTCAAAATATAGCAACCTTACCCCCTCTTTCTCTGTTCCTTGTAATGTTGGCTTAGAGTCCAAATGGGCCAGAAGGTTCATACTGCTCCCTCAGCCAGCTACCAGGTGAATCCGTTAGCTGAGTTCATAAGGGGCTGGTACTTAATTCTCCTTCACTGGCTTCCTTATGAGAATGGGGTTGGGGGTTGGGGGGAGGGGTTGACAAAGGATGAGTGGCCGAAGAATGAACATTTCAAAGTTAAAGAAGTGGGAATTTCCAGTCCTGGGTGTGACCTCTGCCACCTTCCAATTGTCACAGAAATCCTTAAGTCAATTTAGATAAGCACCTATTAATCCTTAAGTCAATATAGATAAGCACCTTGGGAGAAGCTGCCTCATGGTGCAAGGAGGGGAGAAATTGCAGACAGCTGTCTTTGATGACCCCATCCTTGTGGGAGGCTGGGACGTTTTTGAAAGATGGCTACAAGTCATGGCGGGTGAGGAAGAACTTGGCTTCCTCTAATAGACAGGCTTTGTTCTGAGCTTATAGGAATTCGGATGCACAGAGCTCACTCCGATGTCCTCCTTCTCTCAGGTCTGTAACCTAAAGCAGTGAAAATGGCCAGAGGATCCGTGTCTGACGAAGAAATGATGGAGCTCAGGGAGGCTTTTGCCAAAGTTGGTGAGTGAGCCCGACACCCCACCCCCTAACCCTGCACTGTTTACCAATGAGTTGCTTTGGGAACTGGTTATGGCAGAGGTTCTCAACCTGTGGATCTCGACCCCTTTGATGGTCACACTATTCCTTCATAGGGATCACCTGAGACATCTAGAAAACATAGATGTTGCCACATTCATAACAGTGGCAAAATTACAGTTAGGAAAAAAAAAACAGTTAGGAAGTCGCAGTGAAAATAATTTTATGGCTGGGGGCCACAACATGATAAACTGTATTCAAGGGTCAAAGCATTAGGAGAATCGAGAACCTAGGAGAGCTGCTTTCTGAAGATGTGCCTGAGAAAACACTTCCTCGTTAGAATAGCGAACCTACAGCCTTTTCCCGTAGGCGTTCTCTACACACCGCTATTTACATCTTGCCTGCTTTCGTTTGATTTCCTTTATATTAATATTCTTCCACTCCTTGTTGGTAAGCTCCTTGTGGTTTAAAGTTTCTATAAGAACTCCTAAGGATTGCAGAAGCAGGTGGGGCTCAGCAGTAAAGTGTGGCCACTCAAGCGTGAGGACCTGAGTTTGATCCCCAGCACCCACATAAATGCTGGGCCTGGTGGCATGCACTGGGCAGCAGAGACAGGTGAATCCCTGGGGCTCATTGGCCAATTGGTCTAGCTGTTGGTGAGCTTCAGCTTCAGTGGGAGAGCCCTGTGGAAACAAATGGCCCCCGAGGAACAATGCCCAAAGTTGTCCTCCAACCTCTACATGTACATATGCACTCACAGGCACATACACAACACACACACACACACACAAACACACACCTGTGTGGACACTCACACATGCAGGAAGATGCATACACACCCTTCCATGCATACTTCATACATATATGCCTGTACACGTTCCTAAATATCCTGTTAATATCCCCTTAATTTCAAGCTCTGCTGTGAAATTAAGAGTCTTTTACTATGGATGTTGGAAGTGATGTAACTGTCTGGATCCAATAACAGTAGTCCTCCTGGCAGACTTTTGCATCTATCTGGGTCAGACCAAATATGGCCTGGTCATCTCCCTCCAGCCCCACCTGTCCTCTAGTATCCGTTTGCCTTTCTAAAGACCGTGCCTGAGTTACCGCAAAGCTTCACTCTACCCTTTGTGTTACAGATACGGATGGCAACGGATACATCAGCTGCAATGAGCTGAATGACTTGTTCAAGGCTGCCTGCCTGCCTCTGCCTGGGTACCGAGTGAGAGAAATCACAGAAAACCTGATGGCCACAGGTGATCTGGACCAAGATGGAAAGATCAGCTTTGATGAGTTTATCAAGGTGAGCACGATACTGAATTCAAGGCGATGCATTTGAAACTTGAACTCGGGGTCAATAAATACCCAGAAAGACGATCCATCCCTTCCTGGTTCATTGTTACAGTTCTTACCTTTGTGGTTTTCTTGACTACAGCTTGGAAACGTTTCTAAAAAATGCCTTAATCTAGCTGGGTGTGTGTCTAGGTTAGGGTTTTATTGCTGTAAAAAGACACCATGACCACAGCCAACTCTTACAAAGGAAGGCATTTCATTGAGGTTGGCTCACAGTGTCAGAGGTTGAGTCCATTATCATCTTGGTGGGAAGCATGGCAGCGTGCAGGCAGATGTGGTGCTAGAGAAGGAGCTGAGAGTTCTACATCCTGATCTAAAGGCAGCAAAAGGAGACTGTGTACCACACTAGGCATAGCTTGAGCATAGGAGACCTCAAAGCCCACCCCCACAGTAACACACTTCCTCCAACAAAGCCACACCTACTCTAAGGCCACACATCCTAATAGTGACACCCGCTATGGGCCAAGCACTCAAACACATGAATCTATGGGGACCATACGTATTCAAACCATCACACTGTGGTAGTCCACCTCTGTAATTTCTGCACTTGGGAACCTAAGGCAAGAGGATTTGTTTTGAGTTCAAGGCCAGCCTGATTTACATAGTAAGTGCCAGGCCAGCCTAAACTATGTAACAAGATTGGGTCAAAAAAAAAAAAAATCAAACCCAAATGAACCAAACATACTATGTTTTTACAGGTCTTCCATGGCTTAAAAAGCACTGAGGTTGCCAAAACCTTCCGAAAAGCTATCAACAAGAAGGAAGGCATCTGTGCGATTGGCGGCACCTCTGAGCAGTCCAGCGTTGGTACCCAGCATTCCTATTCAGGTAAGCTGCGCTGATGGGCAGGGAGCAGAGCAAGAGAGTATGTGAGTTGAGAGATTTGAGGACTGGGGAAGGATACAATGAGGGAGAAGGAACCAGGCTGTCTGGGGTTACAGAGTCAGTATATGCTATGCAAACCAAAGGAATAGAAGCAAAGAAGTAAGCACACCCATGTGGGTGGGAACCCATCCTCCCGTGTGGGAGTGGACCAGTTCCACAGGACACGGGAGATGCCTGAGCGCCAGGGAGCTTCATGTACCGAATGACCTCATTTACATTTAAATTATGCTTTAAATGCTGCCAAATTTCCTTTAAAAACCTTATGGACAATATTAGCCCTTTGAGCCTTCATCTTCAATATCCTGATCATTCTTAACGCCTGCTGAGTGGTCAAAAAATATTGATTGGGAAAAGAAATTTTATATTTATTCCAAAGGCTGACACGCAGCAGCCTTAATGGAAGCTTCTAAGATCCCAAATGATGTGGCTGCTTAACGTGTCTTAAAGTTCAGTTTTCTAAAAGATGATTCAATGTCAAAGATAAGTTTGTGGATAAGCACTGTTTGCACTTGATAAGACAAAGTTTAGCCTTTCTTATTAAAAATATGTTTATTAATTCTTTGGGAAATTTATATGAGGTATTTTAATCATATACACTCCTCCCCCAACTCCTCCCGTAACCGTCCTTTCCTCTCTCCCACCCCTTCCCGCTCTCTTTTGAGATTTCTTCTTTCTTTCTTTCTCCCACTTTGTGTTGGGGATGGGTCATGGGAATGTGTGTGGTTGTCACATCCTTACAGAAGATGGAGTCTCCTTCTCCTCAGGCAGTGTTGGGATTTCACACACACCTTCCCACTTCTGTGCTGGGATTTTGTCTGGCTCCAGCTTGCTGGGGTCTTCTGCAGCTGCCGCCATCACTGTATTCATAGGTGCAACTGCCCCCATTGTGTCTGGTCAACACTATTTCCTTCATGTTGGCAACCACTTCTGTCTGGTGCTTAGAATCTTTCCAACCCCTCTTCTGAGAAGATTCTGAGCCTTGAGGGTAGGGATGTGGCATGTGCATGTCCTATTTAGAGCTGAGCATTCTGCAGTCTCATGTTCTCTGCAAGTTGACCAGTTAGGGATCTCTGTGTTACTTGCCATCTATTGGAAGCTTCTCTTATGAGGATTGAGAGGAGCGCCAACCTACAAGTTTAGCAATATGTCATAAGAATTGGTTTCATACTATGCTCATTTAGCAGAATAATGTGCTCTCTCCTAGGGCCTGTGGCCTAACAATTCACCGGCTCTTGGCCCCAAGTATGGGTTCTATCTCATGAAATGGGTCTTAGACCCAATTTTTAAAATGGTTTTATGGTTACTCTCATAACGTTTGTGCCATTATTGCACCCGTGGGCTTAGCTTATCTGGCCAGTTGTAGCTTGCAGGCTTCTGAATGTACCCAATCTTATCTAGCCTTATATTTTTAAGTCTAGGAATTTTTTAGGCTTTCACTGTGTGAAAGTGCATCATGAATCTGCAGGACAGCTATTCACGATAAATCCGCAGGACAGCTATTCACGATGCAACCTTTACCAAGCTCTGACAGTTCACAATTCCTCTGAGAGACACATGTTTTCGGTGACATACAATTTACAAAACATGGTGCTGGGGAGAAGGCAGAGAGCTTCAGGTTTGACTAAGACTTGTAAGATCAACTCATTGCAGCTTTGCTTGTAGGAAGGAAGAATCTATCACGGCTGATTTCATTTCCCAGCCATCTCATTCTAACCATAAAAAAAGCCCAATGATACCCCAGTGATCATCCATGGCAAACAGCATCTAAATCAGCGGGCGACACAGCAGGATCCTGAGTTTTCTCCTATAAATGCCAAACCACATTTATACTTACATTATACCCACAGAAATATTTATTATTTATCATCATCCAAATATAACATGCACATTTTTTATTTTGTCCTAAATCTTTAATTGCATCTCTATAGCTAGATTCAGTGCCTGGTTCTTAAAGGATCTCTGATTTTCAAAAGCAGTAAATACAAGATGATAAGATGCTGGCCTGGGTAGCCTTGCAGTGTCTCTCTTGGGCACAAGAATGTGGGGTCCATGTGGAGAATGTCTTTGGTTTACATCCTGCGTGTAAGTCGCTTCAATTCTTTATCTATAGAGGAAGAAAAGTATGCCTTCGTCAACTGGATCAACAAAGCCCTGGAGAATGACCCTGACTGCCGGCACGTCATCCCCATGAACCCGAACACTGATGATCTCTTCAATGCTGTAGGGGATGGCATAGTTCTTTGGTAAATGAAGGTTCCTTCTTGGTTTCCAAACAACCCCTTCCTTTGGGTATAGCAGCAGCTAAGTGTATTTGCAGTAGGGCCACTTCTTTTGATGCTCACCTGTGAGTGGAGTGGCCTTAATGGAATCCACTTGATGGGGTATGGGGGAGAAGCTCAGAAGCTAGTTGTGGTGAAGTCCCTAAAACTACTGTTATTTCAGTGGAGAGAAGAGATGCACAGTGATGATGAGCTTTGTAAACCGAGACCAGTGAGGCAGGGCCACAGCAGTTAACCTGGGGGTCAGGGGGGATTGAGTCACCCTGCTTCTTCTGAACATGACCTATCCTGATGGCAGATAGACTGGAGAAAGGAGACAGAGCTGTGAAGGTTCATTTTAAATAAACATGAATGTGCACATAGAGACACACATATGCACATACATGCACGGAAACGTTATGAGAATACATGTTTAAAAGTGACTGTAAAAGATAGTTGATTGAAAACTGATTTCTCACTAAAAGGAAATAGTTACTCACATTTTCCAGTTTTCTTTTTTAATTTGCTTTCTGGGGGATGGGGAGATTGGTCAGTGGGTCAAGGCACCTTACATCAGGTCTGATGACCTAAATTCAACCCCAGGAGGAGAGAACTGACCCTTGCAAGTTGTCCTCTGACTCCCACACATGCACAGTAACACACGCTACTCTTGTAAAATTGTTTAAAATTTTTTGGATTTGTTCCTTCTGGATGTCAAACTCAGGGCCTCCCACCTGCTGGGCAGGGACCCACTGAGCCACATTTCCAGCCTCCATTTTTGCTCATTTACAATGTCAAGACAGGGTCTCAATAAGGTGGTTGCATTGGCCTTGAACCTCTTCTCTAGCCCAGATAGACCTTGGACTTGTAATCCTCCTGCATCAGCCTCCTGAGTAGCTAAGATTATGTGCCTATACTACCAAGTCTCGCCTCCTTTTGGAGATTTGTTTTCTATGCCCTTTCTTTAAATAAAATGGAGGTTATTATGCCCTGTTGAGGGATAAACAAAGAAAACCTTGGACAGTTTTTCATAAACAATTGCTTGCTCTAGATGTCTGATCACTGTACTGGATGCTTAAGTGAGGAAAACTCATTGCATTGATCAAATGACTGCAGAATGTTAGGACGAGGTATTATATGTTTAGTTAAAGGTATTGATCAGGTGTCAGATAGAAATGTAGACATTGTATAAACCCAGAAAAATAGCAACAGTCTTTTGTGGACAATTTATAAGGCTGAGAAATTCATGCGGAATCTGCTTTAATCACCCACTGAGGATTCAATAATGTTCTAAAGGAGTGGTTCTCAACCTGTGGGCCATGACTTTTTTGGGGGTCACATATCAGATAGCCTGCATATCAGATATTTTACATTATGATCCATAAATGTAGCAAAATTACAGTTATGAAGTAGCAATGAAATAATTATATGGTTGCAGGGGGTGGGGGGAAGTACCACAACACGAGGAACTGTATTGAAGGGCCGACAGCATTAGGAAGGTTGAGAGCCACTCTCCTAAGGGAAACCGGGTACTTTACAGCTTAGGTGAGTGAAGCAGGTGAGACCTCCCTTCTTACCTCAGTACATTGTGATAGCTTTGTAAACACTGCCGGCGAATCTAACCACAGTGGTACGACTCTCATACACGGTGTACGAAGAGTGTGTTGCTGACGTGTTCAGTCAGGGTCCTGCTCGAATTTAAATCCAGTCCCACAGAATTCTGTTACTCAGAGGGATGCTTTCTTTAATTTTATTCTTCCTCTTTCAGTAAAATGATCAACCTGTCCGTGCCAGACACAATTGATGAGAGAACAATCAACAAGAAGAAGCTCACGCCATTCACCATTCAGGTGGGTCTCCTGACTGCGCCCTAAGGGTGGCACTGGCCTGGCGTGAATGAACACCATCATAGCTGAGACAGCTCACACTTCGTTCCCCACACCTAGGCCTGGGCCAATGGTGTCTTACAACCAGGGAATAGAAGGACACATCTGTGTCTTATGTTTTCGTGGTGTGGCAGTCAAGAAAGGAGGCCGGCGCGTCTTAGTAGCTGGGCTTGTTTCAGCCACTTAAGAATCAAATTCATATTGGCTGAAATTATAACACGAGTTTTTCTTACCAGTTTATTCTTGAGCTGGTGTCAAATACATAGCCTTAGCTGAAAAGAGAAACCTTTCTAGCAAGGAAAAGGATGAAAACCAAGAAATGCTCTGGAGGCTTCCATGGCACTGCTGATGCAGCCTAGAGTGGAATAAATGCAACCTGCTTCTATCCCTCTGTTTGTTGATTAACCAAAAGAGTCCCTAGCAGGAAATAAGCAGCTGTATTTCCTCTTATGTTCCAATATTTTACCATTACTGTAATTCTCTAGCTCAGGAACCATGTCTAATACCTTAAATCATGAATAATACAATATCTCTTGTTTGGACATAAGCAACCCTGTGTACTTTTAAAATGGAAGTGTAACCAAGCTGGGAACAGTAATTGAACATATGGGAATGCACTTAATGGTATATCTACTCTTAAACTTGGCTATAATTAGAAACAATTTTTTTATTCGCTATTTTTTAACTGTCAGGGAAGACGTTCTGGTGGGGCTTGTTTTGTCCTTAATTTATCATAC
This sequence comes from Mastomys coucha, assembly GCF_008632895.1. NCBI lineage: Eukaryota > Metazoa > Chordata > Mammalia > Rodentia > Muridae > Mastomys > Mastomys coucha. Next base: position 61,633,136 of record NW_022196915.1, read on the forward strand.
AAATAAAAAAGCTTGTCAACTTCTCTGACACTGACCTCTTCCTTCATGGGACCGAAAATAAGACATAGAGACTGAGCACTCCAACTATACCAGCTATGCATGAGTTATAGTAAATGCATGGTTGGTATAGCATCCTGGAGCCTCAGGCCTGCATGCACAAGCAGGCTTTCTAGTTATCATCCTGGAGCCTCAGTAACTTATTCTGTTAAAAACCCATCCATCTTTTCTGGGAATTTGATTTATATCATTTTTTTTCCTTCCCATGACATTAAATTTGCAAATCAAAAGATTATTCTGTGGTTCTTTTTTAGGACCCTAATTTACATCAACAGTTGTCTTCTTAGCCACAGGCCGTGACAGGACAATGACTTCCTCCAGCTAATGGAGGCTCTGAGCATATCGGCTTCATCAGAGTGCAAAACAGAAGAACACAAGATTCATTACTCTCATGCCAGAATGGGTCTTCCACACTGGGTATTGGCTTGATTGGGTAGGCCACTGCGTTAGCTCAGTGTGTGGGTCATTGGGTCTTTTCCCATTGCTATGTTACTGCTTTTTCTGAGTGTTAGAACGAGTGAAGATCTGTGACCATTCCAAAAGGACAACGTCACCGCTGATGCTAATCAGGAATCATTTGGCATTGGCAAAGTGAAGGAACTAAGCTTGCTTCTTTCTCTCCCTCAGGAAAACTTGAACTTGGCTCTGAACTCTGCCTCCGCCATCGGGTGCCACGTGGTTAATATAGGTGCTGAGGACCTGAAGGAGGGGAAGCCTTATCTGGTCCTGGGACTTTTGTGGCAAGTCATCAAGATTGGGTTGTTTGCCGACATCGAACTCAGCAGAAATGAAGGTAAGAGAAAGTGCCAGGGGCTGTGAATAGCGAAGCGTTCTAACACTGTGTGTGTTGGTGGCTGGAGGAAGACATTAGGCATTCTCCAGTTGAGAAGACCACTCTGTTATATTGAGTCCGTGGTCTCAAAGTAGCAGACCCTATCCATGAAACCAGACTTTTACAAGACAACGCAAAGGCTTTTAGAGACCACAGACTAGCAGTAATGCTTTAGAATAAATAGCTTCACTGCCTGGAACCCCAACCCAGCAGCCGCTTCACAGCTCACGTTGTCTACAGAGGCGTCACAGCAAGCAGGATGAGTTTCATTCTGGGGAGACTAATCACATTTAAATACCTTGGCAAATGCATCAGATAGGGAGAGTTTGGTCTATATTTTCTCTAGACCATCAAGGAAGCAGTAGGTTGCCTTTCTACAGGGTGGGTGAGTCTAGAGACCTAGGGCTACAGTTGATCATATTGTGTAGCCCATGCCAATAGTTTGCCAAAAAGTGGATTTCTCGATATGCTTACCCCCCAAAGAAAAGAGAACAAAATAACTGTAAGTTGATGAGACGTTAATTTGCTCGATTAATCACATCACTGTGCCTGTGTGATCAGTACATAAATATATATATATATGAATAATATATATATATATTTAATATATATATATTATATATATATAATAAATATATATATATAATATACATTTAGATATACAGTACATATTATACACCTTAAATATATACAATACATTTAGAAAAAAATTAGAAAATTGCATGTAGAACTTTGAAATTCTGAACTGAAGCCAGGCCTGCTGGTTTCAACCTACAGTCTCCGCTCCTCAGGAGGCTGAGGCAGGACAATCACAACCTTAACTCCTGCCTCAACTTTCAATTGAAAGGCCAACCTGGGCTACTAAATGAGACCCTAACTATATATATGCATAAGGCCATAGGTTCAACCCCCACCTTCCAGTGTTATGGTAAAAAAAAAAAAAATACAGGGAAAATTTCTAAAACGTATATAAGCAATGATAATCCAATTGAGTAGATGGACATGTTCCTTAATAAGGGTCACACAAGTCAAATATTACCTTCAGGTATAAATTTTCAGGTATATTACTTTCAGGAACTCTGAACTCTGTAGCTAAATTATGATCTGCAGTTATACATATTTAAGTTTTAAAATTAATTTTTAAACTCACACGTATCAGTGTTTTGTAGATGTGTATACTACATGCATGCCTGGTGCCTCTGGAGACCAGAAGACAGAGTTTGGCCCCCCCTGAGACTGGAGTTATAGATGGTTGAGAGTCATCATGTGGATGCTGGGATCAGCCCAGATCCTCTGGAAGAACAGCTAGGTTTTTAACTGCTGAGCCATCCCTTCAGCCCTAGCTAGCCATATTTTTAAAAAATCTATGTGTTCGAGCTATAATAAACAGTGAAAATGTTGACCTGTCACTTTAAAACCAAAATACTAAGCATTACATTTAAAAAGCAAAAACCAAAAAGATAGCAAATATGAATCTTGAAACCCAAGAGTAAAGAGTATTGATTTGCAAAATCGAATCAACTGAATTTAAACCCAACCAAGCGCAAAATATTTATTCATCTGGGGAGACAGAGAGGAATGTTGATGGCATTGTTTAGTTCCTATAATTATATAGGTAAGCATTTGGATTATAAAACACCAATGGGAATAGAAAAGAGAACATTATTGTGATTGCAAAATTGATCTCTCAAAAGCAGATGTGTCATTGCGGTATCAACTGAGGTCCAATGGACCCAACAGCGTACTTCCAGCAAGTCGCCGTGGTTACCTTTATGCTGAAACACGTGTACTTAGGCCAACACTTGAGATTTCTTGGTGCCTTGTCTTTTCTAATTTAAAAAAAAATGGGAATAATAATGTACCACTTTTAAGACATATTAGTGAGTTGTTTATTTTATGGGAAGGACTTTAAGACATTCCATCCAAAGGGCCAATGCTGCTCTTCAGTCTCCTAACAAGGCTTCGTGCCTGGGAAGACAAATGCCCCCCAACTTCCTTGTATTTATTTTGGATCAACTTTTTGTACCTCCTCAGCTCTGATTGCTCTTTTGAGAGAAGGGGAGAGCCTAGAAGATTTGATGAAGTTGTCTCCTGAAGAACTCCTGCTGCGGTGGGCTAACTACCACCTAGAAAATGCAGGCTGTACCAAAATCACCAACTTCAGCACCGACATCAAGGTAGGAAAACACCACTGACCATGCCCACCGCAATGGAGGGGATTTGTGGAGTTAGTGGCGAAGGCACAGATGGCGGGCCTTGTGTCTTAGCAGCCTAGGCTTGGTGTGTTCCTGTTTGGAGTTACTTACTATCTCCCAAGGGTTAATGTGCAGCTAACTCTAGGTCTGGGCCACACACACGTCCACCCAGAGCCCTGGTGCAGCTTCAAAGGGAGATGAGTCTTGCCTTGAGTTTCAGTGGTAGGAAGTTGATCATCAGAAGAGCGTAATGGTGCAAAGGAAACACTACTTTTAGGGTAAAGAGGATATATGCAGAGGCTGGAGAGATGGCTCTCAGTGGTTAACAGCTGGCTGTGCAGTTATGGGGACCAGAGTTTAGATCCCAGCATTCACATAGTAAGTCTAGCATCCCATAAACCTTTATAACTCCATCTACAGGAGATCCAGTGTCTTCTTTTGGCCTCCATGTCTGAACAGGAAAGTACACCTGTACATAACGTGTGCATACATCATGCAGATGTATACACATGTATATACACACATGCAAATAAATCTTAAGACAATAAAGTGTGTGTAGGATTTTAGTGTCTCTGGTTTTACAAATGGTGCCGTCTTAGACGGTCTCCTTTTAAAGTGTTGTCTTTCTGATTACTACTAATAATAAGCACAATGTTTGTTAAATGTCAGATATTGGCCTAAGTGCTTTTATAAGTGCATGATTGACTCACCGATTCCTTACCCCGGGTTCTAAGGTAAGGATGTCATAAGTAAGAAAACAAATAAGAAATCCATAAAAGAATAGCCAGGAATGCAGACATGTGACCTTCAAATTTATGAAAAATTCTATATTTAGGTGATAGGAAACAGCTGTAACCAGTAACAGATGGACCAGGCTGAAATGCAACTAAGGAGTAGCTAAGATGCATGAAAGATCAGTCCCCATAGCAACAGGGTGATGTACAGGGATACCAGCATTAGGAAAGATTTCAGTGTCCACTCCCTCAAACACAAAGAACCAGAGAAAGGTCACATGACCTACCAAGAGTGCACCAGGTCTATAACTGAGCAGCAACAGCCTCTGATTGCTGTACCATATGAACAGATCTGGTGGCATTTAGAACTCTGCATATGTCAGACACAGGGCCAATCAGGATAAAGCATGTATCTGAGAATAGCTCCCACCCACCCACCCCCATTCCTGGGGAGCTCTGCTAAGCACACTTCCGCTGGTTATCAACAGTCTTTCAGTAGCACCAGCCAAATGGGGCTTAGAGGAGCCAGCCAGACGGTATTTCCATGTGTGTTCAATAGTTCTGCCCTGTCATGGTTGGAAAACTATGCACCCAAAATTATGATCTTAGTCATAAATGGGTCTGATTTGCTCTCACTACAGGCACATCCTTAAAGTAATTAACCAAATGAAGTAAAATTCTGTATGCTTCCCTTGACTGAGAATAAATTTGTATTTTCAAGATCATGACCGTAGAAATTCTATTTGTCACTAGGCATCTTAAAGGATCCAATAAGACTTCAGAATTCAGGTCTATTTCAACTCATGATAAGCCAGGCTAGCTGTGTTTTCTAGTTTCTAGAGAGATGTGAGATGGTGATATACCATGGTGATATGTCTCCTTCTACTAAAAGACGACTTGTTGCCTGCAATCCCAGTACTTGGGAAGCTGCTTTCCAATACGTGGGAGGAGAACATTAAGTTCAAGACCAGCCCGCCCATGGTGTATGATGAAGCCCTGCCACAAAAATTGGGGTGGGGGAATCTAGATGGCTCCTTGGATGGGCACTCACTGTTAAGCCTGATGACCTGAGTACAATCCCCAGGCCCCACGTGGTGGAAGGAGAGAACCGTTTCCTTCTGACTTCCACATAGACACATAAAGAAATTGTAACTTGAAAAAAGCAGTCTTCTTGCTGATGTCTCCGTTGTCTGTCCTTGAAAGCCTTTCTGGTGCGGATTGTCCATTTGAATGTGTTTTTAAACTGTGCTTCTTCTCTCTGTCACTTTTTTTTAAACTAAACCTTAGCTGGCTGACTTCTACAGCAGTGTAAAGGTATAGACACATTTTTCTGTATACGATTTAACCCGTGTAAATAAGTTCCTCTCCCCTCTGAGGACAACAAAATCTCTGTGCTGCCTCTTATGTATCTCTATATGTTTTTAATTGTTACACTCCTTTGAGGAGTCCACAAATACAGTATGCAACTGAATGAAGAGAACCTTCTAGCTGAGTGAATGTTTCTAGATTAGCTAATTGCAATATTCCTGAAGGACAGGAATGAGAAATACGATGTTTGCTTTTAGGAAATGATTGTCGTGTTAAGTGTGCAATCAGCTCCACTGTTGTGACATTGTGATTTCTTCACCTTTCCTCAGGACTCGAGAGCTTACTACCACCTGCTTGAGCAGGTGGCTCCAAAAGGAGATGAAGAAGGGATCCCAGCTGTTGTGATTGACATGTCAGGACTGAGGGTAAGGCCCTGCCTGCTGTCTTCAGAGAACACCATGCTTTCTTGGTGTTGACTGTCCCTTTGTGCCACCTTGTCCCCTGCTCTGCTTAAGTGTCTGTTAGACTATTGAATGCTGCCAGCAGTTTTTGATACTAATTCTAGGAAGCTAAATCTAGACATAAAACACCAGAATAAGAAATGGATACTGTTGAAGTGCCATGTACCACACAGAGCAATTCTTTATATCCCTATCATTTCAACAGCACCAACCCGGGCCTAAAGATAAGAACATCAGTTCTTATATTTAGCATCTTTTATTTTCAATTGATGCATAGTAACCACTAATAGCTAATATATATTAGCTAGCTTTCTATTGATAGGGATAGAATACTGTGGCCAAAAGTAACTTGGGGAGGAAAGGGTTTATTTAGCTTACCATTCCCAGTCATAGTTATCATAGAGAAAGAGGGCAGAAACTGAAGCGGAAGGCATGGAAGAATGCTGCTTACTGGCTTGCTCAGCCTGCTTTCCTATGCCAGCTATCATAACCACTTACCTAGGGGTGGCATTTTCCCCAGCCGGATGGGCTCTCACACATCAATCATTATCTAGAAAATGCTCTACAGATTTGTCTACAGGCCAGTCGCATGGAGGCATTTTCTCAGTTGAGATTCCTCTTCTCAGATAATGTTAGCTTGCGCCCAGCTAACAAAGAACTGAAACTGACCTTGTGCCCTGGGTGGTGATCTAGTCACAAGAAAGTTCATGAGATCTTGTTGTTATTGTTTGTTTCCATTCGTTTGTGTTTCATGGTGCTTGGGAGAAAACCCTGGATCTCACACCTGTAGGCAAGCCTCACACGTAGGCAAGCCCTCCACCACAGGTTTGCTGCTCACAGCCCTCCATTTTACCATGCCTTGTAACACCAATCTTGAACAAAGTGCCTTGTTTTTTTAACACGCCTCATTTAAAGTCATTGAGATTGAATCCAATGAGTTAACATTGAAGTGAACTCATCTCCAGAGGAGAAAGAAAGTAAAAGCAAGGGGGCTGGTGAGATGGCTCAGCGGGTAAGAGCACTGACTGCTCTTCCAAAGGTCCTGAGTTCAAATCCCAACAAATACATGGTGACTCACAACCATCCGTAATGAGATCTGATGCCCTCTCCTGGGGTGTCTGAAGACAGCTATAGTGTACTTACATATAATAAATAAATAAATTTAAAAATAAATAGATAAGTAAATAAATAAAAGTAAAAGCAATTAAGAAATGTTGTTCATGAGACGACCATGTTGCTGCTACTGCAGTCGGCTAAGGAGTCTCTAAAGTCAGCCTTTGCTTTGTGAAATGTGGTGTTTCCACAGACTTTCCATAGACTGGAGCATCATCTAGGTCATTTCACTCTTGTTATAGAGTCTGATTACAAATGGCGTGGGAATTTTCCTGACTTGTTAGAGCACGCATTGCAGTCTTCAATCTGAAATTTGCCAAAGCCAAGTTATTATGGTTATATTTACCATTGGCAGTATGGAGGTCGATAATTACTTTCCCAACAAATGTGGGAAAAGTAATTGTATAGATCGGATGTTCTTAATTTATGACCGCAAATGTCTGCTATGAATTAGAAATGTGAGGATAAGTTATTCCTTTCTATTAAACTTTTTAATCGTGCAAATTCTCATAAAGTCTGTGCAAAATAAACAACAACATAGAGAAGCTTAACTACCAAAATAGTTTAACCAATGCAAATGATAAGATGTCAGATTTTCCCGAGATTCCTTTCAAAAGGGCGATCTCATCTGAACTTGTTAACTGATGCGGGATCCCTGCGTCAGTTACGGATGCGGTGACTCTGACTTGGGTGCACCTGGTATATGGAGTAGTGAGCCGTGGTGAGGTAGCTGCCTGTGGTAGGCACTCACTCGGTGCACTAATGAGATCTTACTTCTTTCTCATGCTGTGCCTGCTCACATGACATGGATCCTTTTCCTTGCAGGAGAAGGATGACATCCAGAGGGCAGAGTGCATGCTGCAGCAGGCAGAGAGGCTGGGCTGCCGGCAGTTTGTCACAGCCACCGACGTTGTCCGAGGGAACCCCAAGTTGAACCTGGCCTTCATTGCTAACCTCTTTAACAAATATCCTGCCTTACACAAACCAGAGAACCAGGACATTGACTGGGGGGCTCTTGAAGGTAACCATAATGCTTAAGATGTTCAGGAAAAACTGCTCAGAGCTCTGGTTCAATGGCAATTCAGAAATCAGCCCCGAAGCAAACACAAACCATCACATACACAAGCAGGCTATCAGTTCTCCAATATACAGCAAATAGAATGAATTAATCAAGTCAATTATAGACAAGCAGCAATAATCAAATCCAATTCTATCACATCCACTATACATAGTCATTATCCGTTATTAACTCTTTTAGGAAAGACATCGTGTTTAATTATTGGATGAAGTAAATTCTAAGCTCCAAAATCCTAATTTATATACTTAATGGACTGTGTTAATTCCTAGAGGCTAGAAATGGCCTCCGTTCATAGCAAGTGATATTTAACTTATACTAGATTGCGATGGCTCAAGCTTCACTTTTATTTTTTTGTCTTTCCCAGGTCATTAGGACACGGGAAAGCATTTTAAAGCAGAATCCTGACAGTCATGTTTTATAAATGAAAGCCCTAATATCAGACACAGGCATATAGCCAGTCAGCTCAGCTTCGATGGCTATGATTCCAGGGATATTCACTGATCCTTTTTAAAACATGAGCTGATCTCTCCATCAATATAAAAATAAAGGAAAATTTAATATTGAATGTATGTTATTAACTCAGAGCCCACATTATTTTTCTGTAAAACCCTTTCAGCAGTACCTTCCTCTAGTTATTGACACAGTTTCAGTCCATAAGCCTGCCGCTTAGGATAAGTGATGGGTTAGTGGGTTTGTGTCCTGATCTTGAATGTGTGCACCAAGCCGACTAGTCAGCCATCCGTTTCCAGCTACCACTCTGGTGCTATAGTTCGGTCTTTCCCAATAGAGCAGAACGTAAAAGCTGAATTGAGCCCTCCTCCTGCCTCCCCACCCCTCCCCACTTCCTGTCTCTTGTACTCCCTGTTAGTAAGTTACTAATTCTCATTTCAATTTACCGGCACATTTTATTCTGTTTTGTTTTTATTTTGGTCACCAAAACTAATGGTCTTGAGTTCTACTAAGATATTTCCTGCCCTTCACTCTTAATCTATTGCGTAAACAAATAGCAGCAATAATTCTTCATTTGAAATGTCTTCTAGATTGTTTATTTTCCCTCTCTGCTCTTCTGGATTCACATTGTCTCATGCATCAATTATCTTAGTAGATCTTAGGGACCTTCCCTCCATTCATCAAATGGTTAAATGTGCTTCACATGCCAGTACCAAGTAGGATCCCTTCTGCATGTTTAATATAAATGTGTATCACCCTTCAGTAATTCTGCACACCGCTGCCAGGCACATCTGGCATGGCTTTCATTGTACCTCTGCCTTGCTCGAGAATTTATTATAGCAGTCAAGCAGAAGAACCTGCAATGACTGTAATGTGGAATACATCAGTGTAAACCTGCTACCATGCACACAGAGATTCCCGCTCCTGGCTGCAGCCTCTCGACAGTCTTGGCTCTGCAGCTACACTGCGCAGATCCCTGACACATCGCTTTTCAGTGTTCTGAGTAGAGAGCGTGCGCATTGCTCCCTTTAGGTTCATGTTCACGTTCTTGCTACTTGTCTTAAGGTCTTCCAAAATGCTCTACTCTCCACTCATTCCTATTCAGCTTTTTGACCCCAGAAAGAGAAGTGTAATTCCACACTTCCAAGTCTGGGCTATGTTCTTCCCCATCTCACCGAGCACAGTAAACATACTACCTGCTTCCTCTCTCAGTGTATCCAGCTGGCTCTGTGGACCCTCCTTGTCCCTCCAAATCTTGTTTGATGCTATAGAAATGCTTGTAGAAACTAAATGGGGGGAAACTAGCAGATTATTAGCCCACCTCTATAGTGTCTGTTTTCTTCCATATCTTTCTTCTGTATTGCATCCCCTACAAATAAACTTAGATCATTAAACAAGCCCTGTTCTAGGTCATGTATTAACCAGTCTTCACTAACCTAGGTGAGACGAGGGAAGAGCGGACGTTCAGGAACTGGATGAACTCCCTGGGAGTTAACCCTCGAGTCAATCATTTGTACAGGTAAGAAGAATTGGGAGCTCATCCTTCATGAATAACACGGAGACACTGAAGGACCATAGGATCCCATACACCATACCACTGTGGTGTCCTTCATGTGCAACACAGAGACACCGAAAGAGCATAGGATCACACACACCATACCACTGTGGTGTGTGTTTCCTTCCCAAATGTGTACCTTGGTGGGCTACAGAAGTGCCGCAGTACCCGCACTGCTGGGGAGCTCAATCCAGTGCCTCAGTCATCACTATACTTAATACAAAAATTATACCTCTGCAAAGAAATAAACTTGCTGTGTATCATAAGCTCCTGATCTTCTCAGGAGCAGGCAAAACAGACTTCTTAGTTAACGCCTCCTGTGCTGTGCTGTTGCTAAAGCCATGTTTCTTTTCCTGGCTAAAGGCAGGTTTTTGTCTATGGAAGGGACATAGTCAGTCACTGGAGAGGGTAAACCTATCTCTCTGAATCACAATTTCTACATCTTTAAAGATGGAGCTACACTTACCACATTTCTAGGGTTCCTGGGAATGTTGCAGGAACTAAGCACCTCCCTTCCTACAACCCGTGAGCAAAATGTTGGATCCCTGAGAATTCTGTGTGTTTGTTTTGTTCAGTGACTTGTCGGATGCCCTGGTCATCTTCCAGCTCTATGAAAAGATCAAAGTCCCTGTTGACTGGAACAGAGTAAACAAACCTCCATACCCCAAGCTGGGGGGCAATATGAAAAAGGTAAACAATCTTTTCCCAATGGGCCATGAGCCAGGTTGGTAGCGTTATCCTGCAAAAGCTCTTTGTGCGTGCACTACCAGGTGGCCAAGCTTCGGTGCATGTCCAGCAGGTATTAGCTGCCGCAATCAGAGCCCTTATGAATACTTCCATTACAGTGAACCTGTCACTGCAGTTGATTGCTTATTTATAATCCATGTTGGATGTCTCTATGCATTATCATGAAAATTTTCCAATTAAGGTAATTAGAGAAAGCAAAGCCACAGTGTCTCCTCCCACCCAGCAAGATCTTCATTCTAATTTTCTGAAGAACTGGAGCTTCATGCTCACAGCTTGGCTGTACGGTTTGCCTACTGTCAGCACAGTGGGAGCATTGTTCTGTAACAATAGGGTTGGCACAGCCACTTCTCGCCGCTCTTTATCTCTGTGGTTGTTTTTATAGTTATTTAGTGTGTGTATGTGTATGCACATGCACGCGTGGGCACACACACACACATACACTCACACCCCATACACAGACACATACACGCATGTGTGGGGATGCATGCAAACATACACATGTGCTATAGCATGCATGTGGAGGTGAGAGCACACCTTGCAGGAATCACTTCTTTTCTACCATTGTATGTCCCAAGACTCGAACCCAGGTTGTCAGACTCAGTACAAGTCCCTGTACCTGCTGAGCTATCTTACTCACCTTCTGTGGTCCATAATGATCTACACCTAGCCACAGGACTATCTGCCCGCATGCCTATCCACTATGTGTACAGAAGACAGAGAATATAAATTTTTCCTGTCTATCTATGTCCAAAAGTAGCTATTTTAAAAATATCGCAGGGCTGGTGAGATGGCTCAGCGGGTAAGAGCACTGATTGCTCTTCCGAAGGTCCTGAGTTCAAATCCCAGTAACCACATGGTGGCTCACAACCACCCGTAATGAGATCTGATGCCCTCTTCTGGTGCATCTGAAGGCAGCTACAGTGTACTTACAATAAATACATAATAAATAAATCTTTTAAAAAAATATCGCAGACAGATCACTGAGGCTGGCTCACTATATACTACAAATGCTCGTGAATGTGCTCATGATAGTTGAATTTCTTCTAGTTTTAATTAATGTAACTCATAGTAGTGCAGAACCACTTGCTATTTGAGATTACACTGGTCTGATGGTATTTGTCTTATTTGTATCTTTACTTTGATCATTCTCTGATATTTATCATAACCAATGTGATGCCTAAGTTGTTTTCTTTCTGCCTCACTCACAGCTCGAGAACTGTAATTATGCAGTGGATCTGGGGAAGAATCAAGCTAAATTCTCCCTGGTTGGTATCGCAGGACAAGACCTCAATGAAGGAAACCACACTCTCACGTTGGCATTGGTTTGGCAGCTCATGAGAAGGTAATGTGAAGTACAGGGATGAATGAGATTTTAGTGAATGAGTCATTTGTCTAGAAACATAATAGGAATTTTCAGGAAAAGGGATTTAACTTAGCAAAACCATAACTTAAGTTAGATTTAGTAACTAAGGAAATGCCTTTTGGGTTTCTGCTACTTTTTTTTCTTTTAATTTTTAGTGTTTATTTGAGTTCTTATGAAAATCTATTGTTAGATTCATTAGTATTTTAGATTATTAATTTGTCTGAATGAATCATACTTATATCTTATTACAGAGTGACCTTCTGTGTGCCTGGCCATGTTCTTTGTTCTGAACATTTCTCTCTGGCATTGATACAGTCACAACTTCTCCTGACTGGCATATCTTTTCTCATCCTCTTACCTTTGACTAATTTGTATCAACACAGTAAATTATTTTCATATAGGTTTAAGTCTCCACCTTAAACCTTTTTTCTTATATCTGGAATCTTTCTAATAGTAAGGGTCTATTGAGAATGAATTCTTTCAGTTTCTATTAGCCAGAAAAGGCCTTGATTTCTTTATATTATCCTTTACATATTGCTATATATTATTGAAATATATTTTCTCAGAATGTAGAATTCTATGTTTGCCTATTTTTCTTTTAGTACTTTGAAAATAATGTTCATTGTCTTCTTACCTGTGTGTTAGCAGCAGAAAACCTGTTATCATCCTCGTCCTTTCTCCTTTGTGTGTAATATGCCTGCCCACCCCCCACAGGGCTCTTTTAAGATTTCTCCTTATCATCGGTTAAAATAATTTGATTATGTTTGTTGTACAAAGTTATTTCTTATATTTGAGAGTCCTTGAATTATTGGGTGGTATGGGTTTAAACTTTGCATCAAACTTTTAGTTTTTAATGTAAGTGTTTGTTCTGAATTCACCTCCACCACTGTTCAGGAAACCCTGAGTGCACGTGAATTCACTTGAGGAGTGTGTACTGACTGCCTTTAATTTTTGTTTCATTTTGGAAGATATAGGCTGATGTGTCTATAAGTTAGTCTGTCTCTTTTTTCTCTGTGTGTACTGTCATGTTTCATTAACTCCATTTAGTGTGTGTATATATGTATATGTAGATATATATGTACACACACATGTATATCTACATATACACACACACTTGAATAGATATTTATTTCTATATTATAGTATCTATATCCAGAAGTGTCTAATCCTTTTTTTTCTTTTATTTCCAACCTCTCATCTTCTGCCTCCTTGATCCTATGGGTATAGTTGTGGTGACTTCGAGTCTATTTCTGCTAGTTCACTTTTATCTTCAGCACAAGCCCTATGTTCCTACTCCTTGGCATGTTGCTTGCTTTTCCAATCACATGCCAAACATTATAAGGCTCAGCGTGCTCGGTACTCGATACTTCTCCATTCCCTTAACAATTCGTGCTTTTGTTCTGGGAGGGAGTTAGGTTCAACCCAGTTTCAACCGTTTGAGGCTTGCCTGAAAGCTTACTCCTCCAGAGCTCATTTGCTGCGTATTAATGAGATGCTAACTGAGCGTGTTAGACGATGGCTCGCGTGTTATTAGTTCTTTCCTTTCAGCTGGTAGAAAACAAATGATTTCAAGCCCCATGTGAGCTTCAAGGGGTGTTCTAGCTGTTCTTTCCCCAGCTTCACATGCATACCCTGGGCAATATTTGGCTGAAATTTGAAGGAGCCCTCTGAAGATCCCCAGGGCTTTCTTTCTTGGTTATATCTAAAATTCTGGACTGAAAACACAGGCTCCTTAATTTCCTTGAGTTCTAAACCCCATCACCTCAGTCTATGGAGCTGTTCTGCTTGGTTTTCTCTCTGCATGCATCTTGGTGACCTCTCTGTGATGGGTAGTCTTAGGGATTCTTCACTTCCCTTGCTTTCTGTCCAGAGACCACCATCCTGTCCTTCCTTTTGTCCAACTCTGAATGACATTGTCTGTTAGGTGTTTATGTCTGGTCTCTCTTACCTCATCATATCTCACTAATAAAGAAATTTAAAGTTTATCTCTACAAACGTTCTGTACTAGAGAGCTTTAGATACATTTGGGAGCCAGACAAAAACTTGACTAATAAATAGCTCTACCTTGTGATTCTAGATAATAATAATACAAATAGGAAATAGATTAAATAAAAATAAACTTGTTTCTCTTAAAATATTGCATTCCCTACCAGACAGAATCTTATATTCTTCCATTAAAGATCCTGTATCAGTATGACATAATTTATTTTGTCCCTTCAGGGAAGTCATAGAAATCACATGTCAGATTATATTTTGTCTAACAAGGTCATGACAAAGACATGTTGATCGTGTCCCTCAACCCTCAGCTTTAGGCTCACATCTGCAGATCCCACATTTCATGCTTGGTTCTTGATGTAAATTGTGTCTTGTTTCCACTTGCTGGAGGGGAGTCAGCCATGATCAGGGTGTACTCCAGTTCCCAAATCACATTGCCTTCTCCTAGTCCCCAAATTGGGGCCTCCTAACTGATGGAAGGTAAATGGCATGACATGTGGACAGCTCTAGAGATAAAGAAATTTGAACTCTGTCTGTTTTACTGTATGTTACATGCAGACATTGCCTTAGTTCATCTTTCATCGCTGTGATAAAAATAGCCTGGCAAAAGCAACTCAAGAGGAGAGGCTTAACATTCTAGGGGGATTCAGCCCCTCAAGGCAGAGCAGAGAGGTGGGGAGGACATGGGGAAGCTGGCTGATCATATTGTGTGTAAAGCCAGGAGGCAGAGCTGAACAGGAGCTGAGCTTGGGCTCTGCTGCCTCAAGGCCCACCCGCAGTGGCTCAGTCAGTTCCTCCACCTCCAAAAAGTTCCACACTCTTCCCAAAGTGCATCAGCAGCTGAGCCCAATGCTGGTGGTGTTCAACAGCATAAGCCTACAGGGAACATTGGGCATTCAAATAACAATAGATGTGTCTCACCTTTGACGTTGACACAACATTGTCATCCTTGAAGTTTATGCTCGAGAATCACCGTGCAGTTGTTGCCAACAGAGTTTCAAAAACATCTTTAATGTTTTAAGTGGGCTTTTCTGTTGGGCTGCATTCATGGCGATCCTCAGTCACATGCAGCCCACAGGCTATGTGTTGGATATACTTGACTGAAAGTTCTCAAGTGCCAGACTCACCAGCATCTAACTCCACGAATTGTTTCTGACTGAGTTCCATTGCTTTCACATGCTTTAAATTCCAAACAGAAATGCTTTGGGTACAGATGGCTTTCAAGCAAGTCATTTTCATGGTTATAAATACATTCTCTCATGGATTACGATATAGTATAACACTTACATGTTTTACTTTAATGATAAGAAAACTTAAGCAAAATCTATTCTAATATAAAGTTTATACTCCCTAGAAATCACCCTAACTTATGACATTTGTTCTCAAAGTATTATTAGTGGTCAGGGCTGGTCTGGGTGTTTCCAAGCTCTTGGATTCTTACTCAAGGAATTGAAAGAAAGACTCACACAGATTGTTAAAGTAGCAAGAAAACTTATTCAAAAGTGAACAATAGTACAGATCAGAAAGAACTGTGCCATTGAGAATGACAGCAGGCCACATGGCCCCCAAAAATAATCATTATTTGGGCTTCATTTTGAAGGCACAGGAGGGAAAGGCATTTCCTTACTAGGGCCATAGTTTGAGTAGTTCTTTATTTTGATTGACAGGTTTAAGTTATATAAGGTTTTTCTTTGTTTGTTTATTGTTTGTTACTACACATGCCCCTTTCTATATGCATCTTATTTTAATCATAGGCATTCTCACGTATGCACTGGCATAGCAAGGCAAATAGGAGATTCTCTCTGGAAGTTCTCTTGAGGACCGTTTGTCTTATTGCACGTGTACCCAGATCCAGTCTAGGCCAGATTGTCTTACTCAGGCATAATGGAGCATGACTGAAAGGGTTTATCTCTGTTTAACCATCAAGAGAAGGAAAAACGTGTGCCACAGTTCAGAGATGGCTGTGCACTCAGCTCAGTATAGGCAGGGTCCTGGATTACCAACAGATTGCTAACCATGTTGTTTGTGGAGGAGTGTGTGTGTGTGTGTGTGTGTGTGTGTGTGTGTGTAGTATGCACAGGTAAGGGTCTCAGGTTGCCAATTGAATTATTGGGAGAGGAGTGTGTTCATAGCCTAGACCAAGTGCTCCAGGTTGTTAAACTATTCTCTATGCTCACCTGCCTCAGAAGTTTCAACCACATATGGCCCCAAGCCTTCCTATAGGGCTGAGATCTATGCAAGGTAAGATCTGTCTGCTACTGTAGCTGGCTTCCCCTAGATGATCAGTGACAGCTCTCACAAGTGTTTATTACAGAAGATTTCTGCATACAAGGAAGCGGACAGAGAAATGCATTCCTACTGAAGGAGGGGAAATGCCTAGTGATTATGTAAATGGAACCAGAAGGGATTTGTTTTCGCTTTGTTTTCTTTTCTTTTTTCTTTTTTTCTCTGCCTGCCACACAGTAACAGATCTACTCAATTTGCATCCAGTTCTAGGTAGAATTTATTTCACTTGGATTGCACAGATATGCTAATTTGGTCATTTATCAGGACAATAAATGGCTTGTCATTTTGCCTAAGCCTCCCTTTCCCCCTTCTGCGGTGTAGAAATCATTCTAAGATTGGACGGCTGGCAAGTAATGTATAAATTAGGAGACCAAAGCTTCCACCAAGTATACTGCCAGCAGATGGCAATGGTACTGTAGAGCAAGAGAGCAGGCGACAACATCACCTACAGCCACACAGGCTGTGGACGGGGACTTGGGACTAGGTCCCCAAGAAACAAAAACCACTCCTGGTCCCTCTTCTCAAATGTTAAATAACTAAAATGGGTGCTGAGTGTGGGAAGGCAGGAGAGCAAGCAAGGGACAGCATGTCTTCCCTGGCCTCACAAATCCACCCCACATCAATCCTCCTTTGTTGAGTGAGGAACTGGCTGGACCTGGGACTCACAATGCTATTTCATTCGGACAAAAGGCTCTTCAACCCAGTGTGTTTTGCAAGCACCAGCAGGATTGAAATCTTATCAGTAGTGTTCCAGCTAATAGCATAGTTGCCCTGAACATGTGTGTACTAGTGTGTGTGTGTGTGTGTGTGTGTGTGTGTGTGTGTGTGTGTGTAGAATGCACACCTGAGTGTAGGCCAGAAGAAGGTGTTGGATCCCTTGTTCCTGGAAGTACAAGTGTTTGTAAACCACCTCATGTGGGTGCTGGGACCTAATCCCAGATCCTTTGGAGACACTGAATGTGCTCTGGTCCACAGAGCTGTCTCTCTGGGCCCTTGCTTCACGCTTTGAATCTTTATCTAGATGAGCAGTTGCTTCCTGCACTGTCTACCTGAGATACAGCCCAATTCTAGTCTTTCTTCCCTTTGTCTTTCTCTTACAAATCTGCATCTGGTTCCACGAAGTTTCTGCATCCCACTAGAGGTGGCTGCAAGACTGTTTTGTAACTCATCAGAACCCTATGCCATCATAAGACCAGAGTGCCAGAAGCCACCTCAAAAGTGCCCACAGCCCAGAAAAGGATCTCTTGTTGTTTGGTTTGGGTTCTGACAGACAGATCTGTACATGGAGGTTGACTTCTCCTTGAAGTTTTTAATTCCCAAGGTCAAGAGAATGGGAGAGAACTCAGTTTCTGTTTCCTTGATTTGGTCAGTAAGAGCGGGCTGGGTTTCTGACAAGGGGAGGTGCACATCTGGAATGATGGGAGGTTGTGTTTAGTTTGTTCCATGAGGTGATCTATAGGAAAGACTTCATGAGGTAATCAGTGACCAACCACACCTTACTGAAACTTCACTGGGCAGAAAGTTTTAAACATTGTCTCACGTGGAAATAAATCGATGCATATGCTAGCTACGAAAAACAGGTTAGTTACACTGTCACACACAAGGTTTATGAACCTACAAAAGACAGGAGGATCTTTTTCAAACTAGGAGTATTTTTTTAAATACACTTTAGACTTAAATCCTGGGTGCTCATTATTTCCTATCACATTGGTCCTATTTTTATTTATTTTTATTTTTTAGTGCACACAAGCATCTCATTCATCTCCTTGCATTTGTTCTGCATATTTTACTCAGCAATCTACACATTTATTTACTGGATGCCCAGCATGCACTTGGGACCCTGCTTATTCATTGGAAACACCATGATAAATAAACACGGACCTGTCTCCATGGGAACATGGTAGATGTTGTCTCTGTCAAAAATTCTAAGAAACAAGCTTGAATCGAGCGTAATAATTAATGCACAGCATGGTTCAGGAAAGAGATGCTTGAGTTGGGAGGTGTTCAAAACACTGGAAATATCCCGGAGATTGGACACCTGAGCCAGCAAGCATAGATTAAATCCCTAAAGCAAGAGGATGCAAGGTGTGGGTGGTGTGGGTTGGAAAGCTTCTGTTTAGTTGAAACAGACATGCGTGTGTGATGAGGATGAAAGAGGAAGAGGAAATTGAGAACGTTCTAGGAGACAGTGAGCCAAAGTGCCGTGGACTTTGTGTGCCGTACTGGGAAGCTTGACCTGAGTCACTGTAATGACATGACCTCAGCTGTGTTCTCAAAGGACTCAGCTGATTTGGGAGAAGAATGCAAGGCACAGCTGAGGGGACCTAATTGCTAGTTCAGTGGAGTGACTTTGTTTTTTTTAAGCGAAGAAAATCTTCAGGTGGGGTGAGGTGTTGGCTCACTGGGTAAAGTGAGTCTGGACCCTGGCTGAGAGCAAGGCTACATGTGTCTGTAAAACTTGCACTGCTGGGTCTGAGGCAGGCAGATCCTGGGAGCTCAATGGCCAGTCATCTTAACTAGCTAGCTAAACTCCTAGTTGGATAAGAGACACTGTCATTTATATGACAGGGAGACAATGTCAACCTCTGGCCTTCAAGTGCACATACCTTAATACACACGCGCGCGTGCACACACACACACACACACACACACACACACAGGCAACTAAAATCCTATTAAAAATAAATAGGGGCTGGACTGATGGCTCAGCGGATAGAGCATTTGTCGTCCTTACAGAGCACCAGTTTGGTTCCTAGTACTCACATATCCATCATAACCATCCATAACTCCGGTTCCAGGGCTCCCTCTCCTGACTTCCCCAGCAGGCACCAGGTATGCATGGTGCACATACATATATACCATCCAACATCCGTGCACATAAAATAAGTAAAATAAACAAATCAAAAATTTTTTTAATTCCAAAAAGATTTTAAATGATAAAAGCTTCTAAGGCTATCTCTCCTATTTTCAATGGCAGGAAGCTGTATTAGACCAGAGCAAACCAGGTAACACTTTAACTCTGGGGTTGAAACTTGAAATTCTAGTGGGCAAATGTATGTATATTGTGCTTTGTGTAGACTAAATATTGTGCAAGTGATAGGACAGATTGTGTAAGCAGAATTCAAGGCACCAGCGTGGATGGTGCCCTCATGAGGTAGGTCCTCATAGGTGAGAGTTAGTCACCAGCTTCCTGGGTTTCAATTTGAGAAGAGGTCACTCATGGGTAATATGACCCACACCTGCACACTTGAACCATGATGCCAGCAAGCCTGCCTGGGGCTCACATGCTTGCTTTCCTCCATCCCAGAAGGAAGCAGGTTATCTATCTCTTATTGGAGAATGTTAGGGACTGGTGGATCTTATAACAAATGTTCCTCCTGTAAAAACATCGTTTCTAAATCCACGGTGGCCCAGAGAGGATTCCGACCCTCTCTCTGTCAGCCTGGGGTTTTCTTTATTACTGTATGCCTAACTACTTAGCAATATTTTCCCTTTATTCTATTCATGGCAGGGGCGGTGTGGGGGTGGGTGGTTGTCATGAGTTTGTGGGCGCAGGTGTATATGTGTGTGCCACAGCTCGAGTGTGGAGCACAGAGGATAACTGTGTGTCTGGGGTTGGTTCTCTCCTCCACCTCTCCAGTGAATCCTGAGGATATAACTTTCCTTTTGTGGCCTGTGTGGCAATCACTTCTACCTGCCTATCAGACTCACTGGCCCTTGCTCCTTAGTTTGTATATTCCTTGAAGAAGAACATTGCAGGTTAGATGAGCCAGTTGCTCCCTTCTTATTTCCATGCATCTCTACTGTCCTGCTTGCTCTTCTTTCCCAGAACAATGGCGTCAGGTACAAGAGAGCATTAGTTCTGCAGTTCACTATAAGAACCATATGCTTATGCTGGGTGGTGGTGGTGCACACCTTTAATCCCAGCACTTGGGAGGCAGAGGCAGGAAGATTTATGAGTTCAAGGCCAGCCTGGTCTACAGAGTGAGTTCCAGGACAGCCAGGGCTACACAGAGAAACCGTGTCTCGAACCCCCCCCCCCAAAAAAAAAAACATATGCTTATGCATTACGTTAGTCTACAGTAACTCCACTTAAACTGTTTTTGTGCATATCTGTCTTACTCCCCCCCCCCTCTCTCTTTCTGTGTGTGTGTGTGTGTGTATGTGTGTTATGAAACTTCTGCTGTCATAGGTTTCCATTGGACTTTTTCAAAGGTCCTTTCTTTAATAATCTTTAGTTATCCCTTCCCACACTCCTTCCTCTATTCTCATCTCCCATCACCCTTCCTGTACCAGCATCCCCTCTTTAACCCTTCATAGCACTGTGTTCTATCTGCCTTCACCCGAAAGCATCCCTGACAGCCCATTCATTACTAGGTCCCTGACCGCTGGGTGCTCCAAAAGGAACACAGATTATCTGAAGAGTCAAGGCTACCATCCGAAAATGAGAGAAAATATACGTTTGTCTTTCTTGGTTTGGGTTACATCACTCAGAATAATCATTTCCATTTACCTGGGAATTTCATAGCTCTTTTTTTTTCTGAACACTCAGCTAACATCCCATGCTATAAAGGTACCACATTCTCCTTACCCATTCATCAGTGGATGGACCTCTAGGCTGTTCCATTGTGTAGCTGTTATGAATTGAGCAGCAATGAATGCAGGGTGAGCAAGGGACCAGTGTTATTCAGTACCTCTTTCCCTCAGCTGTAACTGTGCTCAGGCTCTCTCCCATGCTGTGTCTAGAAAGAACATCCTAGCTACTTTTCTGCAAGAAAACAATCATTCTTGATTCCATTCAGGTACACATTGAATATCCTGGAAGATATTGGAGGTGGACAGAAGGTCAATGATGACATTATTGTCAACTGGGTAAATACGACCTTGAAGGAGGCACAGAAAAGCTCATCCATCGCTAGCTTCAAGGTAAAGGTTTTTACCTTCTGCCTCTTCCTGTTGTTTTCATTATGGATTGAGTGATCTTCAGGGCCAGGGCTTTGATGCTCGCTTTGGATTTCCTTAAATGATCTTGTTTAATCTTCATGGCCATTTTGCTGACGAATTTCTCATTGTTTTTCCTTTAACAGTTAATTTTCAAGACCTATTCTTTTAAGCACCCCATTTTAGGCTCTGTTCCTTAGAAGTAGTGTAATGCACTGGAACCCATTTTTTAAAATGTGCACACTTCCAGTTCAGGGTTTCTTATATTAACAGTGGTAACGTGTAAAAGGCTTATCTTAGTTAGGATTTTACTGCTGTGAACAGACACCATGACCAAGGCAACTCTTGTAAGGACAACGTTTAATTGGGGCTGTCTTATAGGTTCAGAGGTTCAGTCCGTTATCATCAAGGTGGGAGCATGGCAGCATCTAGGCAAGCATGGTGCAGGAGGAGCTGAGAGTTCTACATCTGCATCTGAAGCTAGCAGAATACTGGCTCTCAGGCAGCTAGAACTAGGGTATTAAAGACCACACCTACTCCAGCAAAGCCACACCTCCTAATAGTGCCACTTCCTAGATGTCCACCACCCCTCGCCCATTGTCAGTTCCACATCCAGGGAGGAAGGCAGGGCTTGGATCACTATATTTCTTGAGTGCTGTGTTGTCACCAAAACTGCCTGCAGAGGTAGCAAAGAACCTGGGGTAAAGCCCCATCTTTGTTTTTAACTACAGTGCTTCTTTTATCAGCCAAGAGGAAATATTACATAGATTCATTCTGATATTGAAATGGAGGTGGGAGAGCTGTTATCAGCCTTAGAATTTAGTCTGATTCACACTTTCCAAGTACACGCTGCTTGAACTCCGAGTGCTCAGACAGTAACACAGGCACACTCCTTGTCCCCAGGACCATGATTAAAGAAAGCACACACACCAAGCTCTGTGCACCCACATCTGAGGAGTGTTCTCAGCACTATATGTGAACATCCAAACATTTACAAATGTCCAGGATGTTAAGTCTGAATTTTAGATTCAAATCCCAGCTCTCCCAATTCCCAGCAACTCAACGGCATGACTCCCATCTCCTCTGTAAGTGAAGATTAACCAAGGGAGCCGAAGCCCTGGTTCCATGGTGCAGCGGATGTTGACACACGTGAGGCTCTGAGTTCTGTTATCAACCCTGAACACAGGAACAAAGATTAAACATGAACAGTAAACACCCACACCACAAAAATGACCACTCTGTAAGGTTATATGTTTGTGAGCTCCACATAGCCACCCATAATGCCCATATACCTCAAAACATGAGGAATACATACCATGCGGTGTGTCGATTACAAAATCAGCTTCAAAAGTTAAAGCTTTTAGAAAAGGATAAACAAGAGAAGAAAAATGTTCCTGAGGCCCTGTGGTGACAAGAAAAGGCTGGGCAAAGTGTGTTAATTACTGTCATAGTGCTTAATCCTACTGTTGCTGTCTCCATGGAAACCTTGAGTTCCCCCTGCCCCCAGTTCCTGGGAGAAAGAGCATATATTGTGACCCAGTCCACCTGTACCCCCACGTGTCTCTTCCCACTCACCATAGGATGCTAGATGTGCTTTTCTTGCACAAAGCAGGGCTTTTCTGACATCTTTGGTCCCTTCTTCTCTATGTCTATTCCGTAGGTAAGAAAAAAGACCTCCCCACTTCCCTTGAGGCAGACAGAAGGAACTCTAGACTATATTGACAAACCCTCCCTCCCTCTCTACGTAGGACCCAAAGATCAGCACCAGCCTTCCAGTTCTGGATCTCATTGATGCCATTCAGCCAGGTTCCATAAACTATGACCTCCTAAAGACAGAAAACCTGGACGATGAAGAGAAACTCAACAATGCAAAGTATGTAAATAAACTTGGGGGGGTGAGAAAGGGGGGCACAGGTGCCAGTTGGCCAGTTGTAGAATCTGGTGTTTGTGCCTTGTGCAAATACCTTATCTCTACTATACCTGGGTTTTCTTCTCATGGCTTTTTGCAGTCTCATCATCAATTTAGGTGTAGTCCAGTAGCAGCTTCAGATTACCTGTGTTGGGATGGAGTAAAACAAAAACCTAGAGTAGCTTCATAAGCAATCAGCAAGGCCAGAGATTTGAGGGTTCAGGACATCTCCATATCTTTCTGGGAGAAGGGGCACAATTGGGTCCTTTACAAGACTGGAATTCACCCCTGCTTTAAAATTCCAGCAGTGCCCTTTTCTCTGTGGTCCTTTTTCCAGATGTGCTCCCCACATGAGAATAGTCAGCAGAGTCTCCCGGAGAGAAGTTAGAGCTAAGCTGTGGTTGTGTAGAGTGTAATCAGGATATCTAAGGAGAAGTATGGAGATGAGGGGGAGGGCAGGGAGGGGCTGTGGCTCCTGAGAGCAAAGGACTCCTAAGCTGAGCTCCTCAGCAAAGATGGGTAAGCCAGCAGGAAACAGACAGAGAAGACAGAAAGTCTCAATAGAAGAACACCGTGAAAACAGAAAGAAAACAACAAACACCCACAAAGGTTTGAAACCAGCCAGGCCTGGGCCCATGTGCAGTTTAAGGGAATAACAAGGCCACACAGTTTTTAAGCTGCACAGGGGAGGCATCAGAGTCCGACCCATGGAGCATTCAACAGGGACCTAGGGCAGAGGAGAGAGAGAGAGACCAAAAGAGACAAGAGAAATGAGGAATGAGAACAAGACAGTTGTCTGATCAAGCTCCAAAAGACTTTACTTCAGGGATGGCAATATAAGCACCAGCAGGAGAAAGCTTCAGGGGAGGGGGAAGAGCCCCGGGCAAGGGAGGCCAGGAGAAACCTCATATTTTTCCTGTGGGTCTCAAAAGCAGCAGCAGGGAGCCTGGAGAGATGACCCGACTGGCAAAGTGCCTGCCACCCAGACACAGGATCTGAGTGGAGATGCCCAGCACCCGTGCTTACAGCCATAGGTGGTCATGCACACCTACGATTCCAGTGCTGGGGAATAGGCAGGAGACTCCCTGGAGCTTGCTGACCCTCCAGCCTAGCCAAACCCCTGAGCTCAGTGAGGTTCAGTGAGAGATTCTGCCTCAAAGAATAAGGTCAAGACTGATTGAGGAAGAACCCAGTGCTGACCTCTATACACACACACACACACACACACACACACACACACACACATACACACACACATTTTAAAAAGGTAAAATTTGGGAAGGTCTTCAAGAGCAAAACCATATGTTTCACAGTCATTCTGAGACTAGGGAGCCACTGATGCTTCAGAGGGAGCTTGCTAAGCCAAGATTTGTCAGCCCATGTGGGCAGATGGGGTGGTCATCCCTGCCCTCGATGAGGGGGCTGTGCCTGTGCTCTTAAAGGGCCCTCCTCAGCCACTGCTGCTCAGCATTTTCATTTCCTCTCCCTTTCAGGTATGCCATCTCTATGGCCAGAAAAATTGGAGCAAGGGTGTATGCCCTTCCAGAAGACCTGGTTGAAGTGAACCCCAAAATGGTCATGACAGTGTTTGCCTGCCTCATGGGGAAAGGGATGAAGAGGGTGTAAGGCCCAGAGGAGTAAGCCAGAAGTCGACACAGTCAACCCTGAGGGTCAGCACATGGTGCTCCCGGAATACAGAGGACTATGCAAGCCATTCCAAAGTCTCGAGCCTTGGAGACATTATCTGAAATTCCCATATTTGTTCTGCCAAGTAGCTTCTGCTATAGTTAGCAATACGTGCTTCTCTTTGGTTTTTTCTTTTTTCATCAGAAGATCTACTCGCCTACAGTTTGTTTGTTTGTTTTTTTATTCTTTGAAATTCTACCAGGGGGGGAAAAAGAGTTAAAAAGAAATTATTTCCAGATGCTCACCCCCCTTCGCCCCTCCCCCCTTGATTTCACTGGTAGTCAAGGATATAAACTACAGTGTTCTTAAGGGTCACCTGATCTCTTGAGCCAGTTTGATCTAGCTGCTCTTTGCCTTGTTCAGACTGAGGACCTGGAAGGGATCGTCAAACTTGCCTTAAATAAAGCCTGTCACTAGAGCCCAACACTGGATGGTCACAGCCCCTCCTTGCATTTCCTTCTCCCAGCCTGTCTCCATTCCCCTCAGAACCACACCTGCTCTGTGGTCCCGGTTTTTTGCCAGCCTTGTCTCTTGGCTACTGGAGTATCTGACAAATCAGTCAAGGTCCCAAGAATCTCTGGGAGACTACAAAACTGGGGACTCCAGGAAAGTGTAATAGAGAGTAAAACCACTAGGGGACAGCATGATGGGAACCACAAAGCACATCTACCTTTCTGAATGCATCTCCAAGCCTTTAACCCCACTTGTTAGAAAGCTGCTCATTGTGGTGTTGACAAAATGTCTGAGGACACTCAGAAGCAATCCTACTCAACTTCATTTGCTTTTAGACATCGGCATATTTGATTGCTGCCCAGCCATATTACCAAAGCTCATTTTGTGGGTATACAAAAGCTTTTTGCCACCCTAAAGTTCCTGGAAGGGGGGCGTTGATATGTGCCAATAATCTATGTCCATGCCTCTCCCAAATGCTTGCACGGGCACATACACTATGTAAGTGGATGTCTAGAGTAGAAGGTTGGCTAGGAACTGCCTGGGAATTCAAAACAAAAGAGGGCAGTATGAATTTGAATAGCTCCCACTAGATAAGCAATTTCCATGAAAATTTACCAAACATTAAAAAACCACAGAGCATTGTGAACCAAAGCTGGATTCCCTCTGCACTAGGGAAAGGCTTACTGCTATAGCATCCTGCTTAGGGGCCGAAGGATGTGATGGAACTTTGTTGTCCAAAGCAATGCAAATGGAGGGTCTCAGCTTCATCCCTCCCCCCGCCCCCCACTGACAGTGGGCTCAGCTAACCAATAGATGACTCTTCCCAGCTCCCAAGCAGTATCCCCACTGCATCTGAATGCAAAGTGTTTGTCTATGACTTTAGTCTGAACTTCATGTAGCCTCGGATGATGTTTGCCCTTCTGCCTCCACAAAGGAAGGATATTATTGCCTTAATGGAAAATGAAGAAAAAATCATGTTAAAAAAAACTTTCCAAATAAAATGTTCCCAATTCTGGATGTCTCCGCATATGTTTAAAGGTTGCTTGCAGCTCACTAGCACAGAGCACGTAATATCTGAGAAACCGCATACGGGTTGTGAAAAGCTTCCATACAAGAGATAGCCTTTGTACTCCAGTAACTGGCAAAACCGGACACCACACACAACTATGGGCACTTGGTAAGTGGTATAGCAAGGAGAAATGTTTCAGCTGAAAACTGAGAGCGTTGCATGAAAGAAGTTGAAACAAATTGTTCAAAATGCTTTGAACTCAGTACTGAAGATCAGGCTTGGAGACTGGTAAAATGACTTCTCACAGGAACTGAGAAAATGTTCTTTGAGTCAGTAACATCTGGGGCTTCCTGTCCCTTTGGGCTGGATCGGGCTATGGTAGGGATGGCTGTGCTTATGGGGGGAATGAGAATCGAGTCTGCAGTGGCCAGCTCCTTCTGGGCTAGACTGCTGAGACAACAGAAATTTGCCATCAGTGTGGCTTGACTCTGCCTTGACCCACAGAGAGGCTCCATTACTGACCAGTGGCTAGGAAACTGAGCTTTTGCCTCTAAAATGTGTGCCCAGGCTTACCACTGGCTCATGTAAAAGTGGCTATTTGCTAAACTGGATGCATTTTTAGCTCCTGTATGCACGAACACCTTGTTTATCTGTGTTCCAAGCACATGAAGGGGCTAATGATACTACTGGTTAGGACTAGACTGTAGCTGTAGGTTGTTCCATGCACATGAAGAAGTTAACAGTACTGATGGTTAGGATTAGACTATAGCTATAAATTTTTATACATAAGCACACAGACTAAGACAGGTAAGCTCTACCAAGGAAGAAGAACCATCGTGGATGACAGACAAGGTACGCAGTAGCCCAAGGGATGTGTACATTCTAAATGTAGCTATTTATGGTTACATTTCACTTGGGCAAACAAAGGGAGGCATGAGGAATTGAGTGCCACTCAAGGATCTACAGTCGATGAAAGCCACTCCTTTCCCTACTTAAACTGCACCTGAAGATCTGTGGTAGCAACCACTCCCTCCCTGTCTCCCATGCTAGAGGGGTGCTTTTGAAGCTATCAGTCTACTGGAGCCAGCTGGATTTTTGTCCAGCTATTATTAAAACAGTGCAGGGTAAAAATTGGCACAGGAGGTATTTACAATACAGGAATGGTCAGGTTCTATCCTTAGGGCTTGTGAAGCCCAAAGTACTATTGCATCCACTATCCACTGCTTCTGTCTCAATTCCTCAATGTTCTGCCCAGTTATCAACTACTCTTACCATTTATTTTGTATCATAGGAATATCTATGCATGCGTCACATACATGCTAAAGTGCATCACATAGACTCTAGCTCACCTTTTTTTTTTAGATTATTTCTTTTATTTTTTGACATTATTATTACATCATTTAACCCTCCCTTTCCTCCCCATCCTCTCCCATATATCCCTCCTTGCTCTCTTTTACAATCATGGCCTCTTTTTTCACTAGTTATTTCTTTTTTTTATTAGATATTTTCTTTTAAAAAAAACTTTTATTGCATTATGATGAGAAAAGTTACATGATTTCAATTTATATGAATTTGTTAACATTTAAAAACTTATTTCAATTAAATATAATTGAATCACATTCTTGTTTCCCTTTTGTAC
Organism: Mastomys coucha; assembly: GCF_008632895.1. Classification (NCBI taxonomy): domain Eukaryota; kingdom Metazoa; phylum Chordata; class Mammalia; order Rodentia; family Muridae; genus Mastomys; species Mastomys coucha. The sequence goes on from NW_022196915.1 coordinate 61,660,947, forward strand.
CACTGTTCCTCCCAAAGACTCCCCTTCAATACCTACAATATCTTTTTTGTCATATTCCTTAAAATTTATAAAATATTATAACAATAAAAATGAGTATTATAGAAGTTGTTTGATATAAAACAACAATCAATTTAACAGTCTTGTGTAGGTGCTCGTCTACAGCAATAGTGAAAATACATTTTTCTTAATATAAATTTTAAACAACTCCAAACATATTAGCTGTATACTTAAAAATAATACATCACTACTAGTAT
>NW_022196915.1:61662849-61678348 GCF_008632895.1 Mastomys coucha
ACCTCTGATCCTGGGTGTGTCAGAGCACCTGGGAGTGGAGCTTCCTCTGGGTGTTATGGGACTGGCTGTGGAGCTTGCGCCCAATGTCTGCTCTGGACCCCAGCCCAGACAGACCGGAAGGAACCCCAGTCACTGAGCTGGTGGAGTTCCTGTGTGCCTAGTCCCACTGGTCCCAGTTACTCCCAGTGTTGGGACAGATGTTGGTTCCTGCTTACCTCTGATCCTGGGTGTGTCAAAACACCTGGGAGTGGAGCTTCCTCTGGGTGTTGTCTAGATATTTTCTTTATTTACATTTCAAATGTTCTCCCTTTCCCTGGCTTCCCCTCTGAAAAACCCTCTATTTTCTCCCCCTCCTCACCAACCCACCCTCTCCAGCTTCCTGGCCCTGGCATTCCCCTACACTGGGGCATAAAGCCTTCACAGGGCCAAGGGCCTCTTCTCCCATTAATGACTGACTAGGCCATCCTCTGCTACATATGCTGCTGGAGCCATGAGTCCCACCATGTGTACTCTTTGGTTGGTGGTTTAGTCTCTGAAAGCTCTGGGGGTACTAGTTAATTCATATTGTTGTTTGCCTTAAGGGGCTGCAAACCCTTCATCTCCTTGGGTCCTTTCCCTAGCTCCTTCATTAGGGACCCTGTGCTCAGTCTAATGGATGGCTGTGAGCCTCTACTTCTGTATTAGTCAGGCACTGGCAGAGCCTCTCAAGAGACAGTTATATCAGGCTCCTGTCAGCCAGCACTTGCTGGCATCCACAATAGTGTCTGGATTTAATGATTGTTTATGGGAAGGATTCCCAGATGGGGCAGTCTCTGGATTGTCATTCCTTCAGTCTCTGCTCTACATTTTGCCTCTGTAACTCCTTCCATGGGTATTTTGTTCCCCCTTTTAAGAAGGAATGAAGTGTCCACATTTTGGTCTTCCTTCTTCTTGAGTTTCTTGTGGTTTTTGGATTGTACTTTGTGTATTCTGATCTTCTGGGCTAATAACCACTTATCAGTGAGTGCATACCATGCATGTTCTTTTGTGATTGGGTTACCTCACTCAGGTTGATATTCTCCAGATCCATCCATTTCCCTAAGGATTTCATAAATTCATTGTTTTTAATAGCTGAGCAGTACTCGATTGTGTAAATGTACAACATTTTCTGTATCCATTCTTTTGTTGAGGGACATCTGGGTTCTTTCCAGCTTCTGGCTATTATAAATAAGGCTTCTATGACCATAGTGGAGCATGTGTCCTTATTACATGTTGGAGCATTTTCTGGGTATTTGCCCAGGAGTAGTATTGCTGGGTCCTCAGGTAGTACTATGTCCATTTTTCTCAGGAACCGCCAAATTGATTTCCAGAGTGGTTGTACCAGCTTGAAATCTTACCAGTAATGCAGGAATATTCCTCTTTCTCCACAATCTCTCCAGCATCTGCTGTCATCTGAGTTTCTTTACCAATCTTACATCCAATAGAGGGCTAATATCCAATATATACAACAAATTCAAGAACTTAGACTCCAAAGAACCAAATAGCCCTATTAAAAAATGGGGTACAGAGCTAAACAAAGAATTCTCAACTGAGGAATACCAAGTGGCTGAGAATCACCTAAAGAAATGTTCAGCATCCTAAGTCATCAGGGAAATGTAAATCAAAACGACCCTGAGATTTCACTTCACACTTGTCACAATGGCTAAGATCAAAAACCCAGCTCACCTTTTCAACAGTTACCTTGGATTGTGTCTATGTCTAAGCTGGGTTTGACTTATAGATTATGTATATTTAGATTGCCTCAGTCTTTTTGCCCTAGCAAATAAGGCCAAAATGAATAATAGTGTATTAACTTCTTAAGCATAGACTTAATTTTAATTGAATGGGTACCTATGTATTTCTGACTTATTCAATTTATTACAACAGAGATTCATTTAAGTTCCCTCAAATTATATTACATAAAACCTGGGACAAATAGTTGAGCTAACTTCAGTTTCTTCATTTTGTACCTAAAGATATTGTCTTAGTTAGGGTTTTACTGCTGTGAACAGACACCATGACCAAGACAAGTCTTTTTTGTTTGTGTATTTGTTTGTTTGTTTGCCATTTTTATGACAAGTGGTTTTACCTACTGAGCCATCTTCTGGCTTTAGTCTCCTGGTTTTAGTGTCACGTTCATCATTATAATCATTCAGCATTTTCTTTCTTCTTTTTTTTTAATATTTTAAAGATTTTTCTTTTCTTCTTTTCTTTCTTTCTTTCTTTCTGTTTTTTTTTTACTCTCATACATTATTGTTTTTCCCTTTCCAGGTCTCCCCTTTGGAACCTTCCACCCCATCCCCCTTCTCCCTGCCTCTATGAGGGTATTCCCCCACCTACCCACTCCCATCCTCCCGCCCTGGCATTCCCCTACACTGGGGCATTGAACATCCTCAGGCCTCTCCTCCCAATGATGTCCAACAAGGCCATCTTCTGCCACATATGTGGCCAGCACCATGGGTCGCTCCATGTATGTTCTTTGGTTGGTGGTCAAGTCTTATAAAATACAACATTTAATTGGGACTGGCTTATAGGTTCAAAGGTCAGTCCAGTATCATCAAGTCCAGAATCCAGGCAGGCATGGTGCAGGAGGAGCTGAGAGTTCTACATCTTCATCTGAAGGCTGCTAGCAGAATACTGGCTTCCAGGTAGCTAGGATTAGGTTGTAAAGAGCCCATGCCCACAGTGTCACACCTACTCCAACAAGACCACACTTCCAAATAGTGTCACTCCCTGGGCCAAGCATATTCAAAGTATGATATTCCACTCCCTGGCCATAGCATAAAAAAAAAGTACATTTAGTCTAACTTGCAAAGTCCCTAGAGTCTATGGCAGTCTCAACAATATGTTAAAAGTCCAAAGTTCAAAATCTCTTCTGAGATCCATCCAGTCACTTAACTGCAATCCTCAAATCATGACAGGAAACCAGCTAGACAAACTCCAACTCTGCATCTCCATGTCTGATGTCAAAGCAGTTTTCAGATCTCCAACTCCTTTTTCATCTGTGTTGACTGCAACAACCTTCTTTTCCTGGGCTGGTTCCACTCCCTGTTAGCAGCTTTCCGTAGGAGATATCCTATGGCTCTGGCATCTCAACAATCTTGGGGTCTCCAAGGCAACTTCAGTGTTACAACTTCTTGTTTCAATGTCTGGGATCCACACATGATCTTCTGGGCTCCTCCAAAGGGCTGGTGTCACTTCTCTAGCTCTGCGCTCTGTAGCATTTTAAATTCAGGTTGATCCACTCTACTGCCGCTGCTGTTCTTGGTAATTATCCCATGGTACTGGCATCTCCAATACACTGGGGTCTTCTGCTTCACCAATAGGCTCTCTCCATGGTGCCAAGCCTCAACTCCTTTGCATGACCCCTTCAGTCCTGGGCCGTCAACAACAACTGAGGCTGCACCTTCACCAATGGCCTTCCATGGCCTCTCACTGTGCCAAGCCTCAGCTGCTCTTCATGACCCCTTCATGCCTTCAAAACTAGTACCACCTGGGTGACTCTTACACATTACCAAATACAGCTGTAGCAAGAATTACAACCTTGACCATCTCAGGAACACAGCTTCTTTGTGCTCTCAGAAAATACTTCCCAGAAGATTTCACCTTAGTGATGCTGGTCTCTTCTTAATCACCACTAATTTCTTAGCTCCAGCTAACCAGCACCAATTATTCCAGTAGTCCCTTCTATTTTTCACTCTGTACCAGAACCACATGGCTGAAGCTGCTGTGTTCTGCTGCTTTCTGGGGCTGGAACATGCCCCCGCCTCTTATACTATTAACAGATTTCTGTTTTCTGACTCTCTCTCTTTCTCTGCCTAAGCTTGGCTTTCCTGGAACTTGCTCTGTAGATTGATTTTGAACTCAAAGATCTTCATGGCTCTGTCTCCTGAACCATTAAAGACATATACCACCATTCCTGGATTTAAGCTTTTCTTCACCTAGAACCTGCTTTGTCCCAGACTGGCCTTGAATTTAGAGACCTGTTTGGCTTTATTCCTGGGATTAAAGGTGTGTATTACCATGCCTGGATCTAAACTTAGCTGAGTTGGACCTTGCCCCCAAATCCCTTAATCTATTGTATCCTGGAACATAAGATTTAGTTCCATTTCACTTCCTGGTACCCCTTTAAAGACTTATTTATTTATTTTATGTGAATGAGTACACTGTAGCTGTACAGATGGTTGTGAGCCATCATGTAGTTGCTGGGAATTGAACTCAGGACCTCTGTTCACTCCAGCCCTGCTAGCTCTGGCCCAAAGGTTTATTTATTATTATATGTAAGTACACTGTAGCTGTCTTCAGACACACCAGAAGAGAGTGTCAGATCTCATTATGGATGGTTATGAGCCACCACGTTGTTGCTGGGATTTGAACTCAGGACCTTCGGAAGAGCAGTCAGTTCTCTTAACTGCTGAGCCATCTCTCCAGTCCCCCTGGTTAATACTTGTACCATATATTTTATATTTTTCCTTTCTAAGCATGCTATGCTTGTTCAAAATGTTCTTCATGGACTTAACCAGAGAACAAAGTCTCTGCTGGACATTTTTGAGATTTCCTTTGTCAGTGCAATTAATATAAATCTCTTTACCTTAGACTCAGGTAGACTCTTCAGACAAGGGCAAAAAGCAGCCACATTCTTCACCAAAATCTCACAAAATAGTCTCTCAGTCACATTCTGAAATTCTTCTCCACTGACACCTCTTGGGCCAGGTCTGTACAGTTCAAATCATATTCAGCAACAAAGTCTTCCATATTCCTACTAGGATAGCCCATTAAGTCCAACTTAAAGCATTCCACTGCTTTCCAAAGTCTCAAAATCCACATGCCTCCAAACAAAAGCATGGTCAGGCCTATCACAGTAATAACCCAGTCTCTAGTATCAATTTCTGTCTTAGTTAGGGTTTTACTACTGTGAACAGATACCATGACCAAGTCAAGTCTTATAAAGGACAACATTTAGTTGGGGCTGGTTTACAGGTTCAAAGGTTCAGTCCATTCTCATCAAGGCAGGAACATGGCAGCATCCAGGCAGGCATGGTGCAGGAGGAACTGAGAATTCTACATCTTCATCTGAAGGCTGCTAGAAAATACTGGCTTCCAGATAGCTAGGACTAGGTTGTAAAAAAGCCCACGCCCACAGTGTCACACCTACTCCAAGGCCACACCTCCAAATAGTGTCACTCCCTGGGCCAAGCATATACAAACCATGACAGATGTTAATACAACAAAGAAATAATGCACACACATGCATGTACACACAGCTAAAATAAAGTGCAGACTTTAGTAAAAGTATAGCAAAACTATAAATGGAGTATTATGGGAACTCAAATCTCAATCCTGAGTGGAGGATTTGTCAGGGAGCTTGGGTCTGATGAATGAGAAACAGACAGGAACATTGACAACTTACCTGTGTTGGTTGGTGCCTCCTATGAAGCAACACACATTCCTTGATATTTAGTAAGAGCATGGAAACTATTTCAGTTGTGATTTATACTAGTTACTAGCAATATTTACTGAACAGGCAGACGTGATTACAAGGAAGGTTATGAAATAAATCTACCTAGAAAGGTCTCAGCATAGAGCGGATTGCTGTCTGCCTGGAAGTTAGGACTCTGGAGTCCACATGATGCAATGGTTGGATTGGGTGACTTACAAAGTCCCAGCTAGCCTACTGATTGGATCCACATAGACATGCACGTACCACGTACATACGCTCGTCAAGGCTGTCCCAGGGGCACAACAACAGCTTTTTTCATAGACTGAATTCTTTGGCCATCTAAAGTAGTCTAAGACACACTGTGCTTAGTGCCTGAAACACACGTCCATGTGTCTCCAGTGTCCCTGGGACACTATAGTGTCCTTGGGCTTATCTCTCTCCAGTCACTGTATCTACAACCCCAATCTTTATTCTTCATCCATACCACTAGAAGGCACACATCCTTGGAGTAAAGGCTAGCAGTGTTCTCATAAACCTGACATTGTTTTAGCTGGTAAGACTTTGCAGTCCCCAAATCCAGAAAGATAGCTGGATGCGACCAATCCTCTTGTGAAATCAGTCACTCTTCAGAGTTTCCTAATCAAATTCTGGTAACAGAAATCACTTCCCTACCCTTGCGGTAACAATAGCTCTCTTATGCAACATCCTTTCTCTCTATTTCTGAAAGACAGAGTTTACATATATATTTAATTTTTTTCATTGATTTCTTTATTTATTGTCCCTCTGTGCCAGCAACTTTGGTACAGAGAGGTACTCTGTATGCTAGGAAAGGAGAATGTAAATACTAACACAGCTACAAATTTCTTTGATCTTCGATGGTATCCTACCTGTAAGATGTGCTAGTGCAAATGGTGGCACAAAGCTTGTGAGAGTAACCAACCAATATACGGCCTGACTGAAGGGCCAGTGCACAAGATGGACCCCATGCCTGGCACTGCTTGAATGACCTGAGACTAGATAGCCCAGGGATCTAGGGTAAAGCCAAACACTACTGTTCTACTAAAGTAACAGCAGTAAGTTGGTTCCTAATGACATTCTGCTATACTCGTAGACCAGTGCCTTGCTCAGCCATCATCAGAGAAGCCTTTCCTGCAGCAGATGAGAACAAATACAGTGATTCACAGCCAAACAATATGTAGAGAATGAAGAATTTGGAACACTCATCCCTAAACGGGATATCTTCAATGCTTCCCTTCAGAGCTTAGGAAGTCCTACAGAAGAGGAGGTGAAAAGAGTGTAAGAGCCAGAGGGGGTGGAGGACACCAAGGAAACAAGGCCTCTAAACCATCAGGATCGATGTACATGTGGATTCCCAGAGACTGAGGCAACATTCAAGAGGCCTACACATGTTCTTTGGGCATATATTATGGTTTGCAGTTTGGTGAAACTCTTGAGCGTGCAAATGAGTGGGTCTCTGTGTCTCTGTCTGTTTCTTCTGTCTTTTCTTGGGCTCTTTTCTTTCTGTTTGTTGTTTGTCCTATTCTGATGTGTCAGTTTTTGTTTTACCTTATTATATTTTATTTTGTTTTCTTTTATTATCATGAGTTAGAAGGCTGTTTGTTCTTTAATGAGAGAGAAAGGAGGTGGACAGGATGGAAGGGGAGATAGGGAGGAACTGAGAGAAGTAAAGGGAGGGGAGGCATCATCAAGATATATTATGTAAAAAAAAAATCTGTTTTCAATAAAAGGGGAAAATTAATGAAACTGGGTATCACATGAGGGACTCAAGCATGGACAATCTAGTTAACGCACACTTGCTGTCCACAATCCAGAGACAAAAAGGCAAGAGGGTGATAATTCTTACACTACCTGACACTTGAAAACTACAGAGCTCCACTGAAATAAGTAGCTTGGTTAATAGAGAGCTATCGCACATTATTTTGGAATAGAAATCTCTAGAAAGTTACAATGCAAGCAAGTATTTCTTTCTAAAGCTCTATGGAACCTGATATAAAAGCAAATGACTTTATAGGCCAAACCAAAAGCACACATAACCAAACCACACAGTTTATGTTCTGTTCCGGTTATGTCCCAATTAAGGTGCACTTGGAAGCTGTTAAAAATTTGGGTCTCAGCCATCCCCCTAGACCTACTGAACCAGCACCTGCGTTTTCAAAGATCCCCACTTGATTCATGCCTTGGTTTGAATGTTTCTCCAAATGATTCACATGCTGGAAATGTCATCTCCAAAGTCATAGGCCAAAGTTGTCTGGAGATGGAGTCTTTGGGAGGTGTGGTGGTTTAAATAAAAATGCCTCCCATAGGCTCAAGGGAATGACACTATTAGGAGGTATGGCCTTGTTGGAAGAAGTTCCTCACTGAAGGGCGGGCTTTGAGGTCTCAAATGCTCAACCCAGGTCTAGAGTGACATTGACTTACTGCTACCTGTGAACCAGATACAGAACTCTCAGTTCATAATCTCTCAGAAGCCAAATTTCTCAAATTTCATAATTTCTCCAAAGGCCTTGGAAGCCTGCGTGCCTATCATGACAGAAAAGTTTGTAGCCTAGGGAGGTAGCCAGTTGGTAAAGTTCTCTCATCTTGCAAGAACAAAGGCCTTGTTAGTTTCATCCTCAGAACCTATGTGTACTGGCTGGTTTTATGTGTCAACTTGACACAAGCTAGATTCATCACAGAGAAAGGAACCTCAGTTGAGGAAATACCTCCATGAGATCCAACTGTAGGACATTTTTTTTTAATTAGTGATCACTGGGAGAGGGCCCACCTCATGGTGGCTGTTGCCATCCCTGGGCTGGTGGTCTTGGGTTCTGTAAGAAAGCAGGTTGAGCAAGCCAGAAAAGCAAGCCAGTAATCAGCATCCCCCAATACCCATGGCCTCTGTATCAACTTGTACCCCCAAGTTCTCAACCTGTGTGAGTTCCTGTTCTGACTTGCTCCAAAGATGGATTGTGATCTGGAAATGTAAACCAAATAAACCCTTTTCTCCCCCCTAAAATGAACTCTCAGTACCATGTCTGCCCACAATGTCCCTGCCATGAGGATAATGGACTAAACCTCTGAACTGCAAGCCAGCACTAATTAAATGTTTTTCTTTGTCCGAGTTGCCATGGTCATGGTGTCTCTTCGCAGTAATAAAACCCTAACTAAAACAGAAGGTGCTTTGTCCACTAGGGGGTCTACCCTCATATAGAGATCAGTTGACTCATAGATTACTGGGGTATTGTAAGAATAGCTTTTACTATAAAACCAAACCAAACCAAATCAAGCAAGCTTTCTTGGTCATGCTTGGTCAGTGTCATGGTGTCTTGTGTCACCTGGTGACTCGACAGTGAAGACCCTCAGCAGAGGTTGCCCCTTGCCCTTGAACATTCTCAGACTCCATAATTATAAAAATAAAAATGTTTTCTTTATTAATGGTCAAGGCTGTGTCATTCAAGTACAGTCATGGAGAACAGACTGAGATGTTTCACACTCTCATCATAGCTCGAGAAACACTAGAAGGAACAGAGGTCTTGTTAAAGACATACCATTGATAGGAAACAAAATCAGCTAGGATTAAATTACACCTTTCCATACACAGTGAGCTTGAAGGTGTCCGAGGAATGGCAAGCAAGAAAAAACACTGGAGGGAGGATGACCTCTGACTTCCTTGTGCATATGTGCTCCTGTACATTATACAAATACATAATTATATATTACATATGTAATAATATGACACATATAATAATATACACATATATGTATGGATACATACATACATACACACACACATACACACTCACATACACACACACACACTCACACACACACACGAAAGACCAGTGTGGCTGAGAGTAGGAACTGCTATATCTTGAGAAATAAGTGGAGAGTAATAAAGCTCAGGAGAGTTTTCCACACTTTAAAGTACGGAGGAAGCCCCTGGCATTTGCCACTACAAATGCCCCATATCTTTCTCTGACATGCAGTTCCTCCCTACAGGACTAATGGAGCCTCTAATTTGCCCCTTGGAGATTCTGTAGCTTGTGATTCATGCACCACATTGGAGAGGGCCTGGCTGACTCAGGTCAACTGCCCAAGCATCCTGCCTGCTCATTGGAATCGCCATAAGAACGTTAGAAATAGTTTGTGCTTGCAATCATCGCCCCAACATTCAGATCCAGTTGGTTTAACACGGATATGGAAAAGTTCTCCAAGTGACTGAATACACGGGGACATTTGAGAACTCCTGTTCTGTATGTGGAGTATGGCTCCAAAGGCCTGGTTGGAGCACCTCAACAGGCAAATGGAACAATCAACGTGAATAGGAATTCATGAAAACGTCCCAACAATAATGCTTGCTCTCTCCACGGCTCTAGTCAGCCAGCCAATGAGCACGCGCCTGTCTGGGTTGCCAGGCAACCTTCTCGGAGCTGGTGATCTCTGGCTCAGTTTTGCTCACCAAAGCAAGGAAATTGGAACCCGGGATTGAGCTGTCTGCTTTCAGTTTTTAAAACGTCTTTTAAAAGTGTGTCTTCTTTCCTCCCCTTTAGAAATACAGGAAGCCAGATACCCTAAGAGTTGGTGTAAATTATAACACAGATTCATTTTCTATGAATAAACATGAGAGAGAACGTGTGAAGCGTGAAAAGATCTATCAATTATGCTCTTCAAAGGCTCCCAAGATTATGCAGCTTTAATGGCTGAGTAATTTTGAAAAGAAAGCTCGGAAATTGAGCTGCACCTGAACTCTAATTTAAAAAAAGGGGGTGGGGGCTCAAATTAATTGGCTCTCAGCGCTTCTCTAACAATGAGTCTGAAGTACGCGTCTGAAAGGAGCTGGTCAAACAGGCCATGGTGCGGCCCTTGTTCTCACTGCTTGACGCTGGGAGAAACTCCAAACAGCTATCATTAGAGAAACTTCTGCCTTAATAAAGTGGCTTACAAGGGTTCATAAAAATCCCTGTTAGGTTATTTTTGCCACCCAATATTCCAAATTAGCCGGAGACACGATCCATGAATGAAATGGGCCCCACACGGGGGGCCATGATCCAATTGGCTGAATCTGCTGGCCTGTCTCTTTGCATGGTAATTCACCACCTAAACGAGCAGAGAAAGAGGACTAGCTATTTTGGAATTGTGATGGGCCAGACAAGCTTCTGAGCAGAGCATGCACTGGCCCACGGTCGCACTTTTCCACTTAACCTCTTTAATATGAATGAGCTGTGCTAATCACCTGTTTTGCCAATTGCTTTTAGATGTTACCCAGTTCAAATCTTATCACAACTCTCTGAAATAGACTCACTTGAACAGTGGCATATGGACTCGCCCATACAAAACCCCAAACGGAGTCAGACACATGATTCTAACCAACACTTCTCTCTGCCTATGTGTACATAAATGCATAGACACACAAAGAGTACGATATACAGGATATATGCTATCGTATATTTCATGGGGAGTGAGAAACAGGCATAGAAAGAGAGAACAGAAGCTTCCTGTTCAAAATGAGTCTGCAAACCGGGACTCGAACCCTGAAGACACAAATGCTAATGAGCCAGCAACGAAATCCACACAAGGAACAGAGATTCGCTCTGAATATAACTGACCTGGCAGAGCAGTGTGACACCGACTTTAAGAAAATATTATAACTAAGTTCTCATCATGATCCGAAAGAGAGGCCAGCAGAGAGCCAAACATAGGCAAGGCCCTGGAGTTCACTCACATCAGGGCAGAAAGAGAAAGGAGAGGAGAGAGAGGCAGGACGGAGGCATGGAGGAGGAAAGGGAGCCTTAAGCCATCTAACTGTAAATGATGGAGCAATAAAATTGTTTTACATAGTATGTTAAAAGTAATGGCAAAAAAATTGGTAACTATATAAACACTCTATGAAAGATTTTCAGTTGCTGGGATGATTTTCTGTGATTATGATGTCTGTTTGAATGAATCTGAAGATAGTATGAGAAATGGAACATTCAGGGACAAAGGTCATGATTTTCTAAACCGTGAATGGACAGTCATAGGACATAAAGAGTGACTGACAAACTCCAGTAACAGTAACAGATGAAGGAGGAAGTGTGGTTTACAAAACAAAAACAAAACCAAAAAACCTAAATTCTCAAATCAAAAGATAGTTAAAACAAAAACAAACAAACAAACAAAACCAAATACACTTCTAGGCCAGAGAAACATGTCTAAGTTGCATCAAGAAGAAAGCACAGGATACAGAAATTGTGGTACATCTACACAATGGAGTACTACTCAGCTATTAAAAACAATGAACTTATGAAATTCTTAGGGAAATGGATGGATCTGGAGAATATCATCCTGAGTGAGGTAACCCAGTCACAAAAGAACACACATGGTATGCACTCTCTGATAAGTGGTTATTAGCCCAGAAGATTGGAATACATGAAGTACAGTCCACAAACCACAAGAAACTCAAGAAGAAGGAAGACCAAAATGTGGGCACTTCATTCCTTCTTAAAAGGGGGAACAAAATACCCATGGAAGGAGTTGCAGAGACTAACTATGGAGCAGAGACTGAAGGAAGGACAATCCAGCCTGATATAGCTGTCTCCTTAGAGGCTCTGACAGTACCGGACTAATACAGAAGTAGAGGCTCACAGCCATTCATTGAACTGAGCATAGGGTCCCCAATGAAGGAGTTAGAGAAAGGAGCAAAGGAGCTGAAGGGTTTGCAGCCCCTTAGGAAGAACAACAATATGAACTAACTAGTACCCTCAGAGCTCCCAGGGACTAAACCACCAACCAAAGAGTACACATGGTGGGACTAATTGTTCCAGCAGCATATGTATAGCAGAGGATGGCCAAGTTGGTCATCAATGGGAGGAGAGGCCCTTAGCCCTGTGAAGGTTCTATGCCCCAGTGTAGGGGAATGCCAGGGCCAATAAGCAGGAGAGGGTAGGGTGGTGAGCAGGGGGAGGAGGGAGGGTACAGGGGTTTGTTCTCTTTTTTTTTTCCTTACAATTTATTATTATATCTAAGTATACTGTAGCTGTCTTCAGACACACTAGAAGAGGGCGTCAGATCTCATTACAGATGGTTGTAAGCCACTATGTGGTTGCTGGGATTTGAACTCAGGACCATCGGAAGAGCAGTCACTGCTCTTAACCGCTGAGCCATCTCACCAGCCCCAGGGGTTTGTTCTTGTTGTTGTTTTTTTTTGTTTTGTTTTGTTTTTTGGGTTTTTTTTGGAGGGGAAACTGGGAAAGGAGATATCATATGACATGTAAATAAAGAAAATATTTAATAAAATAAAAAATAATGAAAGAAAAAAGAAAAAAAGAAAGCACAGCTAGCGTGCCAGGAGCGGCACTGATCCTGTCAGCAGAGTCCCAGCACAACAAGAGATGCTGAAGGACAGGAAGCCCCTACTACACATGCCACTACATATAGCCACTACATGTTTGGGACTAACGGAGAGAGAAAGTTAAGGTCAGTGGTCTAGATGGCTTTAGGCCAACCTGATACAAGCTAGAGTCTTCTGAGAGAAGGGAACCTCAAATGAAAAAACGTCTTTGTGAGATCAGGCTGTAGGCAAGCATGTAGTAATTTTTTTTTAAAAAAAATTATTATTATGTTGACTTTAGATCCCAATATCAGCTCCCTCTCACACATATCCTCACCTCCCCTACCCCCATACCCTGTCTCTTTCTCCTCTGAGAAGGAGGATCTGTAAATGAACCACATTTTCTTTATCCATTCTTCAGCTGAAGGACATCTAGGTTGTTTTCGGTTTCTGGCTATTACAAATAAAGCTGCTATGAACATAGTTGAGCATGCGTCCTTGTGGAATGGTGGAGCATCTTTTGCATATATGCCCAGGAGTGGTATAGCTGGGTCTTGAGGTAGACCTATTTGCAATTTTCTGAAAAACTACCAAATTGATTTCCAGGGAGGTTGTGCAAGTTTGCACTCCCACCAGCTGTGGAGGAGTCTTCCCTTTGCTCCACATCCTCGCTAGCATGTGCTATCCCCTGAGGTTTTTACCTTGCCCAATCTAATGGGTGTAAGGTGGAATCTCAGAGTCATTTTGATTTACATTTCCCAGGATGTTGGACATTTCTTTAAGTGCTTCTTGGCCATTTGTGATTCTCTGTTGAGAACTCTATGTTTAGCTCTGTACCCCAATTTTTAATTGGGTTATTTGGTTTGCTGTTGTCTACCTTCTTGGGTTCTTTATGTATTTTGGATATTAGCCCCCTGTCAGATGTAGGGCTGGTGAAGATCTTTTCCCAATCTGCAAGCTGTCGTCATTTTGTCCTATTGACGGTGTCCTTTGACTTACAGAAGTTTTTCAGTTTCATGAGGTCCTATTTACTATTTCTTGATCTTAGTGCCTGAGCCATTGTTTTCTGTACAGGAAATTGTCTCCTGTACCAACACATTGTGAGTGGTAACACCTCTGAGCTAATGGTTCTGTGTTTTATAAGCAGGCTGAGCAAGCCATGAGGAGCAAGCTAATAAGCAGCACTCCTCCATGTACTCTGCATCAGCCACTACCTCCAGGATCCTGCTCAGTTCGAGTTCCTGCTTTGGCTTCCCTCGGTGGACTGCTTCAGTATATGTAAGCCAAATAAACCCTTTCCTCCACAGATCATGATGTTTCCTTACAGCAATACAAACCTAGCTAATACAGTCAGACACAAAGAACATAAAAGATCATGCCACCCTGTAGATTGTTTTTAAAGGAAATGTCCAGTTACTTCAGCAGAAAGAGCTATAACTCAAAATCTATTGACTTTCCTACTATCTTTAGCAAACGCAGAACACAAAATATATAACACAATATTTATTATATTTTTTAAAAAAATCTTATCACTTGTGCTAACAAAACATAAAACTCATGCACACATATGTATCCATGTGAATAGATACAAACATACAGGATCTCATATATAAACATTAAAAACCAGTACAAATGTGTATTCAGAGACTGTGGCAGCATGCACAGGGCCTGCACAGGGCCAAGCTGGATGGGGCCCCCTTGCTCAGAGAGAGAAGTGGACATGAGCTCCCATACTAACCAAGGAGCTGTAACTGCTTGAAATGAAGAGTTAGTTTTCTTCAATGGTGTCTCACTGGTTATACAAATCAGGCAGGCTCCATGCCGAGCAGTTGATGACCAGCTCAAAAAGAACTCACCAGCATTTTTGTAGCTTTTTTTTTTTTTTTTTTTTTTTTTTTTTTTTTTTTTTTTTTTTTTTTTTTTTTTTGGTCTCATATTGCTTTGTTTGGGCTGTTTTGTTTTGTTTTACTTTACTGGTTTCTAGCTTGTATATTATGGTTTCTGATTTTGTGTTTTTATGAGTTTGTGTGTGTGTATGTATACTTCTTGTACTTTTTTAAATTTCATTTTATTTTGCTTTGCTTGTTTGTTTTTAAATTTACCTGTTTATTTTATGGGGTGGGGGAAGAAGGTGTGGAGGTGGAAGGATGAGGAAGTGGGGAAGCCCCAGGAAGCCACACTATGAAGAACTCACCTTCTATCTAAGTTGAAAGTGTTGACAAGGACATGGTCTGGGGAAGAAAGCTTTCCTCTTCCCCATGACATGAACCAGGATCTCCTCGTCAGTCTTCAGTGAATCAGACCATATCCCCTGAGAATATTCCAGGCCTTCTTCTCTGAGGGATTAAGCATCTCCTGGGTGTGTCTACTCTGCTATCCACAGGCTACAATGCATTTATAAGAGGCCAAGGTTAGCAATAAGCAAGGGCCAGTGCAAAAGGAAGGAGAGGCCATGACCAGAATATGTTGTATGAAAAAAAAGGTTCATTTTCAATGAAAAAGAAGAGTTATTTGGGCTAGTTTCCTCCTCCTCTTCACTGTGTCTGTTCTTTACTTGAAACCCAGATTTATTTGCTCTTGTTTGTATTCATCATTTAAATTTATGTTCCTTGATTTTGGGGATGTGAAAACACAGCATGCTCCTTTTCAGAAGGTTTATTCAGATAAATGTCTCTCTTTGGCCACCGCTGCTCTGTCGTCTCTCCACACATGCCTGTGAGAGAGCAAACCCC
>NW_022196915.1:61678358-61684686 GCF_008632895.1 Mastomys coucha
CCCCGATTTATGATCTATCCTCCCCATGGTTCGATTTACAGGGGAAGTCATCTTAACCCCATGACTTTGCTTTGGTGGCCTTAAATCTCAGGGAAGTCTGAATCATCCAGGGTTTTGTCTTTTTTCTTTCTCAAATGCCTGTTGTGGAAAAGCTGGATGGACTAATTTGCAAGTTTCCTTGGCCTAATCTCAGGAACAGTTAAGTGCACTTACAAGCCAGAATGTGGGGGAGGCTGTCAGGACTCAGTCTGCTTACAGAGTGCAGATGCCACCTGAGGCTAAACGGAATCTCAGGTCCTGGTTCATGTCATAGGGAAGAAGAAAGCTTTCTTCCCCTGACCGTGTCCTTGTCAACACTTTCAACTTAGGTGAAGATAGAGGGTGAGTTCTTCCTAGTGTGGCTTACAAAGCTGAGCAGCAGAGTCTGTGTAGAGGACTCTGGAGTCTCCATTAAAAAAATATCTTTCTTTAACCACAGGGAAAGATAGGCCCACCATCGTGGTTGCTATGGGGCTGGTACAAGCAGTACAGAGTTCAGGCAGCTCTGGATTATGTTTGTTCACAGAACATCATCAAGGTAACCACCATGAAGGCCCATCACCCATCAGATGATTAGCAATAAGCAAGGGCCAGTGCAAAATCACAAATTTACTTACAACATTATGAACCTTTTTGGGTTTGTTTTGTTCAGTTGCATGAACTTTATGTATAACGTCACGCCCCAACGCCAGGATTAAGGTTGTTTACACTAGACACGATAGACATGCTCGCCATGATCTGTGGTTTTGTTTTTTGAGGGTTCAGTTATCACACAATCTGACTAATTGTATGTGTGTGTTTCTTTTAGACTGTGGAAATGGAAGCTAAGTCAACTGAGCTACAGAAATCAGAGGGAACTCGCTGTTACACTTTAACTAGTGTGTAAAGAAGACTCTTAGGCAATTAGTTATCTGGGACTTTCTCCCCAAGGAATTTGGTTGCTCAGCAAGTCACTGTTGGGATGAAGCTTTATGGCCTCGGAGTCCTGGTAGCCATCATCCTCTATGAGCAGCATGGCTTCGCCTTTCAGAGGTAACACCAGGGACCTAGATGGGCTGGGTCCTTCCAACTTGTGTGCCTCTCACAGTGCAGAAGTAGTGTTGGGATGGAGAGCCAGCTGGGTAGAGGCCAGTTCCTTCAGAGACTTAAAGTGATTTGGGGCTAACAAGGGGTCAGTAGGTTTTTGTTTTTGTTTTTGTTTTTTTTTATTTTCTCCTTTCATTGTACCAGTGTGATAAGTATATTCAGAGGCTATGGAGATTAAATAAACAAATTGGACCTTGACTAATCAACTGTTTCTTCACACCACATATGATTTAGACTCTTCCTGCCTTAACACATAGATGTATGAACTAAGTAAGTTTTATCTTCATCTTCTTCATAGAGCAGAGGATGGGGAAAAGGTAAAGGTGTGAAGTAGATCTGGATTGTATCCAATCATTGAGCACAGGCCATGAGAA
The DNA here is from genome assembly GCF_008632895.1 of Mastomys coucha. NCBI lineage: Eukaryota > Metazoa > Chordata > Mammalia > Rodentia > Muridae > Mastomys > Mastomys coucha. Next base: position 61,679,858 of record NW_022196915.1, read on the forward strand.
GACGCTGAGTTACAATGGACAGATAGAAGAACTTAGCTATTTCTTCCTTAGCTTCGTGGAGTGACTTCCTGAGGATCTTTGACTGTAAACTGAATAGAACACAAGAGAATGCATGTTAGAGCACACATAATACATGGGATAACAGTTACAGCATACCTGCTGTGTTATGATTATTAACTAGTCAATGCTAAGCTTTAACATTTACATATAACTTTGGAATTAGTATACTTTTTCTTTGTTTTGCTTTTATAAACCTTTTCTCCATGTCTTTGAGATGGGCCTTTGTCTTTCTCTTACTGAATCACGGGGAGAGACGGCACGTGATCCCAGGGTGGGTGGGGAAGAGTCTACCCATCAAAACCTTTTTTGAGTCATAAAACCCATAGAGTATTCACTCGTTCAGGTAATGTTGCACGTCTGAAGCTGTGTTTATGATAGCTGGCTGATTCTGTTTCGATGCAAGGGATTGTAAAGTACCAAGCAGTAAATTCCATTGTGAGAGAGTTGTTAGTGAGTTCATACAAAGATCAGAATAGCTAGAACAGTTTGTGACTCACGAGTCTGTATTTTATTAATAGTTAAGTAAGTATGATTTTAGGATCTTTGTGAGTTCTAATATTCCATAATTTGATGGTTGTCTTTTGTTAGAAGAAAGGCAGCAGAAACTCTAATAACATCATCTAACCCTGACCCTGAACCTGACCCAGAACCTGACCCTGACCTGACCCTGACCCTGACCCTGACCCTGAACCTGACCCTAACCCTAACCCTAACCCTAACCCTAACCCTAACCCTAACCCTAACCCTAACCCTAACCCTAACCCTAACCCAGTTCCTGTAGAGGCAACACCATTGTCTTTGAGTGGATGGGGCAGAAATTCATTGTTATTTAGGAGTGTGTTTGATTCATGTGCTAGACTGGACACAATATTGCTTCTCTACATTACATTGACTCTGAGTTTCTTATCTCCTGCCCAAGCTTCTCAAGTAGATGTGCCTGGACTACAGATGTGCACTACTGAGCTGGCTCAAGTCTGGCATCTTGATTCTATGTTAAACTACACAGGGTACTCATTGCAGCACAAGACACGGAAAGATCTCTCTGTATCTTTACAAAGTCATTAAACTGTACCAGTTCAGTGGAGCTAAGTAATGCAAATGAAAGAGATAGACAAAGGGACATAAGGGTTTGAGCAAGAATTCCCTCTCGCACATGGTTCCTACTTGCTTTGCTCTGGCACGTACTCTGAAAGCTATAGAGACGGATGCTTGAAGAGTGGAATGAGAAAATGATTACAGTTTAGCCAAATAATGCTACATGGAAAATATGTAGCGCTTTCGCGTACCTGGAGGACCTACATGTGAGTGAGAGGAAAAGGAGGGGCCACTTTGGAGACAGAAGCATCCCTGAGCTCTGAACTCTCACCCCTGCACTAGAAATAATAAGATGAACCCCCTCCCCCAGTGTTTCTGAGTTCTGCTTTTTTTTAGGAGTAAGCTATTACTACCACTAAAAGAAAAATCTAATTTCATTCAGCGCGACAGCCTTTGATAAATTCTTATTTCTGGGGGTTAGAATTTAAACCTTTCCAGAAAGCCGTAACCAGCTGGCATCTGCCTGAAGCTGTTCTTCGTTACTATTTTCTTGCCATGATCATTTTCCTAATAACAGTTTGTGTTGGAGCAATGTCCTCATGGTTGATTTGTAGGTGCATGCTGAAAACTCTCATCGGTGAAATGCCTTGGAACCACAGCCACAAAACAGCTTGTATAAAGGCATAAATACCATACGCCAAAGAGGAAGGCAGCTGAGGCCCACATTTCCGTATTCCGTTGATTTTCAGGGCCAGATAAATAAATAAAATACTAGCAAGCATCTTGTAAACAAAGTCATTAATTGTATTGTGCAATGATTATCTAAGTGGAGTCTGTCAGCCCAGGCCATTGGGAAAAGACAAATGAGAAACATGGACAGAGAGGAAGAGAAGGGTTTGGAGAGGAGGGCATGGAGGGCATCATAGACCATGGCACATGTGGTTTGTTAATATCACACTCTGGCTGGGTACCCAATTCCAGTCATTCTCTTTCAGTTATTAGTTCCATGGAATCATTATTTTTACCTCAAGGAACAGACCACCAGTGGCACCCACACACTGCAAAGCATATATAACATCACAACCTGAAACTGTCTGTCTGTCTGTCTGTCTATCAGCTATCTATCTATCAACTACCTATCTATCTATCCATCCATCTATCTATCTATCTATCTATCTATCTATCTATCTATCTATCTATCTATTCATCTGTCTATTTATCTGTTTATCTATCTATTCATCTGTCTATCTTTTCATCTATTTGTCTATCCATCCATCCATCTTTTCTATCAGCTGGCAATGTATCTATCTACCTATGTACTTATGTATGTATGATCGAGCTCTTCTTCCTCTGTGCTTATGTGTTTTATTTTATTTTTAGTGCAAGGTTTTTTTTTTTCTTAAATATTTCTTGTGCAAACACTAATTATCACTATAGAGATTTGTCTTGGTTCAGGTTTTTATTCCATATTCTATCATGACCAAGAAGCAAGCTGGGGAGGAAAGGGTTTATTCAGCTTACACTTCCACATTGCTGTTCATCATCAAAGGAAGTCAGGACTGGAACTCACATAGGGCAGGAACTTGGAGGCAGGAGCTGATGCAGAGGATATGGAGGATGCTGCTTACTGGCTTGCTTTCCCTGGCTTGCTCAGCTTGCTTTCTTATAGAACCCAGGACTACCAGCCCAGGGAGGGCCCAGGGAGGGCACCACCCACAATGGGCTGCCCTCCCACCTTGATCACTGATTGAGAAAATGCCCTTACAGCTGGATCTCATGGAGGCATTTCCTCAAGAGAGGCTCCTTTCTCTGTGATAACTCCAGCTTCTGTCAAGTTGACACACAAAACCAGCCCGTACAAGATTCAACAAAACACACCTTTATCTCTTGTTGCCCCTGGGCATTCTACATAGTGGGATTATTTTTCTTCAATGATGCACAGGTCAGAAGAATCTCATGGCTTTTCAGCCCACTGTGAAGTAACTGACAGACCTTGGGCTGTATTAAAATACAAAGTGTCTCTATTCAGAAGATAGAATATCATCTCCAGGGAAGCTATTGTTCAAATTTCTCCGTCTTTCTTGTTAAAAAGAAAAACTTTAGATTAATTCAACGAGTCTGTTGATTGGAATGAAGAGAGCAGCTTACAAATCCCCCGGTTCTGACAAGTGTTCAGAGGGCCTCATCCACTTAGGTACAGAAATGGGATGTTTGGGAACGGAAGAGCACGGTTTATTGACTGCATGTGTGCTATTTCAGCTGATCTAATCGGAAGAGCCTGCGACTGGCTCAACCTCAGTTGCTATTTACAGTGCCTGGCTCAACCTCAGCCACTGGAAACACAAAACCAAAACCAAACAAGAAAACCTCCTAACTCAGTGTTTAGAGTAGCTTGAGTCAACTGCCACAGGACTCTTGCAGAAAGTAGTCATGGTCCCTTTAGACCAGTGGTTCTCAACCTTCTTAATGCCACTACCCAGTAATATAATTCCTTATGGTATGGTGACCCCCACCCCCACCATAAACTTACTTTAGTTGCTGCTTCATAACTGTAATTTTTCTGTTATGAGTTGTAATGCAAATATCTGACAGGCAGGTTATCTGATATGTGACCCCCCAAAGGGGTGCTGACCCACAGATTGAGAACCACTTCTTTAGCTATTTCTTACAGTGCTACAGTGTCTTTGGCAGGTATATAGATTCTCCTTCTGGCAAGAAAATCTGGGTGTAAGTACTGACTCCAATCTGGAAACTGGACAGTGGTTTATGACGTTTGCCATGGTAGCTTGTCTTCAGCCCCTCTCAAGTGTCCATCTTTGCCATATCTTGATTATAAAGATTAAGCGATAGTCTTACTAGCTACTCATGTGACTTGGCCCTGGGAATGTTTCATTCTCTTCGCCCCATAGCTCCCTGAAGGTCATGTCTTTCTGGCTGCCGCTCCAGCTTGAGCCTTGGCACCTGGAACTGACAGTAGAGTGTGGGGGGTTGGGGGGATCTTATCATCTCTGTTGCTATCAGGAAGCTCCAGTCTGTGGCAGAATGCCCTACACCAGCTCTGTGAATCGAATCTGCTTCCTTGCCTACCTTCCAGGACAATAACAAGGATTGAAGCTTGGCAGTGGAAATGCAAATGCTGGGCATCACAGGGGGGGAAAAAGTGACCCTTCCCTAAGGGGTGTTCTCCGCCATGCTGATGGGCTCGACATTCTAGTTAGGTCTTTAGGAAGGGTTTGGATGGTAGGATGGTATTTAGACCCTTGGAGAAAACAATGGCTTGCACTAACTAAACTAAAAATAGCAGAATTAATGTGGCAGACACTTAAAGTGTGTGTGTGGGGGGGGAATATTCATAGACTGAGACACGTCAGGATATACAGACCATGCCAGATGGCACACTGCCTATTGCAGTGGTCAGGGACGAAGAGGAGGCTCCGCAGCACTGGAGTCCAGAGTGCCTTCTTTAGTCAAGGATGTATTTAGTAGTTGTCATTCTTGTTGTTGCTACTGCTGTTGTTGCTGTCATTGGTTTGGTTTGGTTTGGTTTTTCTGAGTAAATAAAACGTTAAGACTTTCTTTTTCATTATTTTTTTAAGAAGGAAAAAAATTCGAGAGAAAACACTGAAACTGTGTCACCCAGAGGAAAGCTCTTCAGCATGCCAGGGACCATTTTTTCCTGTATTTCCTGCATTTCCTGCCTCTGCCCCTGCCCCTGCCCCTACCCCTGCCTCTGC
>NW_022196915.1:61684717-61742766 GCF_008632895.1 Mastomys coucha
TCCCCTCCACCCCCACTCCCACTCCCACCCCTGCTCCTGGTGCTAGGACTTTTAAAGGCCTAAGCTACCATACCCAGCTGACCTTTAAAAAAAACAACAACAAAACAAAAACAAAACCAATTGTAATTAGCTGTGCATGGTGGTACATAATTTTCAATCCCAGAATTCAAGAGGCAGAGGCAGGCTGATCTCTGTGAGTTCGAGGCCAGCCTGGTCTACAGAGTAAGCTCCAGAACAGCCAGGGCTACACAGTGAGACATTGTCTCAAAAGAAAAAACAAAAATAAAAAATAAAAAAAACAAAAAACAAAAACAAAAAACCAAACAAAAAACAAAAATATAAACAAACAAACAATTGCAACTATGTACAAGGCCCTGGGTTTTATGCCTGTGATGAAAAACAAATATTTTGTTCTCCTCCTTCCTAGACAGCCATGCAAGCTGGGGTTCACAATATGTTCTTTGTTTATTCGTAACTTTCTTCTGCTTTTAATACATAGTAGTTTTTTTTTTCTCTTCTAAATTAGTTTTTCAAAAATAGGACCATATTTCAGTTTGTGTCATCTTGTTTCACTGCTTTATAATATATCATGGAAATCATCCCCAAGTTAACTGTTATAAATCAAACTCATTCTTTATAACTGGAAAACGCCCTAGGATAGCTGCACTCGTGTTTCTAGTTATTGACACTTTGAATAATGGTTCAATACATAGCCTTGAACATATGCCCCTAGGCAATGGTTGAATGGATTATGCTAAACCAGGGATCTACATCAAATTTCCCAGGCTGATGTTCTATGAGCCACTGTTTGCTCTTCTCAATGGTGTCCAGAATCCAGAGTCATTTTATCAAAGTTCTCCAAACAAAAGCATCCTCAGCCCGATCGCTAACCATGGCTATCTCCCTACCCCTAGTTACTCAGGAAAGGAAGCCCAAATTTATCAGTATGCTTTCTAAGTCTTCTCTGTGGAAGGACTGCCTAAGATTTTTACATGTGACCCTTGGTTTATAGGTATATAAAAATCAATATACAAAGCAAGCATCTACTAAAATAAATCCTAAAGAAATTGTTTTTACCAATTCTTCAGTATTTATAGAATCTTATTGTTTAATAAAGATGAAAAAAATGCAAGCTAATGAAAAGAGGGTATTTGCTTACCTTTAACACAATGGAGTAAACACAGCCACATCACCTGATACTACAAGATAAGGAGTGTTTTCAACTTTCTCGGTGTTAATCAATCTTCTCACTTCTTTATGCAATCAAAGCTGAGACTTCTGCCTTGCATAAATACTCCACGCACAGTGGGGAAAGTATGATAGAACCATTTTAGAAATTGGTGGAAATTCTGTCCTAAATCCAGGCCAAAATTCATTTAATGGCTTTTTGTGAAACTCAAGTCAGTGACTCAAACAGCAAGTTTTAAAATCAAACAGTCTAACATGATCCAATCCCAAGGTGATGCTGCCCTGTGGATGTGGAGGAGAAGCGATAAAGAGTATTAACTCCTTGCTCTCAGTAATGAAACCACTGTGTGTTTGTAGGAGCAGAGAGCCGTCATGCACTGCCCTTCAGGACACTGGAATAGTGTGGAGTCTGAGTGGAGGTGTTTCAGGATCCACTGGAAGTGCATGGTCTGGTGGCACAGAGTACACGTGCTGTGTGTTCAGAGCCACAGCTGCAGTGATGTCATGTCGTGCCACACAGGAGAATGCTATCACAAACACCTTAGGTTCATCTGGAAGGAAAAAAAATTAGAGAGAAAACACTGAAACTGTGTCACCCAGAGGAAAGCTCTTCAGCTTGCCAGTGGCCATTTTTTTTCCTGTATTTCCTGCATTTCCTGTCCCTGCCTCTATCCAGGTCCCAACCCCTGCTCCTGGTGCTAGGGCTAAAGGCCTGAGCTACCACACCCTGCTAACTTTTTTTTTTTAAACAGACAAACAACAACAACAACAACAACAACAAAATTGTAATTAGCCGTGTATGATGGTGCATGCCTTCTATCTCAACATTCAACATTCATTGGTTTTAAGTTAATTTCTCTTTGGTCTTCATGCATTCCAAAACCTTTTACTGTTGCCAAGGTTTTAGGAGCTCCACACTCAGTTACGTGGCCTCAGACTCAATTGTCGTTTAGAGAGGGGGAGGAGATACAGTAGAAGATGAACATAACGTCCTGAACTTCTTCCTGTCTAGTTACTATTCTTCTCCTTCCCTGAACACCCATGTGCTACACTAAGGAGCAGGTTGCTATTTCCCAGCAAAGCTTGATGACCTCCTGGGCTCAGCCTCAGCCAGTCTAACTTAGTCAATAAACGCTGTGTCTCAGTTAGGGTTGTCATCGTTGTGATGAAACACCACGGTCCAAAGTAACCTGTGGAGGAAAGGGTTTGTTTGTTTAGCTTAGTATACTGAATCACCATCCACTAAAGGAAGCAAAGGCAGGAGCTCCAGCAGGACAGGAACCTGGAGACAGAGACAGACAGGACAGGAAGCTGATACAGAGGCTGCGGAGGGGTGCTGCTCACTGGCTTGCTCTTCCTCTCTTGCTCACCCTGATTTCCTATAGAATTCATGATTGCCAGCCCAGGGATGGCACCACCCACAATGGCTTGGGACCTCCCACATCAATCGCTAATTAAGAAAATGCCCTCCGTGCTTGCCTACAGCTTATCTTATGGAGGTATTTTCTCAGTTGAGGGTTCCCTCCTCTCAAATGCCTCCTACGGAGCCTGTGCTAGTAACGCCTATGCACCACTCCCCTGAGAGCTACCTTAGCCTCTTCTGTACTTAGATAGTTCTCTGCATAGTTCTTCTTTAATAAAGTCTTCTATTCAGTGTATTTTTAGGCAGTTAGAGAATGAATGGTTAAGAGGTTAAGAATACTTGCTGGTTTTGCAGAGGACTGGAGTTTGGCTCCCAGAACCCACAGCGGGCAACTCCAGGGGGTCCAGGGCCCTCTTCTAGCCTCTGTGGGTACACACTTACACAATACACATCCACACATGCACACAGAGATGGAGAAAGACAGAGAGATGGACAGATAGACATACAGAGACAGCGAGAGATGGGTACAAAAAAAATAAATCTTAGGAAATAAGTATTTTTAGAGTGTCAGGAAATTTGCAGAGGAGACACATGGCATTCTTGCTTGGCTCTCATGCATGCTTCCTCATCCCATCATCTTATATTATTGCTCCATATTTCTCAAAACTGTGAAGCCAGCTCTGGTTGGCCTTGATCACTAGACTTTTAAGAAACCACTGCTTTCTTTTTTTTCTTTATATAATTATCTCTTACAGAAAAATTGGATGGCGAGCCGCAGAAATGAATCTGCTAAGAAGCCCTCCCTCTCTGAGTAAATGGTTTACAAACAGAATGTAAATTGAGACTGAATCACTCCAGTGTATTGCCCAGACTGTACCAGCATCACTAGGAACTCTTAACCCTGTAGCAAGGGTTACACTGGGATACACAAAGCAAAAGCAAGTGCTAAGAAAACTCTCCAAATCAGCTTCATCTGTCTGTCCTGGCAACAGAGGTGGCTAGGATATGGAGTGTTCAATCACCATTTGCAAAAGAAAAGAGAGCATTGTTAGAACAAGTATAATTCTAAAATATGCAATACATTTTAGGATAAAACCTTTAAAAAAAGACATTAAAGAAGGCCAAACAGACGAATCTTCTGGATTTGCTGATGAGAGGACCCAGAAGCATGAGTACGTCCATCCTCCCCAAACTATGAACCTATACATTCAATAAACTCGCCGTGAAAACCTTAAGGATTTTATGAATCAGGACAGGCGTTGAGTTTTAAATGTTATGCTGAAGAGCAGATCTCCCTAAGAAGCTTTTTGAGAGGCACAAGGTGGAGGGGGATAGGCGCTCATTTTGCAAGATACTGAGAATTAGTTTGGAGGTCAGAGAAGATAGTTCAGGTAGTAACCTGAACTTGATCCCCAGAAACTATGGGAAAAAACCTAGCTGTGGTGGTCTGTGCTTTTAACTTCACCGCTGGGGAGAAAATACAGGCAAAGAACAACAACCTCATTAAAACGCAACAGCTAGAAAGCTACATTGGTGAGGACCATCCTAGGTTATGTTACAACAACTAATCAATTCTGAAAGAGCCTGGCCTACTGTAGTAAAGTCTTAACTAGCAGTCCATTTGTGCTGTTATAACAACAACAAAATACTTTCAACTGTGGGTTTATAAGCAGCAAAAACTTCTCCCTGTGCTAGAAGCTAGAAATCCAAGGTCAAGGGCTAGCAGATTTCCTTTGGAACTGTGCACTGTGTGGATAGGGTGGAGTCACTCCAAGGCTTCTTTTACAGGGGCATTCATCCTAGTCTTATTCCAGGAGGTTCTTCCTCTGTGGCCTCTTCACTCTCCAAATCCCTCACATCCTAATATCACTTTGGTGATTGGGATTTCAACATACAGATCTGAGAGGGACACAAGCCTCCCTCATGACATTTGTCCTATCAGCTATCAATAAAATACACAGGCCCTTCCTGCTACTCCACCCTGGAAGTCTAAACTTTTTCCATTACACAACTCCGATGTCTTGAAGTTCTTTGCTCTAGCATGCTTTCAGGCGTGCACATCCCCACTGGCTGAAAGTCGGGCCTCACCAGAGCCACGTGCAAAGCTGGGGGATGCAACTTTTCTGCAGCCTGGGAAAAAGGATGTCAGTTAGTATGAAAACTTATACTAACATCAATAGTGACATAGATACCTTTGGAAGGCACTGGAGATTCTTAAATGATGATATGATGTTAAAAGGGGAAAGGAAGAGAGATACAGAGAGACAGACAGAGTCAGACAGAGACACAGAGACAGACAGAGACAGAGAGACAGAGAATTCCTTTGCTATACTTCCTACCAATAATTTCTGATGGCTTAGAAGATGGGATAGGAAAGACAAATACATTGAGGGACTGAAGAGGTGGCTTAAGGGCACTGGCTGCTCTTGCAGAGAACCTGGATTTGATTCCCAGCTCACAACTGTCTCTAACTGAGCTCTATCTTTAATTCATTGAACAAACTCTGCACTGCTTTCCACAAAGGCTCTACTAATTCATATTCCCAGTGACAGCAAACTAGAGTTCTGCATTCCCTGTGTGCAAGAATAAAAGCAAACTTGTTACTTGTCGTTTTTTTGTCGGACCCAAGTCCTTGAGCACAGAAGGGAGAGGAGAGAGATCAGAGATCTCGGTGCTCTGCCTGAGAGCTCTGGTTCTGTGAGTGGTTAGGTGTACGACTATGAGAAAGAGGCTGTTAACCCTTTACACTGAGTCTGCCCGTGCCCTAGTACACTTTAAGCTTTGTTTCCTCCAGTAAGCGTGCATCAGAGTCATGTTGTTATTTAACCAAACCATTTCCCTTCCCAGTGGCCAGGTTTTATCTGCCCTTCCGAGAACCTCCAGGCAAGTTCAACTTCTTCAGAATCTTACTACAACTTATGAGGTAATTCCCCTAACTTACCTTTACATTAGCATTTTCCCCCGTGAGCATTGTGAACTGTGTTCCCCTGCCAGTCTGTCTAGAGGTATCTAGCTATAATCACATGGCCTTTGGTTTCCAGAATCAAACCTTTACCTTTGTTTGAGGTATCATGGTATTACCTTGAAGCTGTGAGCATGTCAGCACAAAGCTGTTACAGTAGAAGATCGATAATATTTTGCTTGGAGAATAGTGGTTCTTAGCCAAAGGGTAGGCACATAAGCTATAAAGAAACTTTTATTAAAATGTCTGTGCCTGGGTCCCACCTCTGCAGAAGTCCAAGGTGTGGAAGACTGGCAGCAGAGAGGGAATGAGCCTGTGTTTGCTAGTGTTCTTTGGGAACTAGAGATCCAATACAGGTGCAAGCAGTAAGGGGTGCTTGCTAATGATAAAGAGAAGGGATGGAGCTGGGGGAGGCAGAGGTGCCTCCACTGCATGGGGCAGAGAGAGTTGACCTGGCAGAATGGAGGGGATAGTTCTCAGTCTGCAGAGAATTTCCCAGGTCAGGCAGTGGAAGCTTTGCTTTAGCAAAATCACTACCAGAACCCCACCTCTGGGAGGAATGACTCTGTAGGAAAGCACAGCGTGAGGTGGTGGCATGAGCACAGCCCTGCGCAGGAAGGCCTCAGCCCGAGGTGTATATCACATGGGGGGGCCACTCGGAGTCACCTGTGCCTCTGACAGGCACAGAGCTGAGTGGAACATGTTGGTGGCCCTCTCATAAGATAAAAATGAAATAACTCTAGAGAAAGGATCAAAAAAATCTTGATTTTAACTACTTTGCTCTGTTCCTTGTCTATTTTTATTTTCATTGTTTAATTAGCTTACAAAAAAACAAACCTGAGTTCATTTTGACATTTTCATATACATACATACATATTACATACATACATATGTATATATATACATATGACAACACTACGTTCTCGTTTACCTCAGAATCTCATTGCTTATTCTGATACTTGATATGTACTTTTAGACAAATTAGATATTATCCTTAAGTGTCTAATCTTTACATCTGCCTGGTTAGTATTCTAATAAGAAAACAGAAAGAAAGAAAGAAAGAAAGAAAGAAAGAAAGAGAGAGAGAGAGAAAGAGAGAAAGAGAGAGAGAGAAGAAGAAGAAAGAAAGAACAAACTTTGGAGAAGTGCAGTAGAATAAGAAAAATGTAAATATTCAGAGGCATTGGATGAACAAAACAGGACACTAAGATGATAATAATATCAAATGCACTGAATCTTTACTAAGCAAAATCAATGTGTGATAAACTCGCTTCCTTAGAGAGAATTTTTTTTTTCTTTTAAGCTCCTGAAATACACATGGAGCTCCATAGTAGTCATAAATGTATTCATCCTCTCATCAAATATGAAGCATCTGGAGTGTTCCGGGGCCTGGATAGGAACTAGAACAACAGTGGATAAAAAGAGCTCCCTGTGGAATGAATGTTTATACTCATTCATCTATATTCATTCATTCATGCGCAGGCCTGTGTGCTGGGTAGAGACTGGCTGAGTGGTGTCTTTGACACAGCCCCTTTAAAGACAAGTAGCTAGATGGGCCTAGCTACATTTACAAATGATGCGACCTGTTCAGCTTTCAATTTACCACTTTCCCCCTGAAAACTATAGGTTGTTCTCTGGCAGCCAGTGACAGCTGAATTCATTGTGAAGAAAAAGGAAGTCCACTTCTTTGTGAATTCGTCTGACGTCGACAGTGTCAAAGCCCATTTAAATGTGAGCAGAATTCCATTTAAGTAGGTATCCTTTGCTATGTATATTCAAAATCTATGACAAACACCTACTGTGCCTTTGATCAAGAAACAGTATAATTGGTTTGTGGGAAAATGGTGTGCATTAAAAATGGTGACGTGGCAGCCTCTGGAACAGGCTGGTGATGAGACCCAAGACCCAAAATTCAGTGACTCTTACCGCTTTGGTCTTTCATCGGAATTAAGACCCGGTGGCCTTCCAAACCTCTCATTTATCCTCTTTCTGTGACTAATCTATACCTAGACCTAGTAGGCAGAACTGTTCTCACTGTGGCGTTAGGTATTTGTCTCTTTGTTACAAACAAAAACCAAACAACAACAAAACAAAACAAACAAACAAACAGAAAGACTGACAAAAGAAACCTAAGGAAAGAAGGAAGATGTATTAGGCAGGGTTCTCTAGAGAAACAGAGTTGATACAGTGTGTATATATAGTTATATACACATATAATTAGATATGTATTTAATTACATATAAATACATATATACTTAATAGTGGGCATATTTGTGAAGAGTTTCATTTACTTTTATGTGCATGGATGCTTTTTCTGCACACATCATGTATGTGCCTGGTGCCAACAGAACTGGGAGAGGCTATCAGGGCCCCTAGAACTAATATGTCTCAGCTGCTCTTCAGAGTCTTTTGAAATCCTGAAAAGTAGGCTCTAATACCAGTGAAAGGATACCTTAGCATCAGGATGCACTTGTCAGTTAGAGAGAGAGAAAGAGAGAGAGGAGAGAGAGAGACAGAGAGAGAGACACAGAAAGAGAGAGAGAGAGAAAGAGAGAGAGAGAGAGAGAGAGAGAGAGAGAGAGAGAGAGAGAGAGAGAGAGCAGGCAAGAGGCAATGCTCCTTTCTTCTGTGCCCTTTATATAGGTTGCCATGAGAAGGCGGGGCCCAGACTTAGGGTGGGTCTTCGGACCTCAAATGATTCAGACTTAAGATGAGTCTTCACACCATCCAATTAATTAAATATTTCTCACAAATGTGTCCATCTGCTTAGGTTTTTAGTTAATTCCACGTGTAGTCAAGTTGACTGTTAAGAATAGCCACCATAGAAGGGGTTGTCATTGTACACAGTCCACCACAGCAGCAAAGCATGATGGTGGGAGCCAGACGCACTGCATTCATAGTCAGGAAGCAGAGAGCAATGAATGCTGCTGCTGGCTCCCTCTTTCCTTCACATTCAGCCCTGGACCATAGCCCATGGAATACCAATACCGCCATCTATATTTAAGATGGGTCTTCCTGACTCGGTTATCTTAATCTAGAAAAATCCCTCATGAGCCCAGAAACCTGTCTCTTCAGTGATTCTAGAGACTGTCAACTTGACAACGACCATCACACTCTGCTGGGCTTTGGGATGTCTCTTGGAAAAGGAGATGAAGCTGTCACAATTCTTTCTTCTCAAAGTTAGTGAATGTTTCTGAAGGGTAAGCCCTCAACTAGAAAGAGGGTCTGATGCTGGAGTTCAGCACTGCCACTTAGTCACCTGTATGATTTTGTAGGAATTATAAATGTGCATTGGAGGGAAATAACACTGGCTGTACATCTTAAGTGATTCAAATGCATTTAAAAAAATTAAAAAAAAGCAAATCCAGTGTATTGGGTGTCTCTGAGCAGAGGCCATTCCCTCCTCTGGTTTCTCTGGATCACTTTCTCATTTCCTGAGTCACGAGCCCGGGTCCCCCTGCTGTCCCTTTATACTTCTTGAGATCATGGTCTGAGGTGTGCCAATGGGCAACCTCTGTAAAATATGCTGGAAGAATTATTGATGATTTCTTAGGGGTATTTACTGCCCCTTCCAGGAACTACATTGAGCCAACCTGCACATCGTTTCACTTGTCCTTATAGAACTGTGCAAAGTTAATGCTGTTCCCAGAGACAGATGAAAAACGTTTAGAGATTCATTTATTTTATGTGCATATATTTTGCTTGCACGTATGTCTATGCACCACTTGTGAACATTGACCACTGAGGCCAGAAGAGGGCATCGAATCCCACAGACTAGAGGCAGAGATGGTTGGGAGCCACTGTGTGGGTGCTAGGAACGTAGACTCTGTCCTCTGCTGGTGCAGCCAGTGTTCTGCACTGTCTCTCCAGCCCTGAAGGATTTTTTTTGTTTTGTTTTGTTTTTGTTTTTGTTTTTTTAACTTACAAGGAAATTTCCCAATGTCAGCCAGTTGAAACATGGTAGAGGCAGCAGTCAACCCACTGCTTTTCATCAGTAGGAGAGCTAATTCCAAATTGTTCAGCCTTATATAGCTCATGGGTAATTCTGGTAAAATACTTGCCTGGTTAGTGGGTAAGCAAACTAACAGTCTCAATTTTATCTTTCCCTGCATTTTGATTTGCAAAAGGTTTGCTCATGTTTCATCCTGCAGAACACCTGGGGTACATCTATGAAAGACAAAAAAGAAGGGCTGTTCCATGTGCTTCTCCTGTGTCCTTCACTGCAAACAGATATTGCTCGGGATTGAAGCGAGTGTTGATCAGTCTCTGTCTCCTAGCCAGATTACTGTTGCTCTGATAAACACCAAGACTAAAAACAACTTAGGAAGGAATGAGTTTATTTAATCTTGCATATTATAGTCCATTATTGAGGGATATCAAGGCAGTAGCTTGAAGCAGAATTCACAGAAGAGTTGCTTACTGGCTCACTCTCAGGCTCATATTCAGCAAACTTGGTTAATACAACCAACCCATCTGCCTAGGAATGGTAACACGCACAGTGGGCAGGGCCTTCTTACATCAGCTAGCAGTCCAAAAACTGCCCTACAGACTTGCCACAAGCCAATCTGATAGAGACAGTTCTTCAGTTGAGGATCTTTCTTCCCGGGTGTGTCAGGATGACAGGCAAGATCAGCCATCACGATTTTCATAGAAGACGTAGAGAAGGACAAGTTTTGGGCAGTCCTGAAACCATCCCTCACACCCTCTCGCCAGTGTCCACAGTGTCCACAGGGCCCTGCTAATAGTGTTTGTGGATTCATCTTGTCTCCATACACTGCTGTGTTGTCTTACTCTAAACTGCTCGTTAGACCTGCTATCGATGTTCCCTCAAGCTCACATACGGTGCCTGCAATGGGCCATGTGGGAAGGCCAGCACTGTGCTTGGAAATCGCTCACCTTCTGCTTCCTCATCAGCGTCCTGATGAACAATGTGGAGGATCTGATTCAACAGCAGACTTCCAATGATACGGTCAGCCCCCGTGCCTCCTCATCGTACTATGAACAGTATCACTCACTAAATGAGGTAAGTCACCTTGCCGATCCTCAAAGGTACTGTGTTCTGTTGACCAGCATTGCCACCTTAACCACAAGGAATTACCGAAGAATCATAACCAACAAAGGAGTTTTGTTTTGATTTTTAATCACACTTAGGTTGATCAGATGGCTGTAATTCATCTTTTTACTGATGTCTCTCCTGGGAAGGTTGCCCCCATATTTGATAAACTAGCTCTACATCAGCATGTGAGTCTAAGGCTAAGAGTATCTGTCATTTCTGGAGGGTAATACTGAAGAAAATATCAAATGCTAATAACAACAGAAGATAAAGCATAGGACTGTTTCATTAAAACTGTCCAAAACATTGCAATTGCTCATATCTATTTGGACCATTATCTGAATTTTAGTCCTTGTATTAAAGATTTATTTTTTATTTTTTATGTATATGAATGTGAGTAGTCTATTTGCACATATGGCTGCATGACAGGATTGGGCATCAGACAGAAGAGGGCATCAGATCCCATTATAGATGGTTATAAGCCATCATGTGGGTGCTGGGAATTGAACTCAGGACCTTTGGAAGAGCAGTCAATGTTCTTAACCACTGAGCCATCTCTCCAGCCCTCTGAATTTTATTCTTAATAATCACCAGATTACCTCATAGAATTAAAGTGATGTATATTACCTTATATTTAAATGTTATAAATGAATGCATTTTATTCTTCTGGGTAGGAGCCTTTAAATCAGGATGTCTTTGACTGGGTGCCTAAAAATCGGCAGGAACCACAGCTGAGACTTGGGTAATAAAAATCAATTTTATCTTTCATATTTGAAATCATCCATTTCTTTCCAGTTGGTCAACCCGAAACTCAGTCTGCTTCCAGAACCTATGTGCCTGGCTGATTGATGACGCTGCTCCATTTTCACACCCCACATTATTTCTCTTTAGCATCCTACATCTCTCTATTGTACGTAGAGCACTTCTCACTAGCATCCATCACCAGCAATGCGAGACAAACTTGATGCAGACAGGTTAGGCAGGAGAGGCTTGAAAAGTGAAAGATGCCTGTGATGCCATCATGTTGAGTTTGATAGGCAGAGGGAAATGCTTAAACAGGAGCATTTAAAAATACATTATTAAATTATTTTTTTCCAGACAGTTATGTTGTCTTACCATATTCCCAGGAAAGACTTGGATGACAAACACACACCATGGCTGTGCTCATGTGCTAAGGATTCTATAGCAAAGCGACACAGGCTGTCTAGACATTTATTTGCTCATATTTCTGGAGGCAAGAAGTCCAAGATCAAAGTGTTGGCAGGGTTTTGTTTTCTTCTGAGACTTCTTTCTTTGGCTTGGAGACAGATGTTCCCTTTCTTCCAATGTTCTTCTAATTTGCTTTCTCCTGTTGTGATAAACATCATGACCAAAAACAACCAGGGGAGAAAAGGAGTTTTCCTCAAGCTACATAGAACCACCTGCTTAGGGATAGTGTGTGTGTACATGTGCACACACACACACACAAACGTACACACACACACACACATACACATACACTGCAGTGCTCTGGGCCCTCTTCTATCAGTTCATAATGAAAAAAACACCCCCATGAGCTTGTCTACAGCCAATTTGATTGAGACATTTTCTATGTTGAGCTTCCTCTTCACAGATAACTCTTGCATATGTCAGGTTGACGTACAACCAACCTGGACATGTGGCTTTCCATTGTACGTTCCCATATGACTCCTCTGTCGGAACCTCCCCTTCTTTTAAGGACAGTAGTGAACTGGATCAGTGCCTCCTCTGAACCTCATCACAGACGCAGGGCTTCAACATACCAGTTGGGGAAATATGCTATACCATCACCATGGTATTTCAAAAAGTATTTTAGACTTCCCCTCCCCCTACTCCAAATCCTTTCTAAAAGACTCAGGGAAATATGATACTTTTACTCTCAGGAAATTCTTTTATCCTTCATCTACTTATGACTACCTCATCATGACCACCCAAGATGGTCTAGTAAGTTCATCAATGAAGCTGGCTCCGAAGCTGTGTGGGAAAAATATGCTGAATCACCAGTACTATGGCATTGATTAATTAGTCCATGTAGTAGTTTCCCCAGACATATTGACCCCCGTATAACTAATGGAGGAAATAGAATTCTAGTGCATGACCCCCTTGGTGGTTAAATCTCTGACACCTTAGAAACCAAGTTGGAGCTTGGTGACAGGCCTTTCAGGAACATCTTTGTCCCTGGCATCCATACAAGAGCTCACAATGTCTTGCTGATTGTGCCACCGGAAGAAGACCTAGGGTAAATGATGGTCCCATTACCATCAGCCAGGATTGCTGTGTGAAATCATCACTAGGAAAGCCCGTAGAGATAAAAGCAGAGAATCATGAGTTCACAGGGTCCAAGACAGCCACAGAAGTTGGTCTGTAATAAGACATGACCAAGTTTGGTCCCAGCTATCGCATATCAGATGACAATTCAATACCTGAAATTGAATGGGGATGCTAAAGTCAGCCCTAGAAATTATTTTTCCTCCCATTGTAGTTTTGATAGAGCCTCAGATTCCTCTGGACTCCTGTGCTGAAGAGAGTGAGACCACCGCTTGTGGTGGAGTTTCATTCTTCAGCTTACCCATATTTACCTTTTGTGGTCACCATAGCCTCATTAGGTTTATGGTGGGAAGCAATCATGTTGACATATTTCCTGTGTAAAAAAGGGTGCCCAGGTTGTCTTAGTTCTAAAAAGTGAATTGAATTTGTGTGTGTGTGTGTGTGTGTGTATGATATAATCTCTGAACCTGTGGCTCACTGATTCAGCTAGACTGGTTGGCCAGTAAGCTCCAAGGGTCTTCCTGTCTCTGTCCTTCCTGACATACTCCCCCTTCCCTAGTGTTAAGATTATACAAGCATGCTATAGTGCCCAAGCTGTACGTGGGTGCTGGAGATCTGAACCCAGGTTCTCACGCTTCCTCAGCAACTGCTATAGCAACAGTAATCTCCCCAGCTCTGAATTTCTTTTTTTAAGCCTCATAATGTGGGCTTCAGAATGCCTGGTAGGAGGACCTAGGACCTCATAAAGAGAGACAAGAGTCTCAATGTCAAAAGCCTCTAAAACAGTGGTTCTCATCCTTCCTAATGCTGTGACCCTTCCATACAGCTCCTTATGCTGTGCTGACCCCCGACGGTAAGATTATTCTTGTGCTACTTCATAAGTGTAATTTTGCTACTGTTATGAATTGTAATGCAAATATTTTTGGAGATAGAGGTTTGCCCAAGGGGCTGCAACCCACAGTTTGAGAACTACTGCTCTAAAACAAGTGGAGTGGCCATGATGGCTCAAGCCCATAACCTCAGCATTCAGAAGGCTGAGACAGGGAGATAGGAAGTCCAAGGCCAGCCTGGGTTACTATAGTGAGATCCTATCTCAAAACACAATGACAAATGCCCAAGGCATAGCTCAGTTACAGGTCAGTGGCAGGTTCTTGTCTCTTATGTACAAGGCCCTGAATTCCATCCTAAGTGCCAGAAAATGAATAACAAACAATGTCTGGGCTGGAGAGATGGCTCAGCAGTTAAGAGCACTGGCTGCACTCTTCCTGTGAGTGCCCAGAGGTGATCTGTGAGGATGGTTCACTACTCTCTTGACCCAGGAAACCCCACAAAATCATGCAAATCAAGAGGTTCAAACCTTCATGTTCATTTTAAGAACACCCAGAAAACTGCCCAGGTCGTAAAGGGTTATACATATCCATAAAGCTACCAAGTATCTGAAGGATTATTTTTGTTT
Source organism: Mastomys coucha (assembly GCF_008632895.1). Classification (NCBI taxonomy): domain Eukaryota; kingdom Metazoa; phylum Chordata; class Mammalia; order Rodentia; family Muridae; genus Mastomys; species Mastomys coucha. The sequence goes on from NW_022196915.1 coordinate 61,699,026, forward strand.
TTTTGTTTTTTTTTTTAATTTATAAATTTGCTTTTATTCTATATGAGTACACTGTAGATGTCTTCAGGTATACCAAAAGAGGTCAACAGATCCCATTACAGATAGTTGTGAGCTATCATGTGGTTGCTAGGAATTGAACACAGTACCCCTGGAAGAGCAGTCGGTGCTCTTAACCTCTGAGCCATTTCTCCAGCCCAGGATGTCACTTTCAAGAAGCAACGTGCACCATTCCAGCGGTATAATGGTGGAGTCAGTAGGTGTGCCCAGGCCAAACAGGCCAACAGGGTTGGACACAGGGATGGTGGCCAAAAAAGAGTGCTGAATTTTTGCTGTACAGCTTAAAAATGCAGAGAGTGATGCTGAACTTAAGGGTTTAGACGTGGATTCTCTAGTCATTGAACACATCCAGGTGAACCAGGCACCTAAGATGCGCCGACGAACCTGCAGAGCTCATGGCTGGGTTAACATATCCATGAGCTCCCCCTGCCACATGGAGATGATCCTCACTGAGAAGGAACAGACTGCTCCAAAGCCAGAAGAGGAGGCTGCACAAAAGTAAAGGATATCCCAGAAGAAACCGAAGAAACCAAAACGCATCATGGGAATAAAGTCAGTATACAATACAGGAAAAAAAAAAAAAAAAAGAGCACTGGCTGCTCTTCCATGGGACCTGGCTTCAATTCCTAGCATCCACATGGTGGTTCACAACTGACTGTAAATACAGTTTCAAAGGATCCAATACCCTTTTCTGGCCTCCAAGGCACCCTATGTGGTACACAGACATACACCCACAGACTTAAAATAAAATTAGATAGAAGCCAATAATTTCCAAGGCCACATTTTAAAGATTAACTCTTTGCTCTCTGCTTCTCAGAGCTGTTTCGATATTGTTCCTAATCCTTAGAATTCACCAAAACTCTGCTTTTATTCATTTTCAGCAGAAGGCAATACAGAGCCCCGAGTATTTCTATTTCTTCAGTTCCTTTCGATACTGATAATGGAGAGATCCCCTGTCCATGAGGAAGCTGCCTACTCTCCATGATCAGGGACATCCTTTGAACTCGTCCTGTGACTCACTCGTGCCTTCTGTTCACTTAGATCTACTCCTGGATAGAAGTTGTAACTGAACAGCACCCTGACATGCTCCAGAAAATCTACATTGGATCTTCATACGAGAAGTACCCACTTTATGTTTTAAAGGTACACAAGGAGAATCATTCAGTGGGGGGAGATTAACTCTCCAATGGCATTTGTTATGACTTCTGCTTTTGTTGTTGTTCAGGAAGTATTTTTTTTATTTCAAGTGCATCTTAAGTTTAATATCCAGCTGCTTAGTGATAAATTACCTTTAACTTTTTTTTTCCCTTGGGTTTATTTACTTTCAGTTGCAGAATCTTGTGGGAGAGAATTTGAGTTGTAAAACTTAGTTACAAAAATAATTTCAGGATATGGAAATACAGGGAATAATAAAATGAATGAATATGTAGAGTAACAAAGACAAGAAGAAGAGAGAATTAAATATTGCCATCTATGCCATTAGAGGAGGGCTTCTTGTCCAACCCTGTAGTTAACAGTATCCAAGTAAAGGAGAGAGGAATGTTGCCTTGGATGCGTGTCTCCTTTGAATAAACCACGCTTAGGGAAGATGAGTGACTGTGAATACTGGGAAAGCTGTAGGCACCATGACCACAATAATATTTCCTTTTACACTTTCCAATTCCGTAGTTCTGTTTTCTCCCATGATCTCTCCCTTAAAAATGAAAGAGAAGCTCTGAAGAAATGTAATTTATAGAAAATATATTTGCTGTAATGGTGTAGAACTGGTATATAATAACTGCAGATAGGTAAGCACTTTTCAGGCACTCAAAGATCAGTCGTTGACTTGGGATCTCAGGTTCAATCTGCCCTGGACAAGAACTTTCAGTGCAGACTCAAGGCAGAGGTGAGGAGCACCGGGTTCCTCTAGTGACTGAGTTAGTTAATCAGACTAGTTCCACAGGAACTAATGACACTCTTTTGTTTTGTGTACATCTTGCAACTGGATGTCTGGAAGTTGAATGAATGCATGAGAAAAATCATGCATCCTGGTTGGTTGCATCAAGTTTCACTCTCACTTAACCGAGGATATACACACAGTGTAAGGCTATGCAGACCCATAATGTTGTCTGTGTTGGAGCCAGCAGACGATTTACCCCTCAAGCTGAAGTATGTAGATATAAATGAATGAATGAATGAATGAATGAATGATCAAGTAAGACAACTAACTTGGACAAGTAAAGACTTTCTTGGAAGTGAAACTGACTAGATGGAATCATCCACATTTATTTGATTAGATAATCAAATTATTAAGTTGAATAATGGCCATTAGCGGCCATTTTTCTTTCCCTCTTATTTAGATGTTGCTAACTGCCAGTTAAGAGAGGAAACCTTCCCAGAATGGTGTAAATGACAGTATTTTCTCACTTCTTGTTTCAGTTACTCTACATACGTGTTTTGAATTTATAATTTTTCCTTTTCTCCATATAAATTGGAACCTGTAGAGTTGGCTCAGTGGTAAAGACTACTGTCTGCCCTCTCAGGGGACCCAGATTCCACTCCTAGACTCCACATGGTAGCTCACAACCATCTGTAACTCCAGTCTCAAGGAATTCAACATCTTCTATTGGCCTCTGAGGGTACCAGGCACACACATAGTGTGGGCATGCATGCAGGAAAAAACATTCCTAAAAATAAAATAAAAATAAAGAAAAAGGTTTTAGATTAAATAAATTATGATTGATTTTGGAAATGTTCTTGAGAATTTGTTTATTAATAATCTCATGCACTTCACAAGAGCCTCTCCTTTGTTTACACTGGTATTTTAGCTGGCTTGACCTTGAGAATCCATCTCAAGTCATCAAAGGTTGTCACTATGTCAAAACTGATTATTCTTGCTCTGCAGAGTTGACACATTTACTAGCCTTCCACTTTGTGCATCAAGTCAGAGCCTCTGCCCCTAACTTGATGGTATCAGATGCATGAATCAGCTGGTGATATTTTCATCCTTTGGGGGCAGAAGTGAAGAAATAGTATGTGCATTAAAAGTGTACTCCATCAGGTGGTGGTGGCACACACCTTTAATCCCAGCAGTTGGGAGGCAGAGGCAGGTGGCTTTTTAAGTTTGAGGATAGCCTGGTCTACAGAGTGAGTTCCAGGACAGCCAGGGCTAAACAGAGAAACCCTGTCTCAAAAAACAAAAATACAAAACAACAACAACAAAGTGTACTCCATGGGGAAATTTCAGGGAGTTTGTATTTCTGAAGTCTCTATCTTTCCTGCAGATGACTGCCCACCAGCAAACACTGTTTACCTCTGAGGAGTAAAGACATACTTAAAGCAACTGTTCTCTGCTTCTCTTTCTGTTCATGGTCCCTCTAGAGTGCAGGGGTGGGAGCATTTTAACAGTCTGGCTTCAGTATCATCCCCAGTTCACACACGTCAGGTCTAAGCAGTTGCCCCTTCCATCTCACTGGCTTTCATATTTACTTCTGAAATTTTTCAAGAGAACAATGTATATGTGGTGAGACTATTGAAGGGTGAAGTAAAAGAAAAGAAAAAAAGAGGATATATCATTTGTGTTGTATTTTTATTGGTGTGTGTGTGTGTGCAGGTCTCAGGAAAGGAACAAAGACGCAAAAATGCCATATGGATTGACTGTGGAATGCATGCCAGAGAATGGATCTCACCTGCTTTCTGCTTGTGGTTCATAGGTTATGTAAGTACTTCCTGTAGGCTAGTGTTTTTCCACAAGGGATCCAAGCCCACTCAAGTAGGAATCAACTGGATTTATAGTTAAGCTGAATTTCCCTATATCGTGCACTGGCATTCTTGGTTCATGCTTTACAAGTGAAGCTTAGAAAACTGTAGTGTCCACACTGAATGATAATTAGGGAACAACATACTATTAAGTGATAACCTCCTAAGTAGAACAAAATTTGAAGCAAATATCTGTTTGGTCCTCCTCCTCCTCCTCCTCACCATCACCATCACCATCAATCATCATTATGGTTTGAGCTGTCTGGACATCCTTTGCCACATCCAATCCTTGGGATCTGAACATGAATCAAACACTTGCAGAGCAGATAATGCTTCTCCAGGTATCATAATAATAATAAAAAAAAACAACTATCCCTGAAGAAGGGGTTGACATTAAGAAAAAATCATATATAAGATAAAGAATATTCCATAAAATGACACATAGGAGGTCTATAAGCCTCCATAATGAATAAAAACAGTAAATTATGCTTCAAATCCTACAATTGAGTACATGTGTCATCCATTTTGATCAACTTAAAAAAGAAAACACCATTGCTGAAAATGGGCGTGGCCGCTGCTAGTGAACTTGCATTATTTACTCATTGACAGTTTTTAAAAATTCAACCTGGCTACAAGAGATATCTAAATGATTTACATCTGACAAGCAACCCTTACCTACATAAATAAAGTGTGTATTCGGATAGTGATGCTATTGCACAGCACAACTATATTAGATATATTTTATTTCGAAACTTCCACAAATGATTATTGTACTGGCATCACATCCCAACTCCTTCTATGTTTCCTCCTCCACTCCTTCTCAATGTCAGCCTTTTATTCTTTAGCTATTCACACACACACACACATAAGCACACACACACACAAGCACACACACACACACACACACACACACGTACACACACACATTTATAAATGCAAGCTCTGACTTTCTTTAGTGTTTCCCCTATGTATACATGTTTAGGAATGTCCACTTAGGATTGTATAACCAATCAAGGCCTGAAGAAGACCGCCTTTTCCTCTCTGAAGCCATTAAATCCTGGTAGCTCTTCATGTTGACATATTTTTATTATGAGTATATGTGTATGAGTGCATGCAGAAGTGTGTAGGTACCCATGGAGGCCAGAAGTGCCAGGTCCTCCTGGGGCTGGAGTTACAGTGGCTATGAGCCATCTGATATAGGTGCTGGGTATCAGACACTGATCTACGATCTGAAGTTCTAAGCCATCCCTCCAGCCCTGAAGTAAGATTTAAAAAAAACCTTTAAAAGTTCATAATGAGAAAAAACCTGTTTCTTACTGATATCTTTTGATTTGTGTTTAAGACAACCAACAATTCTAAACTAGTATACAAACTAAAATGTCTCCAAGCTGCTGTAGTATGAAAATTTTAAAACAATACTTTCTAGGTGACATGATTTCACCTACTAGAGAATATTCTTGAGGTTCTCCTGTCTGAGTTTTTGATCATTTTGGAGTGAACTCTGTGGATGTCCTTGGGCTGCGGACAGATGTGCCCTCTAAGCTAGGTGGGAGTCACCATGGGGAGAGTGAGGGCTACTAAGACTGTCATGTGCATTAACAACTGGAAGCAAACTTCACGACAAGTTCTAAGGACTAAGTAAAAATCATCTAATTAAGTCTCTGTCTAAAACAGTGGTTCTCAACCCTTCTAATGCTGCAACCCTTTAATACAGTTTTTCACATTGTGGTGACCCCCAAGCATAAGATTATTTTCATTGCTGTTATATAACTATAATTTTGCTGCTGATGTAGATGGTCTTAGGTGACCCCTGGGAAAGGATCACTTGACTTCCAGAGGGGTGGAGCCCACATGTTGAGAGCCACTGGTTTAAAACAGGATCAGGAAGAATTCTGGCTACTATGGCTTATTGAAAAGGAGCTAAGTTATATCTGGGATTTTGTTTTTAAAATCTTTGTTGTAAGCTTTATGGCTTTAAAGGGTATCCCTTCTTGATGTTTGAAGTAGGGTTTAGAAATGGATGGTTCTATTTTTCTGTTCTTATTTCAAATAAGAAGGCGTCTGTGCTGTGGGCAAGCCATTGTTCCATGTGGTATCTGACTACAGTAAATTCTGTCACTTTAAGAGACTGTCTCTCTTCCTGCACATTAAATCTTCACATTGAAAGCTGCTAAACCACTTAGGAAAAGAGGAAACTTCATGTAAGACTAAGGTCAAGCTTAGAAGGACCTAAGCTGGGACATTAAACACCCTCGGTTTAACTGCAGGTAACGCAATTCCACGGGAAAGAAAATCTGTATACCAAACTTCTGAGGCATGTGGATTTCTACATCATGCCTGTGATGAATGTGGATGGCTACGACTACACGTGGAAAAAGGTGGGTTTGGCAAGGAGAGCAAAATATGCCCCTTGAGAAATGCAGAGATGCAGGTATTCATCATGGAATTCATGAATCGTGGATGCATTCATGGAATCCTGGGCTTTGGTGAGGAGGTTTTACTATGGAAAAGAAAAAGTATTCAATAATGGGAAATTTCAAATATCCATAAAAACAGAGGTAGTTGCATACCAAGAGTACACCAACCTGCCAGACACCCGTCTCACGGCCTCAGTAGTGACGATCACCTTTTTGTTGTTGTGACAAAATACACAAATGTAAAAGCTTTAGAAGGAAGGAAGGCTGATTTTGGCGCAGAGCATCAGAGTTCAGTTAATGGGGCTGAGACAGGAGGTTATAGTAGGAGGCACAGGGTCAAACAAAATTCATCCTTCATGATGATGGAAAGCAGAGACATTACCACATGCAAGGACACACCCTGCAGTGAGCTCAGTTTCTCCGGCTGGAACCCACTTCCACTCCCTCCCAATAATGCCATAGGTTGACAGCCAAGCTTGTAGCACATGAGGTTCTAGGGAATGTTACAGATCCAAATCACCCTACAACTCAAGGCCCACCGAGTTTCGTTCATGTCCTCTCCCTCCTTGTACTTTACCCATAATGTTTTAAAGAAAATCCAAGACACTGTATCCTCCTTTTATTAATAAACACTTCATCATGCATCTCAAAAATCAACTCTTAAAAAATATTAAAGCTCACTAGTGTAGTGGTGGCCCATATCTATAATCCCAGTAGCTGGGAAGCTGAGGCAGGAGGATCACTGAGAGTTTGAGGTCAGCTTCAGCTAAATAGTGTTCTGCAGGCCAACCTGGGCTACAGTGTAAGACCCAGTCTCAACCAATCACCCAGCCAACTTATTAGCAGCTCAAATCAGCACAGTACAGAGAGATCACTGAAGTGCTTGGCTCACAGTTCTGAGCTGAGTTACAAGCTGTTTTACTTTTCTTTGAAGGAGTTCAAAATCAGCTTGCCCGTGAAATTAGTTTAAAGGAGACATGGCTTAATAAAAAGGCCAGTGTGCATTGTAGTGGAACTAAATGAATTGTTATACTTATACTTATACTTATAGGCTAAGCCCATGAGATATTGTAGCTGGTCCTTGTTACCTTGTGGGTTCCCCTTTTTTTCCACCCTTTATCCACCACCCCCATTTCATTCTCTATCACTAAATAGGAAATAAAGGATAGAGGAGACAGAGAGGGAGAGGGGGAAGAAGAGAGGGAGAAGGGAAGAAGGAGTGGGAGAGGGAGATTGAGAAGGAGAAGTAGAGGAGAGAGGGGGAGAGGGAGAGAGATCCCTGAATCTAATTTCTTTCCTTTGATTTTTTTCTTTGAGCACGACTACTAACAAAATGCAACCACCCCCTCCATCCACCAAAGACCAACAACCATCAATCCTACCTCTCATTTATATAGCATTTATATAACCCTCTGAAAAGTTCCCAGAATTCCCAGTGCCACACAATTGCAGAAACTCTCTGCAACTGGCAAAACTATGCCTCTGCTAGAGCACAAGGCAAATCATAGTCACCTGCTTCGGACAGTCTGAAGCAGCCTCACATCCCCACATCTGGGATTGAAATAAAGGCACATCCTTAACCAAAGTCCCAGAATTCTCAAAAATGTCACTACAAGATATCATTCCTTTGCTAGGCTCAGGCTAACAGTTGGAGTGAGTATGACAGGGATCTGGCTGGAGATGGGGCTGTGTAAGAGGACTGTGACAGAGACAGGATGCTCCAGCAGGGTGCTAGATAACCTTCCCCCGTCTGGTTCTTTTAGAATCGAATGTGGAGAAAGAACCGCTCTGTCCACAAGGACAACCGCTGTGTGGGCACAGACCTGAACAGGAACTTTGCTTCTAAACACTGGTGTGGTAAGCATTTACTGGTTTGATCTTGTGCAGGTGTGTGCACATAACCATCTTTGTTGTGAGTTCTGGGTGCGACAGCTGTGTTGCGTGCAGAAGACAGTGTTCCCAAGCTCTCTGCACTGTCCTTTAGCTCTTCCATTCTTTCTTCTGCCTCTTCCACAATATTTCCCATCCCCTGCAGGAGTTAATACAGATGGTCCACTTAAGGCCGAGGACTCAACAAGGAACAGGTTTTAAAGGTCTCTTCTTCTTCCCAAATTAAAAAAAAAAAAAAAAAAAAAAAAAAAAAAAAACCCTCGGAATACCAAGAAACTCAGAGATCTGCCATAACACGACATGTTTATCATCAGGATAACTAAGACTAGGGTGGGGGGACCCACTTTTCATTTTCAATTGTATAGGCAAATGTTTATTTTTGTGGTGTTGGAAAATATTTTTTATTGTGTTCAAATGTTGCTTTTCTTAACAAATTCATTTTCATGAATAATATAAAACATTAAGAAATAATAAAAATATTAAAAATTATATAAAAACATGCACAGTGAGAACTTATCATCCTTGGGTTTGAATGAGATGAGGTTTCAGTGAGTATAGACTTGGATCATAGGAACAATCTGCTCTCAGAGAGGAAGATGTAAATTTGCCCTTTCTTCCCATTGCACCCAAATTTATAGTTCATAATGCTATGGTTAAGAAATAGCTATGGGCCAGGAATGATAGTAATAAACATCTGTAATTCCAGCACTCTAGGGCTGAGGCAGGCAGATGAGAGGGTTCAAGGTCAGACCGGATTATATAGCATGCTACAAACAAACCCCTTAAATTATACAATGAGTGTTAATCATCTGTCATATTGAAAATATGTACACAGTGCTTAGGTAAAATGTGGCTCTCTGAACTTCACTCCTGTGAATTAGGAACAAAGGAGAAATGCTGAAAGGTAGGTATATTAGTCAGGGCTCTTTGGAGGAACAGAACTGATAGAGTGAAAAATACATATACATACACATATTTGTATACTGTGCATACTTTACATACATTGTATACATACATATACATCATATAAATATATATATACTTTGTATACATAGTATGCATCATCTACATCATCTGCATCTACTACATCTATAGCTTATACATCATATACATACATATGCACATACACATACAGTATACATATACACACATATGTATATATACATTCCACTTTAAATCAATTAAGGAAAATCTGTCACAGGTGTACCCAGTCCCTAGGGTTTTAGTTAATTCCAGATATTGTCTATTCTAAGAATAGGATGCATATTATGACCTCTCAAGCTAATTAATAAAGCTTACTCTGGTACCAATCGTCGTGGCCACATTGTATATCATTAAAACTCATGTTTCTAACTGTAAGACAGATCCAGAGACTTATTTCCATAGTATCGCTTGCTGTTGAGGGCTCTTTTTTTGTTTTAAATAAACTATGGTGATTTTTAAACTGCTAAAACCAGAAATAAAATCATTTACAGTGCCTAAGGAAATTCAGTTTATCTGTCCCCATTTAATCAAAAGTTTGGCAACAAGTCACACCTTAGACCTTTCTGGTTGTGTTTTTAGGATCCAAGAGAGCTGCCCCAGGCTGTAAGGAAGCCCTCCTAGGATGGATGACCTTAGCAAAGTAACACAGACAACACTTACTGGACATAAAGAAATATGTCCCTTACAGAACCTCCCCTTACCCATCTTTCTGAATTTGTTGCACAGTAGCTCTAAGGGAACTCACAAAGCACAGAGGGACACATATCTCATAATAATGCCCTATTAACAATTTTACTACAGAGAAAGGTGCCTCAAGTTTCTCTTGCTCTGAAACCTACTGTGGACTTTATCCTGAGTCTGAGCCAGAGGTGAAGGCAGTGGCTGACTTCCTGAGAAGAAATATCAACCACATTAAAGCTTACATCAGTATGCACTCATACTCCCAACAAATACTGTTTCCCTATTCCTATAACAGAAGCAAAAGCAAGGACCACGAGGAACTGGTAAGTGCTACTTATTATTTTTGTATAATTAAAATTAAACAATTTTAAATTAAACAATATTCTATCCAAGAATAAAAAAAATAGGACAGCTTATCCCTTTAGGGGACAATAATAAGCAGGTGGTTTTCTCTACACTCTAACTCAAGCCAGGAACTGTTTTGAAGCCAGGAGGGTGCTTTTAGCTCATGTGATCTGAGCAAGGACTGGGGGCTGAGAATGGTAGGGTTACAGCATGGTCACTGACTTTCTAGGACAGCTTGCCTCTGGCTAACTCATAAGGGTGCCAGCAGTGGGAACTATTTATTCAGTGCCCCTTTTTAGCTCCAAGGGCTAAGCAAAGAGCCATCAGCATCTGCAATGAGACAAACCTGTTTGAATTGTAGTGGACAATACAGGACATTCAAAGAAGCCCCACACAGTCTGCTGTCATCTTACTGCTTTTTGGTCCCAGATGTTCTGTTTGGATTGATAGGTATAAAGGATGAAGGACTCTCAATGGGTTATCCCAGTGGTTCCTCAACCCTCCTAATGCTGTGACCCTTTAATACAGTTCTTCGTGTTGTGGTGACCCCCCAACCATAAAATTATTTCATTGCTATTTCATAAATGTAAATTCTGCTGCTTTTATGAATTGTAATGTAAATATCTGATATGCAGGATGTCTGATATGTGACTTCCCCCGAAGGGGTCACCTCTTGAGAACTGCTGGGTTATACTCAGAATTAGTTAAACCCTTGTCCCAGGTGCTTTGGCGACAGTGGAAATGCCCTGGCATTGGCAAGGGCAGATCCCTGTTTAGTGGATTGTACTTACTGCTCCATCTTTGTTCCCTGCCTCTCTTAACAGAGTAAAGCATCGCCATATTAGGTTGGCTGGAAATTATTCATGACAAATACATATTTTCTGAAAATAACTTGTTTAAAATAAAAACATATTGACATTTATGCTTTTTTAATTCTCAAAGGAGATATTTTCAAGAAATATTCATCATTTTATTATTTATTTTTATTTACTAGTTTATTTATGAATACTGTGTATAACGAGATAAAAGGATATTTACCACAATTTAGATATAGAATTGATCTGGTTTTTACCTTATTGGTGGTTGCTGTCAGGACAGCTACTTATTGTGGGTAAAACTCTGTGTCCTGTCCACATTCAAAGAAGCATTAACTATCCCTGCAATTAAAGCATGATTCCATATGATTAGAGAGATACATAATTCTGTATGATTAGAGAGATGATCCCTAGTGAGCAACACAGACAGCTGTACTCATGCATGATGCAGCCTCATTGCTACAGAAACACCACAGAAGTCACTGCTGCCTGGAAAGCCAAGAAAGTAAGGGATACAATGTACTGTTCACCAAGGTGTAAGGAGACAAGCATCACAGACGTTTGTTGATGTCAAGGGGCAGACACGATTGCAACCAGGCACAGAGAGGTTTCTATAGGTAAGAGAGGACCTGCCGTGCAGTGGAAATGGTGTTTCCCACAGGAACATGCTCGGGGGTCTTGGCGGGGGCACAGGCAAGTAGATGAGATCAGCTTGGGAAGATGTTTGAATACCCATTCATACAGATAACCAAGTTCCATTGAATTGTTTTTCATTTTATTTTGTGTGTATGAGTATTTTGCCTGCATGCATGTCCAGGTACTACATGCATGTAGTGCTTGGGGCAGCCAGAAAAGAGCATTTGGATCCTCTAGGGCTGAAGTTACAGACAGTTGTGAGCCACCATGTGGGTCCTGGGAATTGAACCTAGCTCCTCTGGAAGATCAGCCAGTGCTCTAAACTGCTAACCCATCTCTCCAGTCTCCTCCTACCTTCCAAACTTTATTTTTTAACGATTTATTCAGTGCGTGTGCTCAAGTGTACATGTCATAGCTTATGGAGATCAAAGGACAACTTTCAGAAGTTGGTTCTTTCCTTCTGCTATGTGGATCCCAGGGATTAAGCGCAGGTAATCAAGCTGGGTAGCAAACACCTTGACTTACCCATAGAACCATGCCCCTGGCTCCTAAAACTAAAATTTTTATGTACAACCCCCCCCACTATCATAACGCAATAACCACAGATAACCTTCTGCGTGCTCAAGCAACTGTTAGTGGTAAGCTAGCTCCAATTTTAGAGAAGGTAAGTTGTTAAGTGGGAACTTCAGAAAACATTTCCAAGAGTTGGGATAACCTATAATGGATCCATATCAGGGCGTAGCCCCTCACTTGATAAGTCTTTGATAGTTATTGGACAAATATACATGAACAAATAATGGAGTTTATAAGAAGCAAACTGTGCATACAGTGAGATCATGTGTGCTCTTTAAAGAAGTGAAGTTTAAAGTATGGTGATAACTTTGTCTAGGAATGGAATAGTGCCCAGTGTTATAAATATCTAACTCATTTTACATAATAAATTAATTCCTGAAATGCTGTGAGGTTTTTAAATGCAAATTAGTGAAAACATTCAAAGTATTGGCAGAGTTCAGTTTTTAAAGCCACTCAGTTGTGATTGCCATAAGCTGAAAAATTGTAATTCTTTTTTAGTTAATATCTTTTAAATTTACTTTTTGAATAAATCCAGGCTTTTTACATATAGACTTGCATTCAATTAATGTGCTTATGTTTGTTTAGGAAGTTCAAACTGTCCTGTTTTAAAGCTGAAAATTGGCCAACATCTTTATCCCATTTCTTCTAGTCTCTAGTGGCCAGTGAAGCAGTTCGAGCGATTGAAAGTATTAATAAAAACACCAGGTACACACATGGCAGTGGCTCAGAAAGTTTATGTAAGTATTTCTGCAACAGTAACTTTTATTCTCCTGATGTAATCGCCATCTTGGAGTCTACTGATTCCATCTGCTGACCTAGGCCTAGCCCTGGAAGCTTCTGGCCCCCATACAATTTAATCTAGGCCTAGAATGTTTTCAGCCTCGGAGATTTACTGCTGAATATGCTCACCCTTCTAGTTCTTTTTGAGCTCTGGGTGGCTGGTTCAACTCAGCCATTCTGGCTCAAACTCTTCTCCCAGATGACTTATTCAACATGGCTTTTCTCTCAGCCTCTGAATTACTCTGTTTGACCATGAACTAAACTCTTTCAATCTTTTCTAATCTTCTGGCTCCTTCTCATTCTCTTGCTCATTGTGTCTACCTGTGTCTAGCTTGCTCTCTCTTCAATCTGTCTCTGTAAAACTCTCCCGGTAAAACTGCCTCCTTCTCCCTCTCGCTGCCGCTCCACTCTCCCTCTCAACTCTACTCTATTGTTCTCCATGAACTCTACTGTATTCCTGTACTGTACTGTCTGTCTCTCCCGGAAGTAGCTTCTCTTTCCTCTGTCTTCTTGTGAGAGTTGGGCATATCCTATTCTGTCAAATCTTTCTCTGATTCATCACTTTGCCCCTCAATTAGACATCACTTACAAACATGGGTGCTTCCTTCTACAAACTAACATTCCCTTCATTGTTTGGGATTAATGGTATGTACAACCAAGCATGAACCTAAGCATTTTTTTTTTTTTTAACCTGGAACTTGGTCTGTAACAGGCTGGTCTTGAACTCAGATCTCCTGGGATTAGCGTCATGTCTGTACTCCAGCCAGATCACACACATCATTAGATGTGATCCCTTGCCAGAGCAGCCATGTTCTGAATTAAAATGCCTTTCCACGCTCCTCCTTTTTCCCCTTACTCCTGCTCCACTTCCCCTCATATTCCACCCCTGCATTCTCTCTGCAGTGCTAGGGGCTGACCCCCATGACCTTTGACAATGTTTCTTCAGGGCAATGTTTCTTCGTGGGAGCTTAGACCATGAGGCACAGCAGTGGCATCTGTTTGGTTTCTTGTGTAGTTCTCATCTTCCACACCACAGGGTCGTATGTGAAGTCATCATAATGATTAGAATCAGAAGCATAACTTAACCAGTGACAGTGCAGAACAAAGTCCTGATGACTGATAAACGCACTGGGCTGGGCATGAGTTAGAATCCCTAGGATCCCTGTTTAAAACCAGCAAAGGAACAAAAACAGATATCAACACTATTCAGGGGTAGGCGGGTAGAGAGGAGGGCAGGAAGTTTGCTGGATGTTCTGGCTGCCAGCCTAGCTCTAGTGTCCTAAACAACCCAGTCTCAAGTGAATAAGGTGAAGAGTGATAGAGCAGGCATCCAGTGTCCTCCTTTGGCCTCTATATGCAGTTGTGTATGCTTAATTAGATATACTACACACACACTCACACACACACACACACACACACAGACGCAGCAACAAAAGAAGAATCCAAGGTGGTATTTAAGAGATGAAACTTATCTCTATAGAGTGGGAGTTATATACTTATTGAGCATACTAATTAAAAAAAGAGGAAATGGAGATACAAGGCCAAAGTGTGAATAAGGTGCCTACAGCTACTGTGTGATATATAAATCTAGAAGATGCCATTTGCCTTGAATGCTTTTTAGTGACAGCCTGTTTCCTGGTGCATAGTGAGAGCTTGGTTGTAGCAAACTCACCAACTGTTTTCAATCTATTTCTACTGAGAGAAGCTTCCTGAGAAACTCCCTCGAAGGCTGGCAGACCCTGATACTGTTCTCCTGAAGCCAAAGCATGGGGTCAACACCTGAAACAATTCCTGGGGAGATGAAAATAGATGTCACTTCAGATAGGGAAGCTGACAGCAGATGGAAGGAAGGATAATGCCTCTGTCCAGTTTGGTCAACCAGAGAGTTTGGGGGTTACTGACAGGAATATGGGTGAGGGGCTACTTATAGTAGGAGAAATGACTCAAAGGCAGGCGCATCACCAAGGCTCATCCCAGCATGGGCGATGGCTCAGGGAAGCTGGAACTGTTTTATGTAGGAGGAAATTGCTTTACACTAATGGGATAAAAACAGAAACCAAGCATGGAAACAAACGTCAGCAAACTACAGTTCATTGACTACAGCCCAGGTCACTACACATCTTCATAGCCTTTGAACCAAGAGTGGTTTTCCTATTTTTTTTTTTTTAAGTTTGAAAAAAAAAAAACCTATGAAAATAATTAAATTTTGACACATCAAAATTATATGAAAATTCATATTTGTTTCCGTGAATAGTTTTATTGGAACACAGTCATGCTTGTTAATTTGCATATTATCTATGGCAGCTTTCATGACAGCCAAGATAATTGCAACAGGGACCAGATGGCTCACAAACATAAACTATTTCTTAGCCTATCTTTTTTCGGAAAAAAAATAATAAAGCCTTGCCAATTTCTAAAGCAAACAAATGTTGAAATGAAATACAGCTTCACTCACTGATCTAAAGAAAATAAAAGGGACCTACAGGGTTGAGAATGATTGTAGCTGAGAGAAGCTATGTGGCTAAAGTGGTATGGCAAGGTGCCTCTCTGTAAGTGGAATTCCTTGGAGAACTATTAAGTAGCTGCCAGATGATAGTGTAATATGTTGAATAAAGGCATGAAAAAGATCTTGAGGCACCGTGGAGAAAGCCCAGGGTCTCAATAAATATGACTGACCCAAGGCTATAACAACAGTCACTTTGTTTCAATACCCCTGTAAATATCAAATGCGTTATTAGCATATCCATTAGAGCATATCCAAGCTCTCTTTCTTCTTTTGTCTTCAATCCTTCCTGGAGTTTTCTATCAGATTGGGCCAATATCTTTGGTGTTGCTGGCCCATGGCTGCCTCATTGACATAGGAAATTTCCACACACTCATTCACTTAGTGTGTGTGTGTGTGTGTTCTCACAGGATAAAAGCTGGAACTATAAATGTTAGGGGTTTGTTGATCTAATTATCAGAAATATTTATGGATGACTGAATGCATCCACTATTGATCGATATCTTAAAAATATTAGAAATTCTGTATACCATCTATAATCCCAGCACTCAAGACATGGAAGCAAGAGGACCAAGAGTTCAGGGACATCCTGGATTACATGGAGAGTTTGAAGTCAGCCTGGGCTACACTTGAGTTGTTAAATGTGTGTATGTATGTGTATACATAGATACACAACATATATGTGGCAACTACAAGGAAATCCTAAAACATACTTAAAGTCAAATAACAGGAGAAGTCTGTATGTTTTGGGTAGGAAAACACTATTAAATTTTTCCTAAATTGATTTGTGTAGTTGACACAATCCCATGACACTTAACTAATTTTGAAGGAAGCCTGCATGCTTTGTGGCAGGGAAACAATAGTGAACATTCTGTAAATTGATTTGTATATTTGATGCACTCTTATGAACACAGCCGTGCTTGGAAGCATAGATATGGTAGAAGAATTTGTAAAATAAGGCTAATAAGAGACATTTTATCCCACTGAGCTAGCAAAGCATGTTATAAACATAAGGATAATTAGGATAGTATGAAACTGAGCCTGGAAGAGGCAGATCATTGGATGGGAATAACAGGCACAGAAAAATATTCAAATATATAAGGAGACCTGGTATGTCATAAAGGAGACTTTCACACCATAATTATAAGCCCTGGAAAAACTGACAGGCCACTAAGAATAAAAACTGAATTGAATTACTAATACATTTTTTCACTAAAATAAATGCCAAATTGATTAAATATTAAAGCACAAAAACCCTGCCATAAGCTTAAAATTTGAGTGAGAAAAACTTCACACTTTACACAGATTTAATGACATTAATGCAGTTCGTATAAACAATATATGAAATTAACCATATAGCAAAGTGATCAGATGATAGAAAAAAATATAAAAATGAATATATAAACATATGCAATTCATTGATAACAAAATCTAAATAAAAGACAATTGCTTCTTTTTCTTATTATGATACCCAGAAAATTGCCAGGATGAAAGGTTCTTGCCCATGATGCAGAAGCTGCCAGTGGGCATGCTGACACTCTGCTGGGAGGAACAGTTTTCATTCTTTTTTTTTTTCTTTTTTGGTTTTTCAAGACAGGGTTTCTCTATGTAGCCCTAGCTGTCCCGGAACTCACTCTGTAGACCAGGCTGGCCTTGAACTCAGAAATCCACCTGCCTCTGCCTCCCAAGGGCTGGAATTAAAGGCGTGCTCCACCACTGCCTGGTGGTTTCATTCTTTTCAATAGTACTTGGTGACGAGTGTGGTAACTGTTAGAGGTACATCACTTTAGTCAAGTAATTATAACTCTAGAAAATATTCTGAAGTACTAAGCATTGATTTATGAGCAATGGTGCTCATTCTAAAGAAACTAAGTTATTTATCAACAAAATTATTGAATCAATCATATATACTTTTACAATGCAATCCCTTAAAATGATTAAAAACTATGTATATTCAAACACAGTAATGATATACATTTGGAAATGTTACAATAATTACTTCTTAAAATGTAACAGAATTAAGACAGAAAATGCATGCACTGTAAAATGCACTAAAATGTTATTGGCAATTATCACTCCTTAATCAGATTATTGTTGAGTTCTGGGCAACATTTGTTTTCTTTCTTACCATGGCTTCTTTTTGATGACAACATTCGAATAAGAAATCTAGGTAACAACTAGAGGAAAACTATTTTCATTTCTACAATAGAATAAAATGTTAATTGATATGAAATAAATATATTTTGAAATAATCTTTGTCTCTTTTAGATCTAGCTCCTGGAGGTTCTGATGATTGGATCTATGATTTGGGCATCAAATATTCGTTTACGATTGAACTTCGAGATACAGGCAGATACGGATTCTTGCTGCCTGAGAGATACATCAAACCCACTTGTGCAGAAGCTTTGGCGGCAGTCTCTAAAATAGCTTGGCATGTCATCAGGAACAGTTAATGCCCTTACCTCTGTTCTCATTATTTTTATTTTACTGATTTCAGCAACACTAAATTGTTGCACTAGCTTCTAAGTTTAATCAGTTTCCTTGAAGAATAAAAAGCACAGTACTTTGAGCTAAAGAGTGACAATAGCCTCCGTGTATTTTAACCTTTTTATTTTATTTTATTCTAAGAGGTTAGCTACTGGTCCCACCCCCACCGCCCCTTGATTTATGATGAACAGCTATCTTAAGCAGTTTTAAGATGTATTGTGTGTGTGTGGTGGGGCGTGAGTTTAAGCTGGACCAGGTTTATGCTGGACCCCATCCGAGGCCAAAAGAAAGCGGGAACTGCTCTTACTGAAGGTTACAGAAGGTGGTTAGCAGTCGGGTGCTGGGACCCAAACCTGGCCTCTGAAAGTTAGCAGCAACCGCTTTTAAAGGCTAGAGCCATCTCTCCAGCTCCTCTTAAGCAACGTTTACACTAAATTTACGGAGATCATTGGATCCAGATAGTAAAAGCAAAGGCACTCTGAAGCATCTCAAGGATTCGCACTCCAAAATTTCAATCAGTCTCTCTCTGCCCGTGTTCTTGAAAACGCAATCGGTGCACAACTTTTGCTCCCGCGACAGGCCCAGGCGGGGATTGGGCGATGGTCAAATTCTGCAACTCAGAAGCACGCCAGGCTGGTGGTTTCTGCCGTAACAGAGTAGCACCCTATGCAATGGAAAAACAGTTAAAGCGAGAACCTCAGTCAATTGAGAATCTCAGTTCTCTCACGCTGACTCCCTGATTCCCCAGACCTCAGTAAACCGAAGACGGCAGGAGCACACTCTGCACGCCCTCGTGACGCGGGGAGCGGAGGGGGCGTGTCCGGGGCGGGGCTTACCCGTGACGACTAATCTGGGAGCCGGAAGCTGTCTGACCTGCGGAGGAGTAGGGCAAACTCGCGACTTCCGTCGGCTTTTAGATGCTGCCTATATAGAGGCCTAGTGGAGTTGCGGTTTTAGCGCGTTGCTCTGCAGCGGCCACTGTGCGTCTCTTCTCGCGTCCGGAGGTCTCTGGAGCTTGGCGAAGATACGGGCGGCTCCGCTGCTCCCTGTTCCCGGCATCCGCCCGCTTAAGGAGGGCTGGCCCCTGGAAGCCGCGCGTGCACGTCCTCTTCGCCGTCCTCCCGGGGCCGGGCGCGGGGACAGCCGGAGCTGAGGCGTCAGGGACATCCTGAAGGCTGCGCTTACTTAAGGGTGCTTGGAGAAGAGGTAAGCGTTCGGGGTGCTGATGGGAAGAGGCGTTGGACCGGGCTCAGATGGGAGTCCTGCGCTGTGGCCTTCATCCTCTCTCGGCTTGGCTTGTGCTACTTGCGATTCTGAACGCAATTTGAGCATCCCACTCTTAACTGTGCAGTGGCTCTCAGGGTTAGATCTGTCTGTTGTTCTAGTTGTGATTCTGGAGTTTGTGTCAGGTAGCAGGCGGACTCGGGTACCCTGGTGTGGTGGTCGCATTTGTGTGTGGTGAAAGGGTGCAGCAGTGTGTTCTTGGATTTAGAGTTACCTTCTTCAAGTATTCCAGATATATTGAAGAAAGAAGAGTCTTACTTTTGATTGTTCCGGGTCTTGCTTATTTCCCGGCTGTGGTAAATACTATTGGGAGTGTAGGAAGTACTATTTAATCTTTATATTCTCAGGCAACGGGAAGGTGGAACGAAAGGAGAAGGTGTATCTGACAGTATCACTTTCTAAGCAGGTTAACATTTACGTGGCTGGAAAAGTATTCAGAGTTGAAAATACGTGGATGATATTGGTAGTATCTTGTTTGTGAAAGGCAGTATTTTAAGTTAATTAGTTTTCTTAGGAATCTTCAGATAATTTGAACTTTGAGAGTTATGGGTGTGCATAGTCTCTCCTGGTTTGTGAATTTTTAAAGAAGTAATTTGAAAAGGTTGGAACCTTAAGTTTGGCATTTAAGGGTTTAAAAGTCTGTGATGTGTTTGCTTAGTTAGTCCAGATGACTATGCGGTTCTGCCTATATGTTTAATTTTGCTATGCAATATTTAACATTACTAGCTTTAGAACCCAAACAACAATATTTTGCAACACAAACGTATAAATTTTCAAATAACTTCCAACTTCTTAGTTAGATTATATCAGATGACAGTTTCATCTGGAGACTTAGCCAGTTGATGTAGGCATGTCGCAATTTGTATGCAAACGGTTGTGCCCTGAAACTTGAGTTTCAGCGTGAGCGTCTGGTAGGATGTAGTTGATATCTACCCATAGGGGGTGACTCAGATATGCAAATGTGCAGAAACTCAAATTCTTTCTAGAAAATGATGTAGTCTTTGAACATGCCCACCTTATATGCCTTCAATCATCTCTATACTTCTAATACATAATATGATGTAAATCCTACCTAAGTACTTTTATGCTAAATTGTTTAGAAATAATGTAAATAAGGTTTGTACACATTCAGTGTAGTTTTGTTTTTTGGGGTTCTTGTTTTGTGTTGTTTTTTGTTTTTGTTTTTCTTTTGGATATTTTCAATCCAGGGATACAGCTTCTCTATTTGCTTTCTGTTTACTGGTGATTTGGAGTGAACACTATTTTGAGTATATTCTCTGTTCTCGGAAGGCCATACCACCCTGAACACACCTGATCTTAGAAGCTCATCAGGATTGGGCCTGATTAATATCTATATTGGAGATGTTCACACTTAACTCAGTTTAATGTCTGTGATGTAAATTTAAAATACTAAAGCACAGTATAACTTATATATCATTACATTTTATTAAGTCATTAGTGTTAATTTATATTGTATTAAGCATAAATTTTGAATTTAAACCTTGGTCATCTTCTCAAGATACCATATATATATTATATATATGTATTACATGTATATAGTATGTATTATATCATATATATACATATATATATACACACATATTTAACTTAACAGGATTTGAATCCATAATATATCTGGCTTTAAACATTTAGGATAAGGGAGTTCACAATTAGCATGTTTTTTTATTAACAAAAATTTAACAGGCCTTGAAAGTAACTACTTATTCAAGAAGAGCCACCTCGGTCATGCTGCTTTCTCAGCCAGGTTTATGGTGTGCAACTCAGAGTATATTGTTCCCTGAAGAGGGGAACAGTTCTTATACTTGAGATACATTTTCTCTTAAAAATGGCTCAGCATTAGTGCCCCTGAATTTGAATTTCTTCCTTTGTTTTTAATTGAAAGGAGATGATGAAAGTTCCAAATATTTATTACACTCCAAAAGAGAATAGATAAAGGAAAAAAACTGCATAGTCATTTGGTTTTGATAACTCTTGTATTTGAGAAAGATGGATGAAATAGGTGGTGATAGCCTTAACCAAAGAATAATTTGAATACCAAATGGAGGAACATCTTCAGGCAAGAGTCCGTTTACTATAAGTGGTTGGTTTACTGGTCTCTGATTGGAAAGACATTAGCATCTACAATTCTGGTTCTTTGTGTCTGATAATTTCTCTTCCACTTTGAAATACTCTTAACTGTCTCATTAATGGTTTTTGTCCTTTAATAAAATTTAAACTTTACTCTTCTGTAGTATTCATCTTTCTTTGTGAACCAAGCATTTAGGATGGAAATTTTTGAGCTTTTAAAACATCAGTTGATTACATGGTTTTGAGTTACATGATTTAATATATGAGACAGAATTTCTTTTTGGTGTATTGCAGATTATATATTTATTTTCCAACAAATGAGATTTTAAATTATATTGTCTTCTGTGCAAACAGAAAGCATTTATTTGTGCAAAATTATCACTGTGCGATTACTAATGTTGAGGATAATGTCATATTGCGGATTGCTAGTAGAAGTTCTTAGGTTGATGATGTATTAATCAACAGTATAACTGAAATGAAATTCCTTATACAGGATACATAGGAAGAAAAGAAATTTATGTCCAAGGTTGGATCCATTGCTTTGGGGTCTTGGGTGGGTGACACAAGCCACAAAATGGAGTCTGAGAGAGAGAGAGACGAAGAGATTAGTTTTACAACCTCTTTTGAAAGCATCCCTTTGCCTCATGATGCAAGGATTTCCTATTATGCCTTACCTCTTAAAAGATCCACAGTACCTCCTGCTACTACCACCCTGAGGACCAAGGTTTTACTAACAGTCTTTAAAGGGGGAGAAGCATTCATCTAAACCTTAGCAAATGATCAGAAGTGCTCATTCCAGAACCATTGTTCCAGAATCTAAGAAGCTGAAGCAGGAAGATTCATTCTAGATGGATGTCTTTAATTCTTAATTTTACCTTTTGTGCCTGATGTTATAGTTCTCTCTCTAATCTAGACCTGTTAATAAAATATAGTGTAATTGTAGGGCAAAATCCAGCACTGCATGATTCTAAAGCAAAAGGATACATCTTTTATTTCATTGTATTTCCCCTTGATTTGGAAGGCTGAGTAGTAGTTGGAAAATCAATCACCCTATAGGTGAGCTTTTTTAAAAAAAATTTACAACTTGTTTACTTTATTTTTGTTTAATGTATATGAGTGTTTTGTCTGGATGTATATATGTGTACCACATGTGTGCCTGGTGCCTGAGGAGGCCACAAGAGGGTGTTGGATCCCCTGGAACTGGAGTTATGGTTGGTTGTGAGCTATCATGTGGGTGTTGGAGTTGAATGATGGTCCTTTACAAGAGCAACAAGGGCTTTTAACTGCCAAGCCAAATCTGCAGCTCCTTCAGGTGAATCTTGAGTCATTCTTCATGCCATATGTAAAAGCAGTGTTTGTATGGGAAGTAGCTTTTCACTGGTAAGAGTGTATAAGACTGGGTGTGGCTTAGGAGTTGGGATCTGTAGGTCTTCCTTCACTTGGTGTAACATTCCAGTGGGCTCTAGGCATCCAGGATCGGAGAGAAGCTGGGAAGCAGTGCACTGCAGCAGGAGGTCAGGGAGGAGAGCAGTGATGTCTAAATGGAATGACAGTGGTAAAGATGTAGGAGAGCAAGGCAAACTGGGGTCCTTTAGAAGCCCAAGGAAGGAGATGGCAGGTGATCAGTACTTCAGTTATAGGAATAGATAGTGTTTTAGTCGGGATTCTCTAGAGTAGTGCTTCTTAACCTTCCTAATGCTGTGGCCCTTTAATAAAGTGACCACCCAATCATAAGATTCTTTTGTTGCACTTCATAACTATAATTTTGCTACCATTATGAATCATAGTGTAAATGTCTGTTATGCTGGCTATCTGATATGCAACCCCTCTTGGAGTTGAGAACTATTGCTATAGAGTAACAATGGATAGAATTTAGGTTGTAGTCCAGGTTGTCCAACAATGGCTGTCCAGTGGAAAGTCCAAGAATTCAGTGGTCATTCAGTGCACAAGGCTGCATGTCTCAGCTGGTCTTCAGTATACATCAGAATCCTGAGGAAGTAGGAGAAGCAAGAGTGAGAACCGGCAGGCAAAGAACATACGCTTCCTTTTTGTCCTTTATATAAGCTGTCACAAGAAGATGTGATCCAGATTTAAGGTAGATCTTCCTACCTCAAAACATCTGGATTTAGGATAGGCCTTCCCACTTATAAAATTCAATCAAAGAAAATTTAGGACTGGTATACCCAGCCCCTTGAGTTTTACTTAATTCCAGATATAGTCAAGTTGACAAACAAGAACAGCATCACAAATAGCTTGTTGCACTGGTGGAGTTTGTTAGTCACATCAAGGATAGGAATACTGAGAGAACTAACCTATTTTCACTGGTCGTAATTGTGGAGGGGAAAATGTAAAGTTAGTTTTCTGGAGGCAGTATTGTAAGATGAGACCATCTGCATAAGAGGGAAAAGATTTGCATTCTTTTTAGGTTCTGAATAGCTAGTTCATAGGGGAACTTAGAATCTGTTCAGTTTTAGTAGTTTTGTTAAATGTTTGAGGATCATGATGTGTACTTATATATTGATTGATATATTTTAGTGGAACTTTAAGATACATTTTTACCTTCAAACCTTTCCAGTTTTGAGTGTGTGTGTGTGTGTAGTTTTTTGTTGGTTTTTTTGTTGTTGTTGTTGTTTGTTTGTTTGGTTGGTTGGTTTGGTTTTACATGACAAGGTCTCTCTGTGTAGCCCTGACTGTTCTAGAACTCACTCTGCAGACCAGGCTGGCCTTAGAGCTGCTGGCCTGTCTCTCCCAAGGGCTAGGAATAAGGGTGTGCACCAGCAGGCTCAGCTAACATACATTTACTTCTTACTGCCTTCTACATAGATAGAAATTGTCCATTTCTAGGTGTTTGTCTCAGTTAATCAAAGCTTTTGTTTTCTAGGTCTTTTTCTGCACCACTTCTCTAATTTTTCAGTTCTTTCATGTTCTGTTCCATAATCAACTAGATATATGGGCTGCTGTGTCTTCCTCTGCACATTTATATTTGGGCTGAGGATGAGTTTGAGAGAAATTAAAGATATATATTATACTGATGTTAATTTATATTTGGCTCATTTACTCTCTTGGAGAATGGCTTGTACAGCTGATTTTGCTCATGTATGTGATATTCTATACTGTTTAAGATATCTAATTCAGAGTTATTTCCCAACTTCTATTGTATTAAAAGAATGGTTACATTTTATGTTAAAGAGTTATTAATATAATATATAAACTTCCCAGTTAAATCCACCGTGATTTGCTATCTTTTTTCACTTGTCAAACTTTTTTCTAACTTTTGAATGTATCAGAATGTGATCTAAATTACCTAATTAAGTGAAATATTTTTATAATACTATTGAATTTTTGGCTTTACTTTTATATTCCAGGATATTTTATCTGTTTTCTTTTTGTTGTTGTTGTTTTCAAAACAGGGTTATATACTATTAATCTCAGGCTGATGTTGAACTCACTATGTAATCCAGGCTGTCCTGAATTTACAGTCCTCTTGCCTTAGTCTTCTGAGTGCCAGGTTTACAGGCATGCCCTACCACACACTCAGCTGGTACTGATGTGATTTCCTGTCCAGTAATATATATTTATTTTGAAATATTAAAGATCGTCTGTGATCTTTATAAAGACACGTTCTGATGCTGGGAATGTAGCTTAGTGGAGACCTGTGTTCAATGGACTCTGGAACTGCAGAAGTCAATGGAGGCAGAAGATAGGAGGCTCAAGATCATCCTTTGCTGTGTATTGAATTTGAGGCCAAAGTGGGATACATGAGACCTTGACTCAAACACACACAGGCACACATGCACACATGATTAGTTGTATACCAAATACAACTTACTTTTTTTTTTTTTTTAAAGCTGCCAGGGCTCTTTCAAATCACTTGACAATTAGGTGATATAAAGTGTCATGTAGTTAGCTCCTTTGCTTTTGCCCACAGGAGTTTTTTTCCTTAAGTAAATTAGTACCAGTTAGTTATTTCTTGGTCTGAAATTTGTTTTCTAATATGTGCTATCACCTGAATTTTCACTTTCAATTAAATACTTAGATTAGTTTTCTGATTATAGCTCTAGTTTTTAATGCGTTGTTTAGTATTTATATACTGTTGCCATTTGATTTTTTTCAATACCTTTAGCACCTATGACTTTCATCAGCGTGTTAGATTATAGAAATACCTTGGACAGTTTTTGTTTCAGGATTACTGAAAAATTCATATTTTTAATCAGATTGCCTTTCTAGGACCTCTGTAGCAAAGAATTTTTAAGTAATGCCCACTTTCCTTCTATACTGTTTTGTTTTGCTTTGTTTTACTTTTGATTTTCTTCCAGACATGATTAGGCTATGAATTAGAGATCCTCCTGCCTCAGCTTCCTGAGGACAGGGATTACTGACATGTAGCAGCACATGGACTCAGACAATTCCATACCCATTTAAAACAGTACTTCTGTATCAAGAGCTGGCTCTCCCTTCAGTTAGGATTTCACCTGCCTATTCCCCATGTTCTTTGACTTACATATCTTTTGTAGTTAACCAGTTGTTAGGCAAGCAGTGTTCTCCTAAAGGACAAGCCTATTGAATTTTACAACACTTTTAAGTGTTTAAGTAACATTTGAAGTTGAATGTCCAGTGCAAAGGAGGTACAGGTCAACCAGTAGGTTCCAGAGTTGTTGCAGACTTGTTGAAGGCAGGCACCATCTTTGTTTATTGGTGTCTTCTTTCAGTATCTTTCTCTCCTACCCCTAACCCCACATCTGCCTCAAGGGAAAAAATATCTCCATTTTAAGTTTTACTTATAGCTTTGTCTGTTTGGAGTTTTAGGCTCAGGTATGTAAAATCGAAAGATTTTACAGTTTTAACTCTTTCTTTTTTGGTTGAAGTAGTTCAAAATGTCAAAAATTAGGAGAAAGGTCACAGTGGAAAACACCAAGACCATATCTGAGAGTACATCCCGAAGACCTAGTGTATTTGAGAGGCTTGGACCCAGCACTGGAAGCACAACAGAGGTGAGTTGTTGCTACTGTGGCTTCAGGGCACTTACTGGAAGGAACTAGGAGTGTGGAGCAGTGGCAGAGCCCTTACCTAGCATGTATGAAGAGGCCCTAGCCTCAATCCTGCGTACCGGGAGAAATATTTAAAATACTATTATTGAAGTACTGATTGCTATTATAAAGGAAAATGTGTTTTGTCATGGGTTTGGCTTAGCAAATTTTATTTTATAAAAGGAAATTAAAGGAGGGGTTAAGATTTGCGAAGTTCTTATTATGTAATATTTTTATATGTTCAACATATACAATGTATTTTGATCATATTAATACCCCATTCCAGGAACTACTCTTTGCCTAAAAACATACACACCTTCCTGTGGTTTTCCATTCCCTTATGGTGGTATTATTATTATTATTATTATTATTATTATTATTATTATTATTGGAGTAGCATATACTTAGCTGGCATTTGGGTCACTCTGATTTGATTTTGCCCTGGTACCATCTTTTCTCCAGACATTTACATAGTAATATTTGCCTCATAGACACAGTGCCGTAACTGGCTGAAGACTGGCAGCTGCCTCTATGGAAACACATGTAGGTTCATACATGGCCCTTCACCTCGTGGCAAAGGTTACAGCAGCAACTACAGAAGGTAAACTGAGAACTCAAATACTTTCTATAGTATTAAAAACCAACTTTTGCAGTTTAGTGTAAAAATATGAAATAAAACCATGTATTTGGTCAGATTTTCTGTTTTGGGATAGTCTTTTTAAGTCATAAGTAAGATCTTTTGGTTGTTACTGTTAAGATTAATAAAACTTTAGCTTTAGGGTGTATGTGTTTACATGCTTTGGTAGTAGATCCATTTTTCAATGTGTATATTCACATCAGTGAACACCTGTGGAGAGACTGAGTCTGGGGAAGAACAGTCCTAAAAAGCTCCCTACCTGACACAGCCCCAGTTGTGTATTAAATTGCTGCTTAGGCAGAACTCAGAGCTGTGAGATTTACTTTTAGTAAATGTTTATTCGCTCTTAATGCAGTAAAATTTGAATAAGGTTTAATTGTAATTTTCTATAGGCATTTTAAATTCATATCTTATACAAGCTTTGTTATAAAATCTACTTGCTAAACCTCTTAGGGTACTGTGTTAATATAAATGCATTTAGGGGCAGGAGTGATAGGCCAGTGGTTAAGATCCCTGACGGCTTTTCTAGAAGACCTGGGTTTAGTTCCCAGCACCCACATGGTAGCTAACAATCATCTGTAACTCCAGTCCTGGGGGAATCCAATGTTATTTTCTGGCTTCAGGCACCAGTCATGTACATGATGCACAGTCATGCAGAAAATAATACCCATATACATAAAGCAAACAAATAATTTAAAAAATTTAAGAAAACATTTCTTCTGCAGAACATCATTTTTCCTTTGATAGAAACTTGGCTAAACTTAATTTGCACAATGAAGATCGTTTTAGTATTCCCTTTACCTCCTATGATGATTTTGTAATAATTTTTAAAGTTAACATGCATAATGTTTTTTACAGAAATAATTTAATTGGTAAACAAAGAATTTATGTAGTCCTGAAATTGTGTGTGCTGAGTGCTTTGACTGCATCAATAGTTGGAAAGCTGAATTTGGAAGTTAGTGATTGGATAATTTTAAGTGTGTGTGTGTGTGTGTGTGTGTGTGTGTGTGTGTATGTGCGTGCGCATGTGCATTCATACAGACACTCCACGTTTGAATGTGAAAGTCAGAAGACAGCTTTTGGGAGTCTGTTCTCTCCTTCAGGTATGACTGACAATCAGTTTTACCCACTGTGCCATCTTGATGACTGTTGGCTGTCATTTTTAAGGTGCATGAAGTAATTTTTAGTTGATAGTATATCCAACTACATACATATCTGTGGATGGGAATACTATTATCTCTGAAATAATTTTGCTGCTTTATAATTTCTCTTACTATCCTTCATCTATAATATGTCTCCTATATTTAGGTGGTGAACAGGAGGAAGTAACTCAAACTGCTATTTACATACTCTTTTCTTCAGTACATTCATTGTCCCTTTTTCATATTACCAGTACTTATCACACAATGGAAGTTAACATACATCTTGATTGGCACTAGGAGAAACTTGTAAATATTTCTCATATTTTAAAATATTACTGTTTAATAAGCTGAAACATTTTTCAGAAGTTTTGGTACCAAAGACAGAAAAATTATATGTCTTTATGGAAGTTATTTATATTATTCTTATAAAGCATAAAAATACAGATTTTTGTTGTCTTGTTTTGTATTACAGGTCACCAGAAAGACCTACAGGTGATCTCAGAGAGAGAATGAAGAATAAGCGTCAGGATGTGGATTCTGAATCCCAGAAACGGAACACAGAGGAGGCATCCTCACCTGTTAGGGTAGGCATCAAATTTATAAAACCTACTTCAGATTCAGTAGTCACTTATTTCATAAACTCCATTTTAAATGTTAAGTTGCATGATTAATATGCAGTAAATCTTAAATTAGACATGACAATATCCTGTATGAGTAAATAATTTGAGAGGCAGGAATTCCCTGAGATACTGTTCTTCTGTGTACTTAGAATGCCCAGCAGAGCTTAGGCTGAATTTAAAAGGTTCTGTGTGTTCCTGGGACTCATGAGTGTCTAAATATAGACTACAGTTGTGAAGCTATCCCTGGTCAGTTTCCACCCCTCTAGAAAGAAACTCCGTCTCTTCTATCAGTCACTCCTGTTGCCCACTGACCACGAGCCCTAGGCAGTCATGAAATCACTTCTTGCTTTATAAATTGTCTACACTTTATGCTTCTTTAAATGGATCCTATAAAGTGTTATCTCTCATGAGTAGCTTCCTTAGTTTTTAATGTTTATGGAAGATTATTCTTTTGTCTTTTTTTTTCAAAGAATATTCCATTAGCATTCTGTATTCTCTTTTTTCACTTGTCATTGATGGATATTTGGGTTCTTCCCACTTTTCCCTCATAATGTGAGTGAGAAGATTCATGTACAAGGTTTTGGTTAGCATGACTTCATTTTTCTTGGTTTTATCCCAGGGAACAGAATCGCTGAATACATGGTTTGTTGGTTTCTTTTCTGTTGCTGTGACAAAACGCCTGTCAGGAGAGGCTATTTTGGCTTAGAGTTTGAGGGTACCATGTGCATCATGGCAGGAGCAGAGTTGGTCCTTTGCACTCACAGCCAGCAGGCCAAGAACATCAGGCTGGGCTCAGTTCCCTTTTTTCTTGGTATTCGGTTCAGGACTCTCATCCATAGGGTGGACTTTCCTACTTCAGCTATCCAGCTTAGAAAGTCCAGAGTTGTGTCTCTTGGAGATTCTAGATCTTGTCACATTGAGGGTCAGTGCTGGAGCAGTGTTCTCAACCTTCCTGATGCTCTGTCCTTTAGTACAGTTCCTCATGTTATGGTGGCCCCAACCATAAAATTATTTTGTTGCTACTTATAACTATAATTTTGCTACTGTTGAATTGTAATATAAATATCTGATATGCAGGATATCTGATATGTGACCCCTATGAAAGGATGGTTTGGGGCTGGAGAGATGGCTCAGCGGGCAAGAGTACTGACTGCTCTTCCAAAGGTCCTGAGTTCAGATCCCAGCAACCACATGGTGGCTCACAACCACCGGTAATGAGATCAGACACCCTCTTCTGGTGCATCTGAAGACAAAAAAAAAAAAAAAGGATGGTTTGACCCTCAAAGGGGCTGTGACCCATACATTAAGGACCACTGTGCTAGACTGCCATTTAGAGATTGCATTGCTTTTATATGAAGGTTCCAGTTTCTCCATTTTTCCCTCAGCTCCTAATTGTAGTTTTGCTTTGTAATAGCCAAGGATGATAAGCATCATGCACATACTCACTAGCTCTTGATACATATTTGAAGAAATTTTGCCCATTTTTAAAAATTGAGCTGTAAGAGTTCTTTATATTTTGAGTACAGGTAAAATATATTCTTTTGAAGGTTTCAAGTGTTCTGTTCTTTTTTTTTTTTAGTTAGTAGTAGTGTGAAATAATTATATATGTATATACCATCAGACTTCTAGTATAAATTATTTTGCTCTACTAATGCTTAATACAAATACAAGTAATTTCCTTGTAAGTTAAAAAAAATAGATTTCTGTTTTAAACTCTTTATTCTAAATAACTTAAAACTTAAGGAAAGTTATCAGAATTAGCATGTAATTAGTGTTTGCTTTCATTTTTAAGGTACCTAAAATAAATTTTCTACTATTTTGTGCATTGTTGTTATATTTTTAAAATTTTTCCAAGTTGAGGGCAGTGTCTTACTGTCTCTTGACTCGTCCTGACAACAGGCTGCTGGGCTCAGGCAGTCTTCTGGCCTCTGTCTCTCCTGAAGCTGATAGTTCTTAGGCTTTCAGCACCAGACACTGCAGTGTGAGCTCGCATGCTGGTTTTCTTCCTCTGTCACTCTCCAGTATATTAAAAACAAACAAGTGAAAAACGCTTGTTAAAATTATTTGAGAGTTTCACACATGTGTATAATAGTGTTTCAATCAGATCCCCTCTACCAGCTCCTCTCCTTTACCTCACCTGCCACATAGCTTTTCTTTCCCAGCCTCATGTGCTCGCTCTAACTCCCTAAGTCCACCTAGTGCTGCCTGGCATTTGCACACTGTGTTGAGACAGGGCATATCACTGAAGCTGAAGCTCACCATTTTGGCTTGACTGGCTGGCCATTGCGCCCACGGTCTCTCCAGTACTGCATTACAGATGTGTTCCTCCATCCAGTATTTATGTGGGAGCCAGAGATCTGACCTTACATCCTTATACTTTGTCACCAAGCTCTGTGCTAAGCCATCTCCTCAGCCTCCTGTCTTCACTTTCTTGATCTTGGTCTTTAAAACTCAAAAAATTTTGATTTTTTTTTTTTTTTATGAAATTCAGCTTACCTGTTATTTCTTTATTAAATTTTATAGTTCCTTACTCTTTAGGTGTTATTTGAGAAACATTTATGATAGAAGGTCATAAAGATTTATGACTTTTATATATTTTGTATAAAATATAAATAATAATAGTAAAATGTCCTAAAATATTAAAGAAGTGAGCTCTGAACCTCTCCCCTCCCCCATGCATCTCTGTGTCTGTATGTGTGTGCATATGCACATCTGAGTCCTCAAAACTTAAATTAGCTCTTCTGAGACCAAGTGACAGGCCATAGCATTGACTACATGTGCTACATTAGTAATGTGAGGGACAGGCACAGGACTTACAATGTGGACACAGCACCTCTTCTATCAGTTTCCTCCTCTATAAATTAGGAACTGGCTTTGTTGGTGTGCTATGATGAAGGGGTAGGATTAGCCAGTCTATGCTGGCTACTTAATAAATGGCATGCAGTGGTATTAAGATAGCTCTTCTGTTCTCCAACTTAAATAGACTTTAGTCTGTTAACAGGAATTGGATGTAAGCATTAATTTAAGTTGTTAACGCATGTTTAAGCATATATTATAATAAAGGCTTATATGCTCAAATCACGTTAGTAGATGGCAAAGTTGGCTATTAAGTCTGGGATTGGAGAGAGGGCTCAGCAGTTAAGAGCAACTGGCTGCTCTTCCAGAGGACCTGAGTACAATTCCGAGCAACCACATGGTGGTTCATAGCTGTCTATAACTCCGGTCCCAAGGGATTTGATGCCCTATTCTGGCCTGTAAAGGTACCAGATACGCAAGTGATATGCAGACATACATCCAGGCAAAAACGCTTGTTTTGTAAAATGAGTAAGCCTTAAAAGAAAAACAAGTAAAGCTTGTTTTTGAGGATATCCTCAAGGCAGCTTCATAAATGTTTCAAGAGTGGCAAAGTATGAGGAAATTTAGTGTTTAAGTAAACAGGAACTTTTTTGGGGTTTGTGAGTACTTGGGTGTTCTGCATGACGGATGAGCAGATTCTCTCCGTCTCTGGTGTGTGCAGCAGCGTGTGATGCTTTTCTTCACATAGTGACTTCCTGGGTTGCCAATGGACTTGCATGTGTCCATTATGGAGGCAGCCTTCTTGTTCAGAACTGAATGCAACACAGTTGATCTAGATCAGCGAGAGGCTTAGTCAAGCTTCAGTAAGGACTTACACTTTAATGCATCTACAGAACCTTTCAAATATAGTAATTGAATTTTGTTTTATTTTCTAGCAGAGGCTTGTTATTTTATAAAACTTGAACATAGCAAATAAATTAGCATTGACAGCAAAACTGACCCCTGAATATAATCAGTGGGGATACTTAAGCATTTGTTAATGATAAAGGTATAAATGTGTTCTAGGAACTGTCCCTTCATAGAAGCTGTGTAGCCACATTTACAAGTAGGTTAAATAGTTCATTATAATAGGAAAGTGTCTGTTAGGGTTTGGAGACGCTTTCTGGCTATAGACCCTTTCCTCTGGACAGAAGTACAAAACAGTGGTTTAGGTTTATCTTTTATATATTAATACTTTTTTCTTTAGTTTCTAGTGTGGATAGATATAGATTTGTCATTTGATTTTGTTTAGTGGGTTCTTGGTTGCTTTTGTTTTGACACAAACTCTGATACTTTAATTTAGAGTGACCTCAAAACTCAAAATCCTCCAGCTTTAGCCTTGACTCCTCAAATGTCACCGAGCCTAGCTTTGATGTTAATTTAGATGTTAATTAATTCAGCTATTTTAATCTGTCATTTTTATGACCATTTCTTGTTCCTACAATGAATGTTTCAGAGTTTATTTTCTTTTGAAACCTAGGGTGATATTCTCTTTCCGTTCCCCTAAATTGTCAGTTGCTTTAATTTTCTGCTGTCAATCTGATTACTTATCTTCAGATAGAGAATCTGCTACAGACTTGATATTATCATGGATCAGTTTAATTTGGCTATTATTTGAATTACTTTTTCAGATAGCTCAAGATGATTGGCCAACATCTGGCCTATTCCTGGTGCATTGTTCTGATGTCATACACATGTACTAGGTCTTTTCCTATTCTTAGTTGCCATGTTCTGTCCTATTATAAATCAAGACTATGTGTCTAATGTGTGTGTTTCTAGTTTCTAGCGCATTGTGTCCAGGAGAGCTTTCTTCCAGAATTTACACTCCACTGCAAGTTTTGTTTTACAGTCCCCTCCAAAACTGTCTTCTTTCCCCTGCCCTAGCCGTGTACTTGTTCCTCTTCTATCTACATCTTAAGATTTCTGACAAGATGAGAAAAGCCTGACCATGGCTGATGTCATAATTATCTCTTTACTGTTTGCTATAAAAAGTTCTACCAGGTAATGTGTTTACATCTGCTTACATTCCTGCTCCTAGCCACCTCTTCCTTTTCAGTAAAACACTCATTTGATAGTTTACCCCTAACAGCTTCCTAAACTGTTAACTTAGTACCTTCCTACTTTTTCTATTTTGCACACACATTGTTTTGCTCTTTCCAAAGAATTCTTACTTATATTTCTCTACTTGATTTTTAGCATAAATTGTGGTATATGGGAACAGGTACCTTCCTATTAAAGAATTAAAGCAAGGTCACGAGGCTTACTCAGAATGTGGTCAGTAACTCTTAACTTTCTACCTTAAAGCCTTCCACTGCTAGAGTCCTGCTTACTGCAGCAGCTATGGAACCATTTCCTTCTCTCTCCTGATTGTGTGTGTGTGTGTGTGTGTGTGTGTTTATGAGTTTCTAGTAATTGCTTGTCTATATGTTGAGCTAACTCTTGAGTTCTTGCTGATGTCTTCAACTTTAATCTATCCCCATTGTTACTTTTCTAAGTCCACATGTCCCATGTCCTTAGCTTGTGAGTCATCTTTATATTGGACATAGAACTCTTTTTTTTTAAAGCTTACGTTGTAGAGATACAATTTACAAACAGTTAAATGCACCCATTCTAAATATATAGTCTGATTCTTGATATGTACACACATTACATGTATATATTATTCTCAACAAAGTATTACACTACAATCAATATACAAAACATGTCTCTATTTTTCCATCCGAAACTCAGTCTTGATGTGTTCAGATCTGTCATTTGATTGGAATCCTGTAGAATATCTTCCTGTCTTGATTCTTTTCATGTAATTAGTACTTTTAAACTTCAACCACATTGTTGTATCCATACTTTGGGGTTTCCGGGTTTGGGTTATTTAAATAGATCTTAGGAATAAGGGTCTAAGCCTCTACATGGGTGGGCCAGCATGTGGTGGCTATAATTGTTACTCTTTGTTGAGGGCTAATGATGTTGCACATCTTTTAATACCTTTTGACTCTTCGTTTATAACACTCACACACCTTTTATTGGTTCATTGTTTTGTGCTTATGCTGGTGTATTTTTTTCATATATTAGGATATTTGTCTTTTTACACATTTGTAGTTCTTAGATTCTGGTTACCAGTCCTTTGTGAAATAGATGTGTTGCAAGTGTGTTTCCGCAGTGTGTTGCTCTTCTTGTCATTTATCTTGTGCTGTTATGACACCTACTCCTGAGTAGTTGTAGTAGTTCCTTCATTTCCTTTAAATTAATGTGTCCAGCACATCGCATACATTTGAACTCCTGCGCTGAGACACTTAGACCAGAAGTCCTGGTCTCTCTTACAGCAGTGTCAAGACACTGAATACTTAAGAGGCTTACTATTGTTAGATTAGTCATGGTTTTTAAGGCCTTTCATGAAACATGATCAGGAAGTATATATTTTCTCTTAAAAACAAACAAACTAATCATTCAGATTTAGGATTTCAGGGCTTTTATAATTGTGCAGAAAATTCTAGTCCCTCTTTACATTTATTACCCATTTTATATTATATTTAGTGGTTTCACAGCAACAATTAACAAATAATACTATAGGCTGGTGGTGGTGGTGCACCCCTTCAATCCCAGCACTTGAGAGGCAGAGGCAGGCAGATTTCTAAGTTCAAGGACAGCCAGGGCTACACAGAGAAACCCTTTCTTGAAAAACAAACAAACAAACAAACAAAAAATACTACTACTAGCAAGGTGTTACAGTTTACATGTAGAATGTCCTCATGTGTTTGAAAGCTTGGTCCTCAGCTGAAGACAGTCTGTGTGAGTTATAGGGATGTTTGGTCTTTTGACATTGCAACTCAACATTTACAAAGGTCATTCCAGAACTAGACAATAGAATTACAAAAACAAAACAATAAACAAACAAAAACTCTTATAAGTAAGTTTATGATTAAGGAGTGAGAAGCCCGTTCTTGTGTAGCCTAGGCTACCTTTGAACTCTTGCTCCACCAGTCTAAGTAGTACTGCAGTTAAGAGCATACGTCACTACTCTGAGCTAAGTTTCCTATGCTTTTGTGATGTGTTACTTTCCTACCTATCTTTGGACTCCTGTATCTGGCAAGTTGGACATACCCCAGATGGAGAGCTGGGCTGTAGAACTTCACGTGGAGGAAGTGGGTCTCTGAGGGTGGGCCTTCTGGGTTCTTCTAGCCCATCCCTGCTTGCTGTCTGCTTTCTGCTTCTTAATCTATGTTTGGATCACTGTTTCTTCTTACCCACTGTGGACTGTATCCTCAAAGATGAGCCCAAATAAACTTCTCCAGCGTTAAGTTAATTTTTGTCCAGTTTATGTCATAGAAATGAGAGAGTAACTAATGCCTAGGTTATTGAAAAGTTAAATTTCTTCATAGTTCTTAGGCTACACCTTGTTTAGGATATATCTGCTAAATCTGGCCATTAGGGATATCTGTATTTTTAAGCAACGAAATTAATACATGATAGATTAATCTGCCATCCTAATTGAAATATTAGGATTTCTATTTAATTTTATAAACATAAAGTATGTGATTTCAAAGCAGTTTATAGTTACATTTAAAAAGTCTGGTGTCTATCTGTTGATTGCTCTGACCTGTTCCTCATAGACCACATTCCTTCTGCTTTATCTGTATATATGTGCACTTGTGTATGATGCATATGTTGATTGACATCTGTGTATATGCACATAAATTTGTGTATGCTTTTTATACATAAAAGATGACCTTATATTTCACTTGACTTTTTAAGCTTTTTTTTTTAAAATAGGTGATCATTTCATAACAATATATTGAAAGACTTCTCAGGCTTTTTGGTAGTTAATGTGGTGTTTCATTGTTCAACTATACCATATGTATACCATATATAGATATAGATATAGATATAGATAGATATATATTCAACCAGTCTTTTGTGTGTGGGGATTAAGGTTATTTCAGTGTTGTTCCTGTTGTAGAGCTATGGTGAATGGTGAATGATTGTGTACTTGACATATGCATATGTGTGTGTCTTAGAGCAGGATATATCTCAAGGGATAGGACTGCTGTGCCAGTGTGCCATGTTATTGGAATGTAATGTGCTTGTTCCTTTTCCTTTGCTTTTCTGGTATGTTTTGCCATAATTGTTTTTCCAGCAAGATTGATGGCATGTCAGTTTAGTTTTCATTTATATTTCTCTTGTGAAGTGTATGCATCTGCATGTATCTGAAGTGTGATTTTTCTGTGAACTCTTTACTATCTCTTCTGTTACACCTATCCCTTGTTGATTTCTATTTTTCAGTCTCCATATTTTAGGGATAACAGTTAGGTATGACTTATCTAAAAGTGCTGGAGACAGGAATGTTTTAAATTTAAGATTTTCCCCCAAATTTTAGGATACTTGCTTATACATAGTAAGCCGCCTTGGGGCTGGCAACCTGATCTCAATATGAGATTTATTTGTGTTTCATATAATGTGTTCATGAAGAATGAGTGTAATTTTGCTGGGTTTTGTACACCTGGTTTTTTGTTTTGTTTTGTTTTGTTGTTTTTTTAATATGGAATGCTTCATTAATTTGCCTGTCATCTTTGCGCAGGGGCCATGCTAATCTTCTCTGTATCATTCCAATTTTAGTATATGTGCTGTCGATGCGAGCATGTACACCTGGTTTTTTTAGTGGAACCTTTACATGAGGACAGCTGTCGATTCCCACATGGCCTGTGCTGCTGCTCAGAAGCTCAGATTGGAACATTTCAGATTTTGGAGTTTTGAGCTAGGGATGCTTAGCCTTCAATGATACTCTATTTGTGATCTCAATAATAATTTTCATTTCTTTTCTTAAAAAAGTTTCTGCTTTAATTCCTGTCTTGAGTTTTTTGTGTTGGCTTCCCTTAATGTAATAATCCCTTTCCTCCCTCAGTTTGATTTTGGTAAATGTTTTATCCTAGCAACAGAAAGCTAACTAGATGGCATATTAGTATAGAGAAGATGGTAGGTAGATTAGTGTAAGTGAAAATCATGAAATACAAATCTGTGATAACTATGAGATATCTCTGGGTCTTAGTCTGATAGAAAAAGGAACTAAAGGGATTTAGTAATGATGTTCAAATATCTAAAGAGTTAGCATGTGAAAGAAGTACTAGATTTGTTTTGAGTAATTCCAGAGACTAGAACTAGTCCTAATCAATAGAGTCTGGAAAGATAATGACTAATAATGAATTTTCTGATATTTAGAGCCTTCTAGAAATGGGAGTAGAAGGATATACGGTAGGGAGCTGACACTGGGAACCTTGGGAGCTAATTTTTTCCTTGTTAAATTTTCTAATAAAGGATTTTTGTAATTATAAATTGTTATTAGACATTTCCTTCTGTAAGGTTGGAATTATATTCCTTACAAAGACATAACATTTTATTTGGCTACTTATCCACTTATAATATTGGTTTTCAATTACTAACCTCAATACTTTTATTTTAAACTTGTTGTAATGTCTCCTTACTATGTCAGATAAGACTTGTAATGAACATAATTTGTCCCACAAGTAAATATTCAAGAAAAGAAACTAGGGGCTGGAGAGATGGCTCAGCGGTTAAGACCACTGACTGCTCTAAAGAAGGTCCTGAGTTCAATTCCCAGCAACCACATGGTAGCTCACAACCATTTGTAATGAGATCTGACTCCCTCTTCTGATGTGTCTGAAGACAGCTACAGTGTACTTATGTATAATAATAAATAAATCTTAAAAAAAAAAAGAAACTATAACTGAAAGTAATGTAAAACTCCATAAACATTGGATTTCTGAAGTGGAAGAAACCTAAAACATTTTACCAAGCTAGGCACAGACTTACTAGGTGTCACAACTTGGTCTTAATTGAAGTGATCCAGTTGTAAATCTCATGTAGTTGATATGTTCTTAGGCTT
The DNA here is from genome assembly GCF_008632895.1 of Mastomys coucha. Lineage (NCBI taxonomy): Eukaryota > Metazoa > Chordata > Mammalia > Rodentia > Muridae > Mastomys > Mastomys coucha. The sequence continues at coordinate 61,737,460 of NW_022196915.1, forward strand.
TGATATGAAAAATATTGGTATGTTTGATCATAGGACTGATTATAGGCAGCATTGTTAATTAATATGCTTTGAATTTTTTTAAAAAGATTTATTTATTATATGTAAGTACACTGTACTTACTGTCTGCAGGCACTCCAGAAGAGGAAGTCAGATCTCATTATGGATGGTCGTGAGCCACCATGTGGTTGCTAGGATTTGAACTCAGGACCTTCTTTAGAGCAGTCAGTGCTCTTAACTGCTGAGCCATCTCTCTAGCCCCCAGCTTTGAAATTTTTAATAATGTTATTCTTCAAGAATTTCATGTAATGTATTTTGATCGTGTTCACCCTGCTTCAACTCCTACCCACTCTACCTGACCTCCTGACCCACCCAACTTCACGTGTGCTTGTTATCAATCACACTCTGCCAATCTTAAAGCCACCTGGTTTGTGTTGGGTGTGGGGCTTGCCCTGGAGTGTGGTTTGTGTTGGGTGTGGGGCTTGCCCTGGAGTGTGGTTTGTGTTGGGTGTGGGGCTTGCCCTGGAGTGTGGTTTGTGTTGGGTGTAGGGCTTGCCCTGGAGTGTGATTTGTGTTGGGTGTGGGGCTTGCCCTGGAGTGTGGTTTATGTTGGGTGTGGGGTCCTGGAGTGTGATTTGTGTAAGGTGTGGGGTTTGCCCTGAAGTGTTGTTGATGTGGCAGGGTCACACCATTAAAGAAAACTGGCTTGCTCTTTCCCAGCAGCAACCAAATGCCAGTAGTTCCTTGGTAAGGGTAGGACTTCATGGTCACCTCCCCACTCCATGGTGGGGTTTTGTCTAGATTGAGCCAGTTGTGCATGCTGTTGGAATTGTTGTGAATTCATATGTAGAATTAGCTGTCCTTTGTGTCCAGAAAACATTGTTTCAATGAATCCAGCCATGATCTATAGCTCTTAGAGTTATTACCCTGTTGTTTAAGTCCCTGAGCCTTGTGGGAGATCGGGGAGGATATACAGATGACCCATTTAGGGCAAAGCACTTCGAAGCCTCTTTTTAGCTGCACTTAGACCAATTGTGGGTGTCTGTTAATTGCCATATACTTTAAAAAGAAGTTTCTCTGTGAAGTTTAAAAATGCACAGATTTGTGGGGCTAGCAATAAGTCACTAGGCAACTTAATGCTAGATCCAATAGCAGAATAGTAGTAGGAGACTCTCCCTAGTGACTATGACCTACTTACCTGCAGGTTCTTGTTGGCCTCATTGATAGTGCCAGGAATGGTTTCCATCTTGTGGAGTAAACCATAGGTCCAATCAGAAAAGTGGATGGTTACACCCATAACATTCCTGTCATTGTTGCACTAATAGTTATATCTTGCTAGGCTGGTCATTATTGTAGCCTATAGGGTTTACAGCTGGTTGAGATTAGTAATTACTTTTCTCCTCCAGTAACATGCATAGCACTATGAAAGCTAGCCCTTGGCGATGAAGCTTTCAGTTTAGTCCCAGCTAGATTTCTTCATGTTCTATGACTTGGGTATGCAGTGTCTTTAGCAAAAGAATATTTACCAGGTTCTGATCAGGGTAATCGATAAAATGGCAATATAGCTTTCACATTTTTAAAAATTGTAAACAATCCAGTGATAAGTGTTTAGCCTAAACTACTGTGGTTGAGTAACAGTATTCCAATAAGAATGTGTTCCGGGATGACTAACTATAGAATGTGCAATACAGTAAGAAGGTTATACTTCTAATTAGTATGTTTGAGATTAAAAGATGTCAAGCCATTCTATTGAGGGAATCCAGGAAGCTGAAAGACCACGCTGCATACATGATAAAGGACTGAAGTGCCTAAGGCGTAGAGAAAATGGGGAAATCAGGTACTCTTTTTGTCTTAGATAAGGGTACTATTCCTGTGACAAAGCATCATTACCAAAGGCAATCTGGGGAGGAGAGGGTTTATTTGGTTTACATATCCGAGTCACGGTGTATTAAGGGAAGCCAAGGCAGGAACTCAAACAAGGCAGGAACCTAGAAGCAGGAGCTGATGCAAAGGCCATGGAGGGGTGCTGCTTACTGGTTTGTTTCCTTTGGCTTGTTCAGCCTAATTTCTTACAGAACAGAGGACCACCAGCCCAGAGGTGGCCCCATCCATGGTGACCTGGACCCTCCCTCATCAATCACTAGTTAAGAAATTGCCCTACAGGCTTGCTTGCAGCCAGAGCTTTTGGAGGCTTTTTTTTTTTTTATTGAGGCTTTCTCTTCTTAGATGACCCTAACTTGTGTCAAGTTGACATAAAGCTAGCCAACATACTTGTAAATGAGCTAAAACCTTAAGTGTTATCAAGATGATTTCCTATGTTATGACTTGAAGTGGGTTGGTTACTATATAATAGGAAAAGATATAATCTTCTAACTTAAAATTCTCCCACATGTTGAAGCCTGAGTGCATACTGTATGACAGGTAATAGAACTTCTATGTGATCTCTGGGTAGAGTTAGTTGCATTGAAAAAATATGGACAACTCAAGATTAGACAGTTTTAAACCTGTAGGTATGAACTGTTTGTATAACAGAACTATATTGATTGTTGTATTTCTAGTTTAGAATGTGATCTAAATAGTCTGTTACATATAGATACAGATTATCTTGTGTATTTTACTGTGCCAGTACTACTCTGAAACTCTGGTTATTTATATTAGTAGCTAGGTTTTATGCAGTACCTTAGAAAGTTGGTTGTTGTATTCAGTATTTTGGAGTTAGTTTCTTGTAAAAATATTTTCAGAATGGGTATGTGGTATATATTCTTGTGGGTTTAGTTCATACACCATTCAGAAGTTGCCTTGAACATAGGACAGCTTTTCACTGGTGTTAGATACTCTGCACTTTATGCTACAGTAATTGTCTTTCTTTTCTTCTTTTTGCCATCTGACAAACACCTATTTCTTTATTTCTTGATCTTTTGTAAATTTTCTGTGACAGATTTCATTTTTATATAGTCTTTTGTCAACCTGTATTGCTAGCAAGCAAACACATAATGTAACTTTAGAATTGATGTTTGTAACTTATACCTAAATGTGTAAAAAATTTAAAGGGATTCATTAAAAAGAAAACTTTAAAGAAAAATTAATTTATGTTTCAGGCAACCAAGCTTTATAACTGAAAATACTCAGAAGTTTGAGCACATAATCTAACTGACATTCATAGCTAGTATTTAGACTAAAAGTGGTAAACTCACTGTGACGGGCTGTGATTGTTTCTTTACTATCTAGTAAAATGTGTTTTGGAGTCTTATGGAACAGAGTGCTCAGTTAAATTACTGAATATTAAATTGGATTCTATTTTCCATTTTGGAGGGTGGATTATTATTAAGCTTAGAGTAATATCTAAACCCTAGTGTTTTATAGTATTTAGCCTCGGTATTAAGGATTAATACATTAATTGTGTTAAATAACACTTGCTTTAACCAAGTTTTTTTTTGAAGTTTTTATAAAATTATTAAAAGGAATTTGAATTTATCCTTTGGCATATAAGAAAATTGATATTTTAAGGCCTAAGTTTTTTTTAGAGTCTGCTCAGTGGTTTAGTCTTTTAAACTTGGATTTTATGTATGGTTACTTAGCTAGTATTTCTATTGTATTGTAGTTATTTTAAACTGACTTTTACCCAGTGGGTTTTCACATGGAAGCTTAGTATAGAATAGAACATCAAAGGACTGGGTTTCATTGCATTTTTAAAAGTATCTGAGCTACTTCTTACATTTACCATGTTGCTGTTCTTTAGTAAATAAATACTTTCCTGTGGCTGCACTAAAACTTGCAGGTCAATGACACAAGTCCTCCTCCATCAGAAGCAAAGCTAAGTGAAATGGAAATGCTATGTATTCAAGAATGACCTCGTGTCTTAATCATACGGTAACCTGAATGTGTGTATATATGTACTTTTTAGAAAGAATCATCAAGAGGGAGACATAGAGACAAGGAAGACATAAAAATTGTTAAGGAGAGAACTCCAGAAAGCGAAGAAGAAAATGTAGAGTGGGAAACTAACAGAGATGGTGAGTTTGAAAATCCTTGCTTAGCTAGTAGAATCTTGATTATTCACTAGCCTATCGAAAGTTTTGAGATATCTTTTAACTGTGATCTTCACATTGCTTTAGAAGTATCCTATTGATTATAACGAATTATCAGACAGAAACAGGTATATAGTAGTATTTCAAGGGTAGAAAAGTTTGTTTGTTTTACCTATTTCAACTTCCTTATTCTTTCTCTTTCACTTCCAGAACTTTATTATATCTTTTGGGATTTTTCTTCCATTTGTAAATGTTAAAATTCCTCAATACTAAGTTTTAAATTTTAAATATAATTTAATACATAAAATAGTTAAATGAGATTGTTAAAGTTATTTTCAAGAGATGGTTGGCTTTAAGTTTTCAGAAGAAATTGAAGTTACATAATAATTGAGTCTTGAAATTTATTTATGAATTTATCATAATTAAAGTTCCTATATTTTCTTAGAAACATGACAATAGACTGGAAGCACTAGAAGTGGTTTCCACAGTAAGTACTGATTTTCTAGTCTTGGAATGGTGATTAGGGTACAATTAGGTGACAGTTTGTTTATAAAAGTTAGAGAAATCATCTTTGACTCATTGTCTTGCCAGGTAAGCACCATAAAAATCTCTCTTCTCCACCTTTCCGACGGTCTGGTGAGTGAGCACTCTTAACTGTGGAGTTGACATTTGTTGAATGCATTTTAATGTGATTTATACCTTCATCTAAGAGTTTTACCTTTAAAAATTTCATTACCTTTCCAGTGTAAGCTAAAACAGACCAGCACTAGATGATCTGTAGACTGTTGCCTGTAACTGCAAATAAACTTGCCTCAGAGCATAGCCCCTGCCCTTTTGAGTTACAATGGCTGAGTGGAGTCCTAGAACAAGGACCAAGAACTTAGAGGACTTAAGTACTTGTGACTGTATTTCAGATTGCTGTCTAAGGATGCAGCTAGACTAACATGGAGAACTACCCTAATCACCATTCCAAGACTAGAACATCAGCACTTACGGAGGAAGTTGCTTTGAGTGCTTCCAGCCTGTTAATTTGTTTCTGAGAAAATACAGGAAGTTTGAGAATGATTAATTCATTGACATTTTATAATAATATCTCTTCTATAAAATAACAGAAAGGGTATAATATCCTATTGTATTTGACTAATTAGTATATTATATTATTAGTATAATTAGAAATATTGAAGGATCTATTTCTCTTTTATTCTATATGTCTATTACTATAAAAAGCCAATATAAGCCGGGCGGTGGTGGCGCACGCCTTTAATCCCAGCACTTGGGAGGC
>NW_022196915.1:61742776-61748643 GCF_008632895.1 Mastomys coucha
AAATAACCCATAGGCTCATATATTTGAATGTTTAGCCCCTAGTTGCTGGAATTATTTGGGAAGGATTAGGAAATTTGGCTTTGTTGGAGGAAGTGTGTCACTGGGAGCAGGCTTTAAGTTTTCAAAAGCCCAGGCCATTCCCAGTGTCTGTCTCTATCTGTCCCTGTCTCTGTCTCTGTCTCTGTCTCTCTCTCTCTCTCTCTGCCTCTTGCTTATGGATAAGATGTAAACTCAGCTACTGCTCCAATGCCTGCTGCTGCTGCCATGTTCCCTTCCCTGTGAATGCTACCTTTTTTTTTTGTCTTCTTTCCTGACTCTTCCCTTAATTGTTCATCATGTAGAACAAAATAAAAAATAATAAACATATCATTACAGGAGCGGGAAATACATGAAGTACTTTGGTACTTAGAGGGAGATTCATTATCCTAAAATAAAGTATAAAATCCTAAAGCCACAAAAGATTTGAGTACATAAAAATTAAAAATGGTTTTATAACTAAATAAAGGCAGAGAAGTGAGACCAGAAGAAAATGCTTGACACATGTAAGCATTAGTAAAGGTACCTTATAAGCACATAGTGAACTGTCACAAATACTTAAGAAGATAGTCCTGTTTAAAAACTCAGTACATTTTAACTAGATAATGCCTAAGAGCTAGAAATGGCTAGTAGTGTTCAACTTTACTGCTGAGAAAGGCTTATAAAAACAAAGACAGAATTGCCTACATGCAAAAGTTTTTAAATGGTAGTTTCCATTGGTAAAGTTGTTTGAGTTCAGATTGACCATAGTAAAAACAGAAGCTATATTTTGATTCTAGCCTAGTTTGATAAAAGTCATAGAGAAATAGCTGCACTTCTGAATCAAGGCAGTTACCATTGCAACTCTGTGTGTAGCAGCAAGACATGAGATCCTTCAGGAGGCTGGCCATAGAAGTCATGGTGTACTTAGTAGCTTCAGAGAATGACTATATCCTGCAATCAAAGATATTCTCTTTCTCTCTCTCTCTCTCTCTCTCTCTCTCTCTCTCTCTCTCTCTCTCTCTCTTTCTCTTTCTCTTCCCCCGTCTCTCTCCTCTCTCTTTCTCTGTCTCTCTGTCTCTTTCTCTTTCTCTCCCTCCCCCCACCCCCGTGTGTATCTGTTTCTTTTTCTCTTAAAACAAAAATCTAGCCCTCATATCCTTTTCATCAGAAGAGATTGGACAGATTGGGAAAAGATCTTTACCAATCCTATATATCTGATAGAGGTCTAATATCCAATATATACAAAGAACTCAAGAAGTTAGACTCCAGAGAGCCAAATAACCCTATTAAAAATGGGGTACAGAGCTAAACAAAAAATTCTCAGCTGAGGAATACCAAATAGCTGAGAAGCACCTAAGGAAATGTTCAACATCCTTAGTCATCAGGGAAATGCAAATCAAAACAACCCTGAGATTCCACCTCACACCAGTCAGAATGGCTAAGATCAAAAACTCAGGTGACAGCAGATGCTGGCCAGGATGTGGAGAAAGAGGAACACTCCTCCATTGCTGGTGGAATTGCAATCTGGTACAACCACTCTGGAAATCAATTTGGCAGTTCCTAAGAAAATTAGACATAGTACTACCTGAGGACCCAGCTATACCACTCCTGGGCATATATACCCAGAAGATGCTCCAACATGTAATAAGGAGACATGCTCCACCATGTTCATAGCAGCCTTATTTATAATAGCCAGAAGCTAGAAAGAACCCAGATGTCCTTCAACAGAGGAATAGATACAGAAAATGTGGTACATTTACACAGTGGAGTACTCTTCAGCTATTAAAAATGATGAATTCATGAAGTTCTTAGGCAAATGGGTGGAACTAGAAAATATCATCCTGAGTGAGGTAATCCAATCACAAATGAACACGCATAGTTATGTACTCACTGATAAGTGGATATTAGTCCAGAAGTTTGGAATACCCAAGGTACAATTCAGAGACCACATGAAGCTCAAGAAGGAAGACCACAGTGTGGATACTTCGATCCTTCTTAGAAGGGGGATCAAAATTCCCATGGGAGGAGATAATGGAGACAAAGTTTGGAGCAGGAAAGGCCATCTGGTAACTGTGGCACCTGGGGATCTATCCCATATACAGTTACCAAACCCAGACACTATTGTGGATGCCAACAAGTACTTGCTGACAGAAGCCTGATATAGCTTTCTTCTGAGAGGCTCTACCAGTGCCTGACAAATACAGAAGTGGATGCTCATAACCACCCATTGGACTGAGCACAGGGTCCCCCTTGAAGGAGCTAGAGAAAGGACCTAAGGAGCTGAAGGGTTTGCAGCCCCTTAGGAGGAACAACAATATGAACTAACTAGTACCCTCAGAGCTCCCAGGGACTAAGCCACCAACTAAAGAGTACACAAAGAGAGACTCATGGCTTCTGCTGCATATGTTGCAGAGGATAACCTTGTGGGACATCAATGAGAGGAGAGGTCCTTGGTCTTATGAAGGCTCGATGTCCCAGTGTAGGGACATCCCAGGACAGGGGAGCCGGAGTGGTTGAGTTAGTGAGCAGGTGTGGGGGGGGTGGAAATGGGATAAAATTTGAAATGTAAATAAAGAAAATATCTAATAAAAAAAGACTGGATATGAAAAATGATATCAGAATGAGTGGTTCTGATCTAAAGAGATAATTTAAGTCAACTGAAGTAAAAATCCTAGACTTTTTTAAAAATTAGCACATGTTAGTGTTAAATTTAGTTGACTTTCCTATCAAGTACTAATTACTATCTCACAATAAAAAGAACAGAATTGGAGAACTAATGGTCCAAATATCTCATGGTCTAAGAAGGCAAGGACATAAGTCTTCTTACCCTATATGAAATATTTAAGGCTTTAGTATTCTCAGTGTGTAGCTGAATGCTTTAGTGCTTTAACTGTGACTTTTGTTTTGCTTTTTAACCTTTCTTTTAGAAAAGAGCTAGGGCCATATGCAAACCACCACTGCTTTATCCCAGCTTAAATTGTAGCTATTAGAAATCTTTAGTACCAAACCCAAGCATGTGATAATCCCAAGTCACTTTCAAAAAATATAGAAACTTTAATATTACATTTTCAAATAGAATTAAGTTCTTCATAGAAATTCTATTCTAATGAAAGACTACATTGTTGAAATTTCTATAAAAATTAGCTGGAAAGTCTAATTCTCTGTATATATGTGTCTAAAAATAATGATATTTGTATTTTAAAGACTCTGACAATGGAGATATTAATTATGATTATGTTCATGAATTATCATTGGAAATGAAGCGTCAGAAAATACAGAGAGAATTAATGAAATTGGAACAAGAAAACATGGATAAGAGAGAAGAAATTATCATTCAAAAGGAGGTATGTATATTGAAGTGAGTATGCTATTAACACAGACATGGTTGTTGATCACAGAAATCAACTCCATACTGTATCTTAGTTCATTCAAGGACAGTGATATATTGATCAGCTTCCTACACACATCAGCTGTACCATAAAGGATTAATTATTTAATCTTTGACTTTTAAGTCAAAAATGTTTTCGCTGTTGAACCAAATTGACACTCCATTGCCTGTACCCATTAACCTGAAACAAAATGAGTTCTACATATGTCAGGCCCAGGATATTTCTAGATTTCTCTATCCACTTTCCTAAAGTATGGAAATAGAATTTATTTGGAAATAATTTCTGATTTCCCTCAGGAAATGTTGAAAAATGTTAATGTTACTTTCTTGGTATCTGTATCTCTTAAGTCAGTCTAGTTAACATAATAAGTTAAAAGCATGGGCTCTGGAGTTGGGCTCATGACAATGGGTGGGACGGGTCTGGCTTTTAATTTTTAACTCAGTCCAATGCCCTTTCCCTCCTGTTTTAGGGTGCATGCTTTTTTTTTGTTCCATGAGTTTCTAATTGTTTTACTAAATTATTTTTATAGGTTTCCCCAGAAGTGGTTAGATCAAAATTGTCTCCATCACCTTCTCTGAGAAAGTCCAGTAAATCGCCAAAGCGAAAGTCCAGCCCCAAGGCATCTTCAACTGGCAAGAAAGAGCGGAAGGCTGCTGTGGTGGCTTCTCCACTGTTGGACCAGCAGAGGTCGGTAGGGCAACCTCAGCACCAGAGAGCATGCTGTTCCTGTGCTGTTTCTAACAGAGCTGCATGACTTGTTATAGGAGGGGAGTCTGATACAGTTGTTCTACCCCCTTTCTTCCTGGAGTTCAATTAGAAACACAATGAAACAAATATCCATGTCATATCTACACACTAGACTTTCTAACTGGGATTTTGTGTAATATGCAAGCCTATGTTTTTTTTATACTTTAGTTAATATGTATCACTTTTAGAAAATAAGTACTATTTTTAATGTATTGAATCAGAACACAAATATATCCTGCAACTTTTTTTGTTTGGATTGCTTTTTTTCTTAACATTTTTAAACTTTTAATATCCGTACTATGTATTTGTCTTTCTGTTGCCCAACATTTTGGTTTTCAGTTTTTGAGCGTTATAAATTATATACAAGGAGTGTCTGACTTATTTCTTTGTTTATATGTCAAGAGATTAGATCTTTATGCACCAGTATGCATATTGATTAGAATTACAGCAGTCAACTAAAGAAATAAAAATAGGAATAATGAAATATAATCACATTAAGGACTAAGAGCAAGATGGGAGGTATTTAAATATCCTTCTACAATATAAGTTCAAATTAAGGTACATGTACTAATTTCATTTTTATTAACTAAAGCCATATCCTAATGTTGATTATTTGGCAAATCTTGTTTAGCCCACAATAAAGCCCATGTTATTTCCTGCTTTCACACTGTAATTCAGACTCAAGTTACATTATTTGCCTACATAATTGTGGTGCCCACTTCTGAACAGATACATATATTTTCACTCACCAATACCTCAGTCCATCTGCTTGTAGATACTGTAAGAGAAATCTTAAAAGAACAATTTTAATTAATTTTTATGCTATGAAAACTTTTTTCTTCTCAAAATGAAACTCAAATTCCTTAAGAATGACATTTATGCGTTGATCTTTTTTTTCCTTAAAAAGATCAACGCATAAATGTGGTTTCCTTAGTATTTTTATCTAATTCTGTCCTGTCTGCCTGTATTCAGTCCTGCAGGCTTTAGCTTAAATTCTAAATTTTCATTGTGTAAATTCCTTTTATCTTAATTGCTGTTTGCCTTATATTTCAGCTGTAGCATGTGTGTTTTGTAACCTTTATTAAACTTAAGCTTTCTGAAAACTGGGCTCTTGATAGTTCATTTTTTCTGTCTTCCCAGAAGACAGCTCCTTCAGTAAGAGCTCTTGTAGCCTCTCTTTGCTCCTGGGATTTAGTAGTGTTGTGAAGGGATGTGAAAGGCTGGCCCCTAGGTTGGTGTGAGCTGTTCTGCTTTGTTCCTCTCTTCTTGCCTAACTTAGTTGTATAGCTTGCTCTCGGTTCATCCATTTATCTAACAAATAATGTCCCCCAAATAGCCTTCATTTGCTTACCTTTCTGTTTACTAGCATTGAAATGTAAATAACTATTTAGATATAAAGGGTTCATTTAAATCTATTTTTCATATATTCTTTTACTGTTTATTATTAGCTTATCCTTTGATTTAGTGATTTGAATTTTATCACATTGCTTTAATTGCTATATTTCTATATTCGGGTATGTTGCTGGCCTTAAGATTTACCTATAAAATATAGAGCAGGAGGGCATTTAAAATAGTACAGTATGAAAGTACAAGGTCGCCAGGCAGTGGTGGCACACGCCTTTAGTCCCAGCACTTCAGAGGCAGAGGCAGGCTGATTTCTGAGTTGGAGGCTAGCTTGGTCTACAGTGTGAGTTCCAAGATAGCCAGGGATAT
>NW_022196915.1:61748653-61776374 GCF_008632895.1 Mastomys coucha
CCGGGCAGTGGTGGCACACGCCTTTAATCCCAGCACTTGGGAGGGAGAGGCAGGTGTATTTCTGAGTTCGAGGCTGGCCTGGTCTACAGAATGAGTTCCAGGACAGCCAGGGCTAAATAGGGAAACCCTGTCTCAAAAACCAAAAGAAAAAAAAAATTACAAGGGAAACACTAAGTTATATATATATACTCATACACACACACATATATACACACACATATATATATATACTCAATTTTATATGTTTTTTTTATATATAAATAAAATTGAGACAGTCTTTTGTAGCTCAGGCTTCTCTCTAAAGCTTCCTTGAACTGAAATTAGGTATTAAATCTACTTCCCTAGTGTTGGGATCACATGGATGTGTACCAGCACACCCAAGCATTTACTTTTAATATTTATTATTATTGTTTTTTATATATATAGGCATATATAAATATATATATAGCATTTATTGTTATTATTGCTCATACCACAGCAAACCACCAATGTGGAAGTCACAGAGAAGCTTTTGACTTCTAGTAAGTCATTTGTCTTCTTCCATCACATGGGTCCCCAGAATCAGTTAAACTCAGATTATCAGGCTTGTGCAGCATTGTATTGAATCTGTCAGATTGTGTGTGTGTGTGTGTGTGTGTGTGTGTGTGTGTGTGTGTGTGTGTGTTGGCAGTTAATGGAGAGTCTTGAGTATGTTAGGTAATCATTGTATCACTGAGCTACATATATAACCTGAAGGTAACCTACTTTAATTTCATCGCTGAGTCATAGCATAAATTGTTGGAAGACATATTAAATGTAAGGATGGGAATTTCTGTTAAAATTGAATAGGCATTTCAACCAGTGCCAGTAAATCAACTGAATGCAGATAAACAGACTCTGATCTTTCTGGGTTAGCATAATGGAAAGATGTAATTACTGGCAAATTAAGTCATACTCTTCTTTGATACACATTCTAAGGTCTGGTATGATAATATCTGGAGATATTTATTACAGTGTGATTTAGAATCACAAATACATTCTCTGTTTTGACCTTTTGCTTTCTTAACCCAAGCAAAGTTTTCTGTATATATATTTTTATAAAAAGAAATACGAAATATTTTTAAAGTTGTCCAGAAATAGTTTCAGAATGATATAAAAATGATAAAAATGGACAGTGGGCTGTATGCCATGAGTAAGAAGTATATTGATCATGTGTTGCTAAAAAAATAACTAATAGACTTTAAAATGTTAAACAGTCTTGCTGATCTCAGTCTTCTTCATTTGGAAAACAATGCAGTATAGTAGAATTTTGTTTTCCAACTCTGTTTTTAAAGGCATATCAAGAAATTCCAACTTCATTACTTTTTAAACTTGAGTTTCATCCATGAGTGCACTGTATTGCACTATTTCTTCCTCTCCCTTCTCCAATTCCTATGTCCTCCCTCTCTTGAATTTATGACCTCTTCTCTAGTTATTTTATGCACACATACACAGTGGTGTTGCTCTTGTTTTAGTCGGTTTTCAGGATGTTTCTGATGATGATGGTAATAGATAAATACTGGCTGTTAGTGATTTAACAGAGCTGCAGTTTCTCATCATGCAGAATCAAAGCGGATGTTTCTAGGCTGGGGCGATGGCTTAGTCACTAAAGTGCTGTCCTGTAAGCATAAAGACTTGAGTTTGATCCCACATGAACAGACAGACAAGGTGGTGTGCACTTGCAATCGTTGACTATAGAGACAGATGGGGAGGATCCCTGGAGCTTGCTGTCCAACCACTCTAGCCTAATTGGTCAACTCCTGGAGATGGGCAGCCTTCACAGGGACGCCAAGCATATGAGCCTGCTCTGTATCCTCTACACACACGAGCCAACCCGCACCCTCTGACAGTGCTGAATTTCCTTAGACTTTGGAATGGTGTGCTTAAGGGAAATACCTGGATGTTGCACCTGTGTAACTCTGTGGTGTACAGTAGCCTGGGTGGAAGTTCTAGGAGAGTCATTTCAGAGAATAAAGTGTAGAGAGTGTGGCTCAGCACTGGGCCAGAAGGAAGATTAGCAAACATCATCTCTATTATGTGGAGTAATGTGGAAATACATTTTTGTCAAGAATCCCTCCATGATTTCATCTTTAAAGTCTTGCCCAAATGACAAATATTGTTGTTTCTCTTTAAAGTGGACAAATGTTTAGAAATCGAGACATTTATTACCATTTTGTACATAAAGGGTTTCTGTAATTTCATAAATAATGTACTGGTGTTTGTGGCTACTGTGGTTATTGATAGAAGGAAAGGATGTGAAGATTCAGTCATCAGGTTTTAGGAATCTTTTAACTGTGTAAGCAGCTGTTTCTATCTACACTAATAACAGAGGGATACGGACCAAGAAAGCTCAGTTTTCTAAAGGCTAACCATGAGTCAAATGCTTTTAAATCTTTTAAAAAATCATACCAACAATTCTGAGGACCGTGCTGCCTATTTTAATTATATATCCAATGAATCTTGGGATTGCAGAACTCAAAGTCATATGAAATAAGCTCCAATGAAACCACACCAAAAGTATAAAAACAAAGGGCTCCTTAAAATCGTAAGATGACACTGAATGCCGGGAGGATATGGTATATTAAGGAGTGGCCACACACTAAACAGAAATAATTTTAATAGATACAAGATTTGTAAATTTAACACATTCATAAGAATGTTGCATTGACAGGTTTAACTTAAAATTGAAAAATATCTGTGTAAAGACAATTTTAGAGAAAAGATTTTCATGAACACTGAAATTGTTAAATATGAAGTTAGTAAAATGGTTGTGATTTTTTTAAAAGAAACTACTTCAATATTAGTAGTAAATTTTTAAAAAACATTTATTTATTTTTATTTATATGGGTACACTGTAGCTGTCTTCAGATACAACACCAGAAGGGTGCATCAGATCTCATTACAGATGGTTGTGAGCCACCATGTGATTACTGGGAACTGAACTCAGGACCTCTGGAAGAGCAGTCAGTGCTCTTAACTACTGAGCCATCTCTCCAGCCCAAAATGGTTGTGATTTAAAGGAAAAGTACACAATATGACAAATTTGAGATTCTGGTAGAGGGTATTTCTACCAGATGGTAATGACAGGAATTTAAGATGATGAGATATTTGAGTGATGATATAAAACAAACAAGTGTTCAAGTTCAACAGCTCATTGGTTGCTGGCATGTGTTGAAAAAGATAAAAGTACCCAGGCTTTGTAAAAATAAGTAAATAAGTAAATTCTGAGAAGTAATGTCTTATAAGTATCAAGACAGAAAAGCCAGATCACCCAAATAGAAAATCAGTTATGTTGACTCTTCTTTGTAATTTTTTTTTGTTTGTTTGTTTTAGTTTTCAAGACAAGGTTTCTCTATATAGCCCTGGCTGTCCTGGAATTCGCTCTGTAGACCAGGCTGGCCTCAAACTCAGAAATCCACCTGCCTCTGCTCCCAAGTGCTGGGATTAAAGACATACGCCACCACTGCCTGGCTGTTTTTCTTACCTAAAGCTCTAAATGGCTTTGAAATAAATATCAGTGATGGGGCTTTTAGGGATAAGAGTGTTAACATGAAAATACTGTTCAGTTAAGCTTTGTGTCAGCTATAATGCCAAGTCAGCCAGGTTTAAATATGTAAGGGATTAAAGTCACATAAAACTAAAGTGCCAAATGATAATCTGTACCTCAAAACCACTTATAAATTATTGTATACTTAACAATGAAAGGCAAAATTCCAGAAGTTTAGGAGGCTATCTATGTTATCTCAGAGTTGGAAATGATTTCTTAAATGAGATTCAAAGATTTAGAAAGATGTTTAGTAACAGTGCTAGGCAAGCCAATTTTAGATGACATAATTAGTTGTTCCTTCTTTATTGTGAGCAAAACTAGTGACTGCCAAATTGATAAAAAATTTAGAGCCTCTATTTCAGGCAGTCCCACACAGTGATTTTTTTTTTTTTAATAACATGATTCCCTAAGTTGTTTTTTGTTGTAGGCAGATGCCTGCACTTTGTCTATGTTCATTCCAAATGAAACACTCTAAGAGCTGCTGCTGTATACAAGACAGGGGTGTTGATTTGCAATAACAATAAAAGTATTTGTGACCACTTTTGTATGACTTGCAAATACAACTTGCTATAGTTCCATTTGTCTGTTTCTTTTCTGTACTACAGGTTGTGGCTGATAAACCATTGCCAAGTAAAGTGTTTGCTCTCTTTCACACTTTTTTCTAGGAATTTTAAATTTGGGATTGTGTGTTTTTGCCTTTAATTCAGTTTGAATTAATTTCTGTATATGATACAAGATAACAGTTCAGCTTCATTTTTGTACAAGGATATCTAGTTTCAGTAGATACACAAAAGGACAGACACAGACTATAGAAGTGTGTTAGGGTTAGTAATTTTTCCTTTTGTAATTGGTTTCTTATAGAGAGAGGGTTTTGAGACAGGGTCTTGCTCTTTGGTCATGGATGACCTAGAATTCTGTGAAGCACAGATTGGCCTTGAATTCACTGTGGTCTTTCCTCAGCCACTTAAGTGCTGGGATGACAGGCATTCATCTATTCTATATGATCTAAAAAAGAAAGCAACGTTAGCATTTTTTCTTAGGATGTTATGTCTCTCCCTGAAACTCTTCCACTGCCCCCAACGCCTTAGAAACGACTCTTTAGAATGATATGTAAGCATTGTTTTTAAAAGTAAACTATACATTCTTTGTTCCGTGTGCATTTTTTCCTGTATGTAGATAGTATATTGCATAGTAAAAGGACAAATAATCGAAAAGAATTGTAAAGCGCACTTTAAAATCATCTAGATGGGGTTCCAGAAATATTGAAACTTCTAACTATAGCTTTATGTACCTCCAGAAATTCGAAAGGCAACCAAAGTAAAAAGAAAGGGCCACGCACTCCTAGTCCACCTCCTCCTATATTAGAAGATATCATTCTGGGGAAAAAATATAAAGAAAAGTATAAAGTGAAAGACAGGATAGAAGAAAAACCAAGAGATGGAAAAGACAGAGGACGGGATTTTGAAAGGCAAAGAGAAAAACGAGACAAGCCAAGGTAAGTAGAAATGTTTGGTCAGTATTTATACAAAATCAAGATTCCTGACTCTGCAGAAGCTGTGGGACATAGGTTTTACTGTTTTCAATTGTGTATTACATTTAATAGTTCCTATAATGAGTTATGGATTATACATTATTTAATCTAAAATTATTTTAGTGTATTTTTTTGTTTTGTTTTGTTTTGTTTTTCGAGACAGGGTTTCTCTGTATAGCTCTGGCTGTCCTGGAACTCACTCTGTAGACCAGGCTGGCTTCGAACTCAGAAATCCACCTGCCTCTGCTTCCCAAGTGCTGGGATTAAAGGCGTGCGCCACCACCACCAGTATTTTAGTGTATTTAAGTGAAAATTGAAGATGATAACTATATTAGATGTATAGCATTGCATAGATGGAGAGCAGCGTGAGACAGAGCTCCAGAATGGCATCCTGAATGACTTCAGATTCATTATAAGTAGAATCATGCAATCTTTGACTAGAATATTTCACTTAGTTTAATGTCCAGAGAGCTCATTCATATTGTAACATATGGCAAAATTTTCTTCTTCATAAGACTAAGTAATATTTCATGTGGCACAAATCATTATTAATTCTTCCATGGAGAGTGTTTGGTTTGTTTTCACCTTTGGCTTGTTTTAAAATAGTATTGTTATAACCACCGGCCTATAAATACTGCTTCAGGAAATCATTGCCAAGTCCTGTACATAAAGTTTTCCATTGTTTTCTTTTGAGGGTTATACTGGTTTGGTGTGTGCATTTGAAAGGCCATGTCAAGATTTAGTTTGCTGTCACATTTGTTGAAGTGACTGGGTTTTCACCCCCTTTGACTGATACTGAAATCTCTGTGGAAGTTCATCTGAGCATGCATTTGCAGATTACTTCTGAGCACTCAATCTTGGACTACCTGGCTTTGTATGTGCCCCCATGTGCAAGTGCATGCACATGAAATAATACTCATTCATTAGGAAGGTCACTATGAATATGACAGTGTTTTGCTTTTTAAATATATCTCTGTACTGTGTTCTGAATTCTGAAAGAGTTCAATCCTTTCAAAAGTTGTTCTGGCTATTTGAGCTTTCCAAGATTTCCATATAAATTTTAGGATAAAATTGTTTTGGAATTTTGAGTGGCATTGGTTGTAGATTGCTTTCATTAGTGTGGGCAGCACAGTAAATCTCTAATCCATAAGCACAGATCCAGCTTCCTTTTCAGATTTGTTCATTGTAGTACGCAGAGATACAGCCGATTCTTCGTGTTATTTCTTCTACAACTTTACTGAACTCATTCTAAGAGGATTTTGTTTTGTTTTTGTAGAATCAAGATTTCCTACATACAAGATACCATCATCTACAAGTATTTTTCCTTTTTTCTTTTCTATTTGATGACATTTATTTTTTGGCTTGATTGCTGTGGCTATGATTTTGCGTACTATATTGAATAAAAAGGGCATCTTTGTCGGTGTGTTATAGGGAAAGCTTCAGTTTCTGTTCAGTGATATATTAACTGTAAGCTTTTCATAAATGGCTTATTGATTATCATCATCTGAGACAGGGTAAAACCATGGCTTGGAACTTGCTATGTAGGCTAGGTGGCCCTAAACTCTGCCTCCTGAATGCTAGGATTCCAGGCATATGCTACCATGCTTGGCTCTGCTGAGGACTAATAAATGGTTTTGAATTTTGTCAGATGTTTTTGTGTATTAGTATCCTTGTGTGATTATTTTCTTATTTTAGTTCTTGTAGTATATTGTATTAGTCATTTTTCAAAATGTTAACCACTCTTGCTTTCCAGGAATAAATGCATGTAGTCACAGTATGTATACATTTAACATATTGTTCAAAGTACTTTGCTAGTACAATATTGAAAAATTTTTTATCTGTATTCATTATCTTCTTGCTTTATAAGATTTGTAAAATACAAATTTGATGAGAGCCAGATTCATTCTTGATCAGTTTTCAGATTCTTTAAATTTAATGCTTCCCTTGAAAAAGTATGATTCTTTACAGAGATCTGTCTCTTTTATCTTCCTCTCTCCCTCCCTCCTCCCCCTCTCAAACACTTGGAATTGGTAAAGATTTTAAGGAAATAGGAAGATGGCTTGGTGGGTAAGAACATTTGGTCTGCAAACATGGGATCAATTCTCAAGTGCCAACAAAATGAGACATGGCTGCATGTGTCTGTAACCTTACCATTGTAGGGTGGAGACAGGTCCTGAGAGTTCTCTAGTAGATACAGTGACTTCTCATTCATTGAGAGCCTTCTCAAAGGCAATAGGCAGGGATAGATAGAGAAAGTTACTTGACATCTTGCTCTGGCCTCCTCATGCATCCCTTCTCCAAAGAAGGATTTTAATATAGGAACTAAAGGAAAGTCACAGGAAAGGATGCAACACTCACTTTCCATGACAGATGTGACCTTCTTAAAGAGAGTGGCCAGTCTTTAATCAAGATAGTAAAGTTACAGGAAGAGGACAGACATTTTACTTGGCTTTGCTTCTGTATAAGATAGCTAGTTACTTGTTCTCTAACATTTTTTTCAGCTGCAAAATATGTAAAATACACTTCATTGACTTCAAGTCGGATTAAATGAAGGAATAATTCTTAAAACTAAACTAAAATGTTCAAAAAATACAAGCATTCCATTTTTCTACCAGAATGCCAGAAATTTGGAATTATGCTCTAGTATTGGGTAGATTCTTATCTCTTGTTCTCAGTGGAAATGCTTACGTTGTTTTACTGTATTCTAGAGTGAGCCACCTTCATTGTTTAGTGCATACCTTTTATACAAGGAGTGTGTATGAGGATTAGAGTCCAGTCAGGCTCTCAGCCATAGCTGCCACCTCCTATCTTGTAGTCTTTTTGTTTTCACAATTCTTGATCATTGGCTATTGTTGCTGCTACTTCTTCCTTTTGGGGGGCAGAGTATGGTAGGGTGAGGGGAGAGACTGGATCTCTATTATATAGCTCTGGCTGGCCTGGAACTCATTCTGTAGACCAGGCTGACCTGGAACTCAACAGAGATCTACCTGTCTCTGCCTCCCAAGTGCTGGGATTAAAGGCATGGGCTACCATGCTTGGCTGGCCATTGACTTTTAAAGTAGTAGCAGAGAGACAAATGTAAAGATCTTTAAAATCAGCCTTTTTCTGAAGTTTAAAAGGGTATATGAGAAGAAAACATGGTTAAAATAATAAAGCCATTATTTGGCCAGAGATTAGTGTTCTGGCTTGAATTGGAGTTCTCCTTCCATGATGTAGGTACCAAGATCTGATAGATAGAAATGGACTATATGGTATGTCTTTAAAGATAGTGTAGATTAATTAATACTATGGGTTTTTGTGTGTGTGTGTGTGTGTGTTCTTTGAGCCAGTCATCAAAGAATATTATAGATACCTTTGAATCAGTCTTTTTCCTTATTTTTTTTATTTTTCTCTCATACATTACATTCCAACCTCAGTTTCCCCTCCCTCCACTCCCCCCACCTACCTTCTCCCCTAGATCCATTTCTTTTCCATTTCTCTTAAAAAAAAAAAAAAGGCAGGCCTCTCAGAGGTATCCACCAAAGATGGCATAACACGTTACAATAAGACTAGGCACAAACTGTCATGAAGGCTGGATGAAGCGATGCAGCAGGAAGAAAAAGGTCCCAAGTGCAGGCTAAAGTCAGAGATAACCCACCCCACTCCTGCTGAGGTGAGTCCCACCAGACACAGGGATGTACAACCACAGGGATATACAGAGGACCTAGCTCAGACCTATTCAGGGTTAGTGTTGGTCATTTCAGTCTTTAGCTGGTCTGTGGCTGTGTTCTAATGGTGTCCTTGACTCCTGGCTTTTACAATCCTTCCTGTCCCTCTTTTGCACAGGTTCCCCTGGTTTTGCCTAGTGTTTGGGTGTTTTGCTGGATGACACCCTTTGATGACAATTGGGCTAAGCATCAATCTATGAATATAGCAGAATATTGATTAAAATATCTTGGAGTAACTCTAAGCAAGAAACTTCAAATCTTTAATTTATGTTAAAAAACTTGAATCAGTTTATTGCACAACACACATGTCTTAAATAACTTCTACTGGCCTTTGAGATCCTTCAGTCTTTGGATGGAAGACTAGACAGTGACAGAAGTGATATTGTAGGTGCAGGCCAAGCCAGTCATTGTTTTCATGGATGAACCACAGGGACAGATGCCACTCTCTTCTCTTCATCTTGGCCTTGCCACAGAAGGAACAAGTGTACTTGGTGTGCTAGCTAATTTCAGTTTTCTTCATCATTTTCCAGAAGGAGGCACCATAGCAGGTCCCATATTTCCCAATGATTCCGACCTCTTTTCATTTAGCCATGTCATTAGAACCTAAGCCCAATCCTGAGTTAAGTTTGAATCAATTTTAACTGTAACCCAGAAAGAAACTCAGAACTCATAGTTCAGTGGCAATCATTTTTCAGTTTTTTATTTTTAAATTTGTTTTTTTATATAATTAGATTATTTCCCCTTCCCTTTTCTTTCTAGAAACCCTCTCATGTATATGTGTGTGTATCTGTGTCTGTGTATCTGTGTGTGTGTGTCTGTGTTCCTAACTACATAGTACAACCTTTTTAGTTTGTATAATGATACTTGTATATTTACTTTGAGAGCTGAACATTTGGTGTTAGGTGACCAGCTGGTGTCCTTAGGGAAGACTCTCCTGCTTTAAGTATTTGTTATTTGCCTATAGTTGTTTGTCTAGGGTTCAGGCCTCATGAGCTCACCCTTGTCCATGTTAGTAAGTCTCTTGGTGTCATCCTTGTTCAGATCATATATAGGCAGTCATGTTGATGAGAACTTATAGATGTAATTTCTGACATTTCTAAGAGATATAAACTCACAGCAAACTGATTGACCCTCAGGCTCTTATATAATCTTTCCACTCCCTCTTCTGCAGTGATCTCTGAGCCCTGGGTGCAGAAGTTGTGTTGTAGATGTATAAGTTGAGCCTGAGCTCCACAATTCTGCATTTTGATTGGTTGTGGTCTTCTGTAATGGTCTCTTGTACTTTGGGTGTAAGGACACATGTTTATAATGCAGTTAGGGATTGTGCTGGTTCAGTAAAGTTATAGTTTACAGGTTTATCTCTAAGATCTGTTCTAGATCTTTTGTTTGCACTCGAAAATCAGGTAATTTTATAGCACTGTGAATTAAAATCTGTCCAGACTTATTTCTTGTACTTCCAGTTTTAACCTTATAGCCCATCTTATTTATGCATTTTTCCTTGGCTGAAAGAGAAAACTCTTGAACAAGCTTCTTGTTGTTTTTACTCATAGGTCTTCCTCCCCGGGACAGCACCATTCTCCTCTGTCTTCTAGACATCACTCGTCATCCTCACAGTCAGGGTCATCCATTCAGAGACACTCTCCTTCTCCTCGCCGGAAAAGAACTCCTTCCCCGTCCTACCAGAGAACTTTAACACCATCTTTACGACGTTCTGCCTCTCCTTATCCAACCCATTGTCTGTCTTCTCCTCAGAGAAAGCAAAGTCCTCCAAGACATCGCTCTCCAATGCGAGAGAAAGGGAGGCATGATCATGAACGGACTTCACAGTCACATGATCGGCGTCACGAAAGGAGGGAAGGTAAACTCTGTCTATGTGCTTTTCCTTTTTCAGAGTTCTTATACTTTATTTAAAAATTGCACATCCACATTTATCATTATGTAAGAACTAGAAGAAGATTGTATTGTTGAGTCTTCTGTAACATGCAGGCTGCAGCAGTAGCAAATGCTTAAATGTAGAAAAATGAAAAGTGTTAAGTATGCACTAGTGAGCACTTAAAGGTATGTAAATTGGTGCCACCTTCTATGATATTAATGAGCACTTTTGGCCATTACCAGAGATGTATCTTTGGCCAAAGTACCAGAGATGTTTGATAAAGGAGGGGAGCTAGGGAAAACTCCCAGGTCAGCCAGGTCAGTGCAGTTGACCCATGGGATTTCCAGGAATAAAGGAAGTAGGCAGTGGTTGGGAGGGTAGTCCGGTGGTAGAGCTCTTCCATGCATGAGTCCTAAGCTTGGTTCCCCAGCAGGCAGTACAACAGTTTTCCAGATCCCTGAAAATTAAGTCCAGGCTGGATCTGTACTCTCAGTTCAGGGTGAAATGCTATGTACAGTAATAGTTCTCATCTCTTTGTGTGCTTTGTGTATGTATTGTCCACACATATACATATTCATGTGTGTGTGTGCACATACTTGTGCAGTTGGCTGTACATGTGTGTATGTGGAGACCAGAGTGTGTGTGCATCCATCATGTGTCTTCCTCCTATTACTCTCCACCATATTTTTGAGACCCTCTCTCATGAACCTCAGCTCACTCACTGAGTAGGCTAGACAGCCCCGGGGATAGTTTCATCTTTACCTCCCCAGAATCAAGATTACAGGTGGGGCCACCACACCTAGTTTAAACCTGGATTAATTTTGTCATTTACCCTTATTTTCTCTTTTTCTGTTTAAAACATGAATCTTTTTGTAGTAAAATGTTAAGTACTCTGTGTGAAATATATCATCTAGTTCCCTCAAACTATGAACAAAATTAGAGTTGTTTCCAAAACTGTGTTACAGAAACTCGAGGCAAAAGGGATAGAGAAAAGGACACAAGAGAAGAGCGAGAGCCTGAACATGACCACAGGGATGACAGAGAACCACGAGACAGCCGAGACCGGAGAGACACTAGAGACCGCAGGGAACTTAGAGACTCCAGAGACATGCGGGACTCCAGAGAGATGAGGGATTATAGCAGAGATACCAAGGAGAGCCGCGATCCCAGAGATTCCCGGTCAGCTCGGGATGTCCATGACTACAGGGACCGTGAAGCTCGGGATGTTCATGCTCGAGATGTTCGGGATGCTAGGGATGCTCGAGACGCTCGGGATATTCGGGATGTCCGTGATGTTCGGGACGTGCGGGATGTCCGAGATGTCCGCGATGTCCGCGATGTCCGTGATGCTCGGGAAGTTCGGGATGTTCGGGATGTCCGGGATGCTCGAGATGTCCGGGATGCTCGCGATGTCCGGGATGTTCGGGATGTCCGGGATATCCGGGATGCTCGGGATAGTCATCGAAAGGAGGATGTATACCAGGAAGAAGCCCGCAGTTATGGCAGAAACCACCTGAGAGAAGAGAGTTCTAGAGTTGAACTAAGGAATGACTCTAGAAATGAGTCTCGAAGTGAAATTAGAAATGACCGAATGGGCAGAAGTAGGGGGAGAGGTCCAGAACTGCCTGAAAAGGGTACGGTTTTTGGCATGTTAATGAACCATATCTTGTATAGTCATATAGAAAGCGTTAAATAGCTCAGGTTTCTTTTCTAAATGCATTATTACTTATATTTATTGTTAGCATTTTATGAGAATAATTTGACGTCAGTTGAATTCCATATTGGAATTACTAACTTGAGCAGAAAAACCTAAGGGGAGTTGGGTAAGTCATGCTCGCTATACTTAGTGATGTAGAATACTATGAAAATTGTCTTCAGACAGTTTGGGTTCTCTGACCAATGTAGTTTTTGCTTGTTTGTTTGTTTGTTTGTTTGTTTTTCTATCAGTGTTTATAACACTTTAGAGTACAAATAAATAATTAAACTTTATACTGTTTTAAGGAAAGATTGTGACTGATAAGCTTGTTGCATAAAGTTTACCTGTTAACTATTTTTTGAACATCCTTTATGTAGGAAGTCGAGGCACAAGAGGATCCCAAATGGATAGCCATAGTAGTGGCAGCAACTACCATGACAGCTGGGAAACTCGAAGTAGCTATCCTGAAAGAGACAGATACCCTGAGAGAGACACTCGAGATCAAGCAAGGGATTCTTCCTTTGAGAGAAGGCATGGAGAAAGAGACCGTCGGGATAACAGAGAACGAGGTTTGTCAAACAGATGTATCCTGTAGTGCTTAACAGCTGGGGAAATTATTCTTTAAATTGATATCAAATCATGTTTAACATGAAATGTAGTTTAGGATCCATACTTGGTAACATATTTGAAGCTATTCATTTAATCTTTGTGTGGTGTAGGATTGTGTCATTAGCTACTAGCACCTAATAAAAACATCTGAAGAGCTGGGGGTGCCCTATTGCATGTGGTAGGTAGCGCCTTAAAAATGTAGGTTATTGTGTGCTTTTACCAGGTAACCCCTACAGTTGAAGGACCTGGCTACTCAATAATTAGCTGTTGCAGTAATTTTACAG
The DNA here is from genome assembly GCF_008632895.1 of Mastomys coucha. Taxonomy (NCBI): domain Eukaryota; kingdom Metazoa; phylum Chordata; class Mammalia; order Rodentia; family Muridae; genus Mastomys; species Mastomys coucha. The sequence continues at coordinate 61,761,919 of NW_022196915.1, forward strand.
TGTCAGAGATCTGTTAAAGAAATGAAGAAAAAAAAAGAAGGCAGGGAAAGAGGAAAATTAAGAAAGCAGGGCAAGTGTGGTGATGGGCTGAGGAGTATGCAGAAAATCAAGATGCTTATATTTTGTCTTGAGAGTCCATACTTGCTGTAGCTAATTTGTTTTGTATATCTCAAGTAGAAATTTCCTGATAATCTATTAGATGATCTTATAAATTAGTGTTGAAGCTGGATTACTAGAAAGTACATAAGGATTAGATGCCAAATAAAGTCTCTTTGATACTATCTATTGACTTTAGAGTTTTTATTAAACATCATGAAACAATATTTATGCAAAAGTGTAAAGGTAAGAGAAGCAGCTAGCTTTGTGATAAACACGTTCTATTGAGAATAAAGAGTAAGTACAAATTCCCAAAGATGGGTAGTACTTTACCATGTCCCAGAGTGTGAAAGAAGCTGGTGTGGCTATAGTTTGAGCCGGGGGAAGATGGAGAGGGTTAAGGATGGATATAGGCTCAGGTGTACCTTGTCTCACTTTAATACAGACAGCTGATGATGGGATGGTTCCCAGGACTATGTAAAATTCTGTTAGCCAAAGTAACAATTCTGTGGAATATCAAGAAAGCTCCCCTAAGTAAAGAGGTATTGTCCACATTAGCTCAGAGAATGTATCAGCCTGTTGGACGGAACACTGAGAAAGAGTAGAATGGTGTGGTGCATAAGCAGCCATGTAGGCCTAAAAGGCTCATCTGTTCCCAGGTAGCAAGCAGTGAAGTATGAGGCTGGAGTGTGGTAGCCAGGCAGCTGGAGCAGAAGACTTAAGGGGCATATAACACAGGCTGTAAACAACCTCTGACCAGACTGGAATGGTCAGATTTCATTGCTTTTCACTACCTACAAGTAGCTGCTTTTAAGCATGCCGATCCGAGTTTCTATGAGAAACATATTATGCTTCTGGATGGGAAACTGAAGGCAAAGATACCAGCCACTTAGACTGTTGATGGTGTCATCCTCAGACAGAACTGAGGAAGTTCTGCATTAATGTGGCAACTGTAGAGATGGGCTGGAAAACAAAGAAGTATTAGAATGAAATCAGTGTACCTGTGTAGAATGGGATTGGGGAAAGCATGAAAGCACAGCTTTGAAGAATACATTTTTGGGAAGAGATCAGAAGGAAGACAGTTTGGCATAGTATTGTAGCATTTTTAGATCCTTTGTATTTTCCTTTAAGATGGGAAGTTTTGGTTGGGATTATAAAGCTTTCATTTGCCCTTAAAATGACTGGAGTCTAGCTTCTGGTGCTACTACACCAGAGCTTACTGGTAAATTACCAAATTGGTTTTTTGTTTTGTTTTTTTCAGGTTATTTCATAATGGTGATTTTGGCTATAACTACTCAACCAGAAATTCCCTCTAACATAGATCTGCTGCAAGAATGTTATGATACAATAGATTTATTTAAAGTTGTAATAGATTTCAGCAAAAGTAACAAAGAGTGAGAAGAACAGACTTGGTTCTGATACGTCTGATTAACTGACAGTTACCAGAATTGCTTTCACCCCATTGGGACTGCTAAGCTTTTAAAGAAGGAGCAGTAAAGACTCAGTAGGGTTTCACTGTGTTGGAGCTTTAATCTTGTATGAACTTTTGAAAGGAACCTGTAAACTCTGTGGAGGAATTTAGGAGAGTCTTGTTTGTTTTGTTTTCATTAGAGATAAGGCAAATTCATGTTACTATGTTGAACCTACAAATATTCTAATACTATCTACTTAACAGGCATTCTTGTTGCCAGCCTGTTGGGCATACTTATAGCACAGCTTATTGGTCACCCAACCAGTAAACATTATTATACAGCTTGAGAGTAGTCTCCAGAGTATAGTGTCCTTGGTCCCATGGCTATTTGGAGAGAATAGCCTGTGCCATTCCCCAGTGCACAGTTTTGATCGCAGACTAGTTTCCTGTTGAGCAGCATGCATCCAGTTTCTCTATGGGACTTGTGTAAGGACGGGGGAAGGGAAGTACTTAAGAGGCAATGAGTCAGTTATTTTAAATGCATCAGTATGTAATTATGTAGATTTAATAATTTTAAGGTTTTTAGACATCAGTGCCCCAAATTCTAGCTTACTAAGAATTAATATTGCAGCTGTAAGTTTCAAACATTTGTTTGTTCTTTATTTGCTCACATTATAGCTGTGTTTTGGTGTGTATACATTTAGGGCTGAAATTAGAGCTGTGACTTACAAGGGAAATTTTTTTCCTTCAGCTCCTATGTTCTACACCTCCTGCTGCCCCTATCCTTTGCCACCAGCATTCTCAGGTCCTGCTGTGGGGACAGAGAAGATAAGAGGTGGAGGGTAGAGATGGCAGGATTGAAGCGGGGTTGAAGTAGTGGGCTGAAGGCAGGGTAGCGAGCATGTAGGGTAAAATCAAGGATGGATTGGTACAGGGTGGATGTTGGTGGGAAGCAGAAAGCAACTAGCTAGAGGGCAAATGAACATCATCTTTAAGAAAGTAGTTTTTAAAGGTTCAGACTATAAGTGCAGTACTTGATCTATACTTTGTTGCTGCCATGACCTGATACTCTATACCCAGATAAAATTTAAGACTTACCTATAGGATATTTGACAAATCAATCACTGACAAACTTAATTTTTATTTTAGATCAAAGACCAAGCTCACCTATTCGCCATCAGGGAAGGAGTGAGGAGCTTGAGCGAGATGAAAGAAGAGAGGAAAGAAGAATAGACAGAGTGGATGAGAGACGAGACGAAAGGGTTAGAGACAGAGATAGGGATCGAGAGCGAGAAAGGGAGAGGGAGAGAGAGCGGGAGCGAGAGCGGGAGCGAGAAAAGGAAAGAGAAAGAGAACTAGAAAGAGAGAGAGCTAGAGAGCGGGAAAGAGAGAGAGAGAAAGAGAGGGAGAGGGAGCGAGAACGAGAGAGAGATCGTGACCATGATCGAGAGCGAGAAAGAGAGAGGGAGCGAGAGAGGGAAAAAGAACGGGAGCGAGAAGAGAGAGAGAGGGAGAGAGAAAGGGAACGGGAACGGGAAAGAGAAAGGGAACGGGAGAGGGAGAGAGAGCGAGAACGGGAGCGGGAGCGAGAGAGGGCCAGAGAAAGAGAAAAAGAACGAGAACGGCAAAGAGAGTGGGAAGATAAAGACAAGGGACGCGATGACCGGAGGGAGAAGCGCGAGGATGTTCATATTCGAGATGACAGGATCCTCAGAGACAGCCACGAGGAGAGGAAGTCCAAGTAAGGAGGGTGGGTGGGACCCTCAGTTCAGAAGAGCGTGCCCAGGGTTTGTGGGTGTTCTGTGCTTTGCTTTGCTTCATGTGTATACCATACATGTTTATTTGGTGCCTAAAATGTTGTCTAGAAAAAGAATTCTGAGTTCTATTTATGGATCCCAGGAGTCTATTTCTGCTCTCTCCCTCTCTCCATTTTAGTAATGAATATGCCAGGCTGTGGTGACATATGGTTTTAATCCCAGCACTCATGGTGCAGAGGCAGGTGTATCTCTGTGAGTTCAGGAAAACCAGGGCTGCATAGAGAAACCCTATCTCAAACAAACAAACAAACAAACAAAAAAGAATAATGAATGTAAACCTCAGATATTGTAGGCAAATGGACATTTCTCTTGAATTGTGTCTCCTAAGACTGAGATTTTTAAGTCTTTATCTGTTATATGGTTCCATGATTTTATTAATATTTTTCATGTGTCTGTTGTCTAACAGTAGCATGTTTTTCTGGGTTTTTTTTTTTCATATCTAACCCACCTAAAAATTGAACCTAGAAATTTAGGAATGATGCTAACCAAACAGTAGTTAAATGAGACTAATACCTTCATACTTTCATAGCTTGTTCATCTCAGTGCCCAGAACTTACCTACAACTTTCTAGGAAAACATTGTTTTATGTAATTTTGCTGAGTTACCATAGTGTTTGCTTTATTATTCTAATTTCAGGTTTTCTTAAAAGAATTTAAATGGTTCATATGGTCATATGAGTGACCCTGTTCATATGGCCACTCATCTATGTAAGGAACTGTTCTTTCTCACCTTTTGATCCTGGTATCTAGAAACAGTGTTAACTCTTAAAACTTAGAATTCAATTGGGAAAAAAGTCAGAATTTAACTAGCATATAAGATAACACTAGAATAATTTACCCAGGGTATTTAAGCTACTAAGTTGAAGTTTAGTTAAAAAAACAAATATGTAAGCACATGGATTATTTTGTTGTTGTTTGTTTGTTTGCCATTAAGCAAGTGATTTAGTTCTTTGACGATAAAAGGAATTTTTATAATGTACCCAGTGTTCTCACATGCTACTAGATTTATCATATAATTAGTTTAACTCAGTCTAGTCATATAAGAAGGGTTTTTACTTTTCTCTCAATTTCAGACAAGAGAACTTTGATTTGGGAACCGTAAGGAACTTACTTAAGTTGCATGAAATTAATGTGGCTGTAAGTCACACTCATAGCTTTTTAACTCCTTAAGTAACTCTTTGATTTTTCTTATCCCTTTTCTCAGCATAAGACATAAAATTGACAAGTTGTATTACAGAATACAGTATTGTATTGATTTTTCTGCTGTATCTTACCAGCTTGGAGTATTTAGATCTGGCAAGTTTCCCATGAGTGTTTCATGTGTGTAAAGAGAGGAATGTCCCTGTGGATTTTTAACTCACAGATGTATATTTTAGCAAATAAAGTAAAAGAAATTTTATTAAAAGCCTAGATGTCTTTTCTAAGTATAGCTCTGACAAAATTAGCTTGCTGTGATTGTACGTTCTACTTACATGAAGTAATACTGGTAAAAAAGCAGAGTACAGAAGTCTTTTTTTTTTCCATGTGGAACTTTATTATAACTTGTATTTGTCCAAATTTAGGAAGCGCTATAGAAATGAAGGGAGTCCCAGCCCTCGGCAGTCCCCCAAGCGCCGGCGGGAGCATTCTCCTGACAGTGACACCTACCACAGTGGGGATGACAAAAGTGAGTAGTCATGTTCTGTCTGTGCATGCTCATTGTAGCGACGAGCCCATCCTCTGACTGATGAACCAGACTTTTTAAAATGTTCTTGTCCTATGCTGCTAAATGTTTCCTTATGTGAATGGAGTGTGTTAGGAATACTGTTTTCACACCAGGCCACTATCTTTCCTAATATTGGTTGTTAGAGATGTGTTTTTATTTTCGTTGCCATTTTGAAATGAAAACTGAGTTTGAAGTTTAAGTGTGATGTGTTCTATTTACTGACCTAATGAAGATGTGACTACTTTTATGTTTTTGTATAGATGAAAAGCATAGACTCTTGAGCCAGGTTGTACGGCCACAGGAATCTCGTTCTCTCAGCCCATCCCACCTCACAGAAGACAGGCAAGGTAGATGGAAAGAGGAGGATCGTAAATCAGAAAGAAAGGAGAGTTCAAGGCGCTATGAAGAACAAGAACTCAAAGAGAAGCTTTCTTGTAGCGACAGGCAAAGGGAGCAGGCAGAAAGCGTGGACAGCTCAAGAGTGCGCGTGCAAGACCTCCTTAGCCATCGGCAGGCCGAAGACCGCAACCGCGATGGGTCTGATCGAGTCCACGATGAAAAGAAAAAAGCAAAAGCTCCGAAGAAACCTGTAAAGAAAAAGAAGGAGGAGGATGTCGGAATAGAGAGGGACAACCTTGAGACACATGAGGATAGTCAGGTGTTTTCACCAAAAAAAGGACAGAAGAAGAAAAACATTGAAAAAAAGCGTAAAAGATCCAAGGGTGATTCTGATGTTTCTGATGAAGAGGCAGCCCCGCAGAATAAGAAGAAGAGAGGTCCACGCACACCCCCTCTGGCCATCAAGGAGGAGCTGATTGACATTTCCACTGACAAGGATGGCATCCTCGAGGATCCACTGAAGAAAGAGGATACAGCCTTTAGTGACTGGTCCGATGAGGATGTGCCTGACCGCACTGAGGGCATGGAAGCCGAGCACACCGCAGCCACTGCCACTCCTGGAAGCACCCCTTCCCCGCTGTCTTCTCTTCTCCCCCCTCCACCCCCTGTGGCTGCTGCCAGTTCTGCAGCCACTGCTCTTGCCCCCTCAGCTATTTCTGCTACCACCTCTGCCACTGTTTCAAGCTCTGCTGCTACCTCCAATACCAATGGCAGTGAAGACTCACATAGAAAATGCCACAGGGCACGAGGGGAGAAGGTGGAAGTGTCTCATGTGACCCTAGAAGACACACCACATCGCAAGCTGGTGGATCAAAAGAGAAGCAGCAGCCTTGGAAGCAATCGAAGTCACCGCAGCCACACCTCTGGTCGCCTACGCTCCCCATCTAATGATTCTGCTCATCGAAGTGGGGATGACCAGGGTAGTCGGAAGAGAGTGCTCCATAGTGGCTCCAGGGACAGAGAGAAAACAAAAAGCCTAGAAATCACAGGAGAGAGAAAGTCTAGGATTGATCAGTTAAAGCGTGGAGAACCCAGTCGAAGTACTTCTTCAGGTAATAAAGTTGAATTGTGATCCTGTTGTTTTCTTATGAAGAAACATATGCAGTGGGATGCTCACATCAGGATCTTAGCAGTGTGTTACTGATCAGGCTTATGTATTTTAACCTTCTTTCTCTCTGCCTGCAGCCAGTGCTACCTTTTTGACCATAGAAAATATGATAGAGAAGAAATTGAAGGCTAGAAAAATCAGCTGTATCACTGCCTAGGCTTGTGTGTGTGTGTGTGTGTGTGTGTGTGTGTTACACATGCTTTGGTCAGTAGTGAAAATGGACAAGGACAGTTGAGAAACTTTTAATTAGCACTATAATTGAGAAGAATTTTACCTTAAAATGAGTTTGGATGTATGGGATTACAGATGTAGAAATATAAAGTATATAAACAGAACATGTAGAAAATAGAAAAGTTATATAGATTGTGAGGGACTGTAAAATAAACATTCTGTTCCTGTTTCTTGTGTTAACTTTACATATGTGCACTTGCTTTAGATCGCCAGGATTCCAGAAGCCACAGCTCAAGGAGAAGCTCTCCTGAGTCAGATCGGCAGGGTCACTCAAGATCTGGGTCATTTGACAGTAGAGACCGACTTCAAGAACGAGATAGGTATGAGCATGACAGAGAGCGGGAGAGGGACCGGAGAGATCCCAGGCAGAGGGAATGGGACCGGGAGGCTGAGAAGGAGTGGCCTCGGACCAGAGACCGAGATAGACTTCGGGAACGAGAGAGAGACCGAGACAAAAGGAGAGACTTGGACAGAGAAAGAGAGCGACTGATCACTGACCCCATGGAAAGGGACAGAGAACGAGATAGAACTTTTGAGACGTCTCAGTTGGAATCTGTGAAACGAAGTGAAGTCAAATTGGAGAGTGAACACGAGAGAGACCTGGAAGGCAGCTCCCGGGACTCTATGGCCTTGGACAAAGAAAGGATGGACAGAGACCTGGGGTCTGTGCAAGGGTTTGAAGATGTGAGTAAAGCTGAGAGAACAGAGAGTCTGGAAGGTGAGGGTGCCGCTCTTCTCTTATATTCCCTCATTCCTATTCGAGTTTTCTGTTAAAGTTATCCATGAATAAATAGATGAATTGACTGCATTCTGTTCCAGTGGAAGTAAATGAGTAAGGGAAGCAAGTCCGTGAGAGTAAAGGTGTGCTCATCTCAGTAGTTATGTTCAGGCGACTTTCTCAAAGAGCTTAGTGAAGTAAAGAAGTAATGGTTAAGGTAGAAGACAAGGAGCAGAGCATCAGTTACTTTCATCGCTGCCTAAAAGTTGAAATGAAGATCACTTAGCTGCATTGCGTGTACCCTGTAATAACATCACATCTTATTCTTACATGATAGCAAAATTATCAGCTCAGCATGATGGCTCACACCTGTAGAGCTGTCTCCAGGAAGGAAGGCTGAGACTGGAGAATCAGGTTCCAGTCCTCCTGGTCTATAAAGCAAGACCTCTTCTCAACATGTGGCAAAAATTAAAGCAAAGCATTAAATAGCTATTAGTGGTTCCTGTTTGCTAGGGCAATAGAAAAAGAACACGTTGTAACCCCACTCCTAAAACTATTGGATGGCAGACATACTGTAGAAGCCTGACGGACTCTTTAGTTAGAATCCAGGGCCGCATCAGCTGCGTGATCCAGTCAGAGGCAGTCTTTTTTTTTTTTTTTTTTTAAAGATATTTTCTTTATTTACATTTCAAATGTTCTACCCTTTCCTGGTTTCCCCTCTGAAAAAAACCCCTATTCCCTCCCCTCTTCCCCACCCACTCCTGATTCCTGGCCCTGGCAAAGGGCCTCTCCTCCCATTGATGACCGACTAGGCCATCCTCTGCTACATGTGCAGCTGGAGCCATGAGTCCCACCATGTGTACTCTTTGGTTGGTGGTTTAGTCCCTGGGAGCTCTGGGAGTCCTGGTTAGTTCGTATTGTTGTTCCTCCTATGGGGCTGCAAACCCCTTCAGCTCCTTGGATCCATCCATTCTCTAGCTCCTTTATTGGGGACCCTGTGCAGAATAAAAAGATATAGAGGCAGTCTTAAGCCTATGGAACTTTATTCCCCACTGTCTCTCCTGCTACCTTTCACTCCCACTGTGCTAGACAAACTGACTCACTGTAGGGGTGGAGGATAGTGACTTTAGTCAAAAGAAAGTTATTCCAGCCAGTTCAGTTTGTTACAGTACAATTCAATTTAGTTATGCAGAAAATCTAAACTTCCTTTAAAACCATGACTCGATATCTCATGTTATTTATACTCAAAATTGAGGTGAAGTGTAATAAGAAAACTAAGGTAGAAATGTCTTTAAGTGTATGTGTGTGTGTGTGTATGTGTGTATGTGTGTGTTTAAAACAGGTGTTACTGAGTTACGTAATCAGAACCAAGAGATGTATGTAAACAGTCACTTTTTAAATCAGTGGTTTTTACTATAGGTCAAATGCTGTCATATGGCAGTTTAAAAATAATAAAATACCATTGTTTATGAACTCATGCCCAGGCCACAGACAGACAAACTGACTCGGGCATGTCTGGCCTGTCATCCTTCTTCAGCCTCCTTTTCACTCTAACAAAGAGCTGTAATGTATTCCTTGCCTTCTGGAGCTTTCTCTGCTAAATGCAACAGCTGCTCTATGAGCCTCTGCTCTGCTGTTTCTGTAAGCAGCCCTGCGCTGTATCAGAATGACTTTCCCATGGTTTCCTCCTATTGATGAATTCCATCCTTTGTCATCAGGACTGTGTCAGGACACACCATGCTGTTCATGCTCAGCCTGTGTGTGCACTCTCCACCTAATATTTCTTGGTGAACTATATGTACCTCAGGTTAACAGGAGATGGCTTCTGGGAATTCTTTAGAAATCCTGCCTCCCAGACTCTCCAGTTTTACTGTGCAGATTTACCTCATTGTTCTGCATAGCCTTTCATTTCAACTCAGCAGATTAAGGTTCTGTTTTGTTCGGGGTTTTTTTATTTGATTGTTTCGTTTGGCCTGTATAGTAAAATTTAAAAAGGTGGATTGTTACATCTGTTGGTTATATAACTTCCGGTGTGCCTCTTTTTCCATTTAACAAAACATCCAAGTTTTCATCACATTACAGTCTCATCTCAGTTTTGACTATAAGTAGCATCAGGTCACAAGTTATGGTTCTAATGGAAGTACAGCCTTAGGATGTAATTGAATATAATTGAACTAGTCATTATAATAGGTTTTTAGGTCTGGAGTTACTGTTTTTATCCTGAATACATCATTCCTTTACTGTGACCACAGATAATATGCATAAATATTTAGAAATGAATCGCTTGCTGTAGCACATAAATATTTTACTCAGCTTATGGTAGAAAAAGTGAGATAAACTTATGTGTACATTTATTTTTAGAAATGTATTAGTATAGTAATATTAAAATTGTTTGCCTTGGAGATGAGTCAGTCAATGGGGATATTGAGAAAATACAGAATTTTATAGTAAAGAATAATCAGTAAACCATTGTTGGGGAGAGGACTCAGCTATGGAAGAGGTTCAGGAGGTCTTGATGGTTCAACTTTCATGAGGCATGAGCTGGCATGAGCTTTTCAATGATGCACATGCCTGAGACTCACCAGTGCTTCCATGGGCCACTCAGCTGAGAGCAGCACCAGGGCCAGCATCTGCTGCTGCACCAGGTAACCAGGTCTTATGGTCTAGATGGCAGCGCTACAGCCACTGTACCTATGGACTGTGCCTCGTCTCAGGGCACATGCTGCGGCTCACCATCAGTGGAGGCTTTGTGGTGGTCAGAATGCCTTCTGCCATATGCCAGGGGCTCAAGAGCCCCAGGGGTGCAGTAGCAATCTGCGGGTCATTGATTTTAGAGCTAGTGTATGCCCAGAACAACATGGATTCATCTAATCAAGATTTTCAATCTGAAGAAATCAAAAATCAGTTCTGGAGATCAACCAAGTTAATAGCATAAAACTGAAATTGGTTGAGACAATATAAAATCCTAGGTTACACTTTCTTTGTTAGGAACAGCTTCACTGCTCAGCATGGCCAAAGAAGGACTTCTATGCAAGTCCACTAAGGTGTCCTGCAGTGGCCTCACAAACTAGCATATGTTGCTGTTATAATAGAGTACAAAAAAGGGATTTTCTTTTGAAAAATAGAAAAACTATTAGAATTATTAGAACTACTTTATAGCCTCCAACTTTTTATGCTGCAGATGAATACCCATGAGCCTTTTGTTATAGTCTGAAAACAAGGGTTATAGATCCATAAAGTATGTAGCTTAGAAATAATTAAGCATATTTATAGTTTGGGGACTAGGTTTACAACTAACTCAGCAGGAAATAAAAGCTTAGCCAGGGAATAGTTGAAGGGGAAAGTCGATAAAATAACAAAATAGGATTTATACTACTGATGGCAACAAAACACTTTGATAATATATTACAGCATTCTTCCAAAAATTTTATTCAGTAAGGAAAACATTGAGACAGAGAAGCTGAATGGAGAAGTAGTGAAAATTAAAATTAAATGCATTTTCACATTTGTGCCTTATTGTTTGAAAATTTATATAATGAGCTAAATATCATAGACTAAGATTCGGGCGTATACTGTAGTTTGAAATAGGTTTGCAAGTTTTTAAAGTGAATTTATTTGGGTAAAAAAATTGCTATAGCCTTGAGAAATTAGATTTTCCTCCATATTCAGGTATTATTGAAAATTAACACACAAAAAGAAGATATGAAATAGGAGGAGACGTGTTGAAGAAGAGCGCTCCAGCAGAAGGAAGAGCAGAGGAAGGGAGGCAGGGTACAGCGGCACAAATTGAGTGTGTACATGTACAAGTTGTCAGTATAGCGACCTCCTCAGCATTACTTCCAATTCTTGAACTGTGGCGTCCCAGCACCTTTGTATATTGCAGCTGTATTGTTAATATTAAGAATGTGACTAGTAAAAAATTTCAGGTTAAGTTATCAAATGTTTGACTATGAAATGTAGTTTTCTGGTTAAAACAAAACAAAAAAAAAAACTTTTTCATGGCTTATTATTGTGCCCAGTGGTATCTGCCTTTTAATTCCACTTACAGTTTTTATTGCTCCCTTTTAGTTTTTATTAGTTTTTATTTATTTATTTTTGACATTAACTTCCTTTGTTTAGCAGGAGATGACGAATCTAAGTTAGATGATGCACATTCATTAGGATCTGGTGCTGGGGAAGGATATGAGCCCATCAGTGATGATGAGCTGGATGAAATTCTGGCAGGGGATGCAGAAAAGAGAGAGGACCAGCAGGAAGAGGAGAAGATGCCAGGTAATGTACTGCAGAGCTCAGAAGAAGTGCAGCTTGTGTGCTGTGTAATGTTCTGCCGTAAGAGGTGGTAAGGGGCACTTAGCTCCTCCCATTAAAAGAGTGGTACAGTGTGTGTGTCTGTGTTTTTAATGGGCATTCCATGTGAACTCGTGTCCTAGGGAAGAAAAGAATTGTAAGAGTTCTTTTTCCAGAAGTTTTCCAGAGTTTAATTCATATTATCTTACCCAGAACCTAAGCAAATCCCAGCTGCTTGCCAATGTCCAACACGGCAGGTATGTGATACAAGACTTCACAACTGTGGTGGGTTCAGTCAGCTTCTTAAACAACCTTCAAAAATAGAGATAGCAGAAGTTTGTTTGAACACAGTTGATATAGTTGCTTCTCTGCAATGTGTCCATTCCGTGATTCTCGTCCTTACTGTGCTGGGTACATTGCCCGCTCACTTGAGTGAGTACTGGGAGAAACACTCCTAACCTCAGGAAAGCAGCCGTTTATCTTAGTGTTTAAGAAAGGATCTCCTGTTATCATTCTAAGGTGACTTCAAACCCTCTGAATAACTGAAGGTGGCCTCTCACTCTCCTGCCTGCGACTCCCCAAGCCTCAGGTTACAGGCGGTACCCGACACCTGTTGCTGTTTTGTTTCCTTGTTCTTGTGATAAGGAGTTACTTGGCTTGGTCTGGATCTCTATTAATATTCTTGTTTCATTTGACCTTTTATTTCCTAACTTAGAGATGGCATTTATCACATCCTCTTCAGATTGTCTGCTGTGTGTTACTAGTCACTGTGTTACTCTTTCACATTCTGTCACTTGTCTTTTCGTTGAGTGGTCATATGCCACAGGGCATGTGTGGCTCTCAGAGGAACAACTTCCTAGCCAGTTCTCCATCCTCCATGTGGGTTCCAAGAATCAGGCTGATGCTGACAGCTCTGACTGCTGGCACCTTTACCTGATGAGTCATCTCGGCAGCCGCAGATGGCAGTTTCTTGGTATAAAGTAAAGTTCTTTTCTTCCTTTCTTTAACTTTTTTACAGACCCATTAGATGTGATTGATGTGGACTGGTCTGGACTAATGCCAAAGCATCCGAAAGAACCAAGAGAGCCTGGGGCTGCACTGTTAAAGTTCACGCCTGGAGCCGTTCTTCTGCGAGTTGGGATTTCTAAAAAGTTGGCCGGTTCTGAGCTCTTTACCAAAGTTAAAGAAACATGTCAACAACTTCTAGAAAAACCCAAAGGTAACTTTACTTTGCCTTAACTGTATAACATGCCGTACTATTAGAGTGCTTTTGGGAAGGATTCCATTTGGTTGTCTTGTAGAACTTGTGCTCTGGGAAGTTTTAAAGAGTCATTTATATATTTCTTAAGTTCAAGAAAAGCTTAATTCTGACAAAAACATTGGAAAAATAAAATGAACTTTCTGTATAAAAAAATGCTTTTGAAGGCTGAAGGTTTGTTTCAGTGGCTGAGTGTAAGCAGGAGGCGTTAGACTCAATTGCAGCACTACAGAAAAGAGAAAATTGCTTTTTAACACAGAAGTTCAGGTGTCAGAATACACAGAGCTTTACCCAGGGCTAAATAACACAGTTTATGAAGTTGGTAGTTTTTTTTCCTAAGGAAATAGTGGATTACTTCACACCCTTTCACCTGGTAACAAGCAGAGGAATGTACTCAAGTGCAAAGTCTAGGTTAAGCCTTTAATAGAATGGTTTGGCTTGGTGGGTAGTGTCACTGGTCTGTGATCCAGAGAACACCCTGCTTGTCACCTGGTCTCTGGTCCTGTGAGCTGTTGGAGTACTTATACCACCCAGACCTTTGGACTGCAGTGAAGTGCAGACTGGTTACTGCCGGCTGGACACTGAGAACAGTGCCTGAACAGAGGAGCACTATGCTTTGATAGTATTTAGTCAGAAAGTATTTCATCTCAATTAGTTTTCACCTTATTACAACAACTTTTAGCAGAACTGAACCTTTTAATGTATGGATACGGGTGGTTTTGTTCTGATGTTTGTTTTATAGCTTACTAAAACTTTTTGTCATCAAGAGGCTGAACAGATGCTTAAACAAGGGGAGGGAGAAAGTGAAGGCACCATTACTTACCACGTTTGTTATTTTGGGTTTTTTTTGGGGGGGGGGAATTGTTTTAGGTTTTATGAGCCCGTGTCCTTTTGCCTAGTCCCATAATCAGTAAAATTTCTTAATTTTAAGACTACTAATATTGTAATTGTGAAATTTTATAATGATCTGAAGGTTCTTACCACATTCTTTTCTCTTTGGTTAGACCTAGGGCCTTGGAAAATAACTCCTCTAACCCTAGATTTTTGTCCACTTTATCCCATCTAATTTTTTAATAAAAATTTCTGGGTATATGTGCCTGCATATGTCTGTTTGTCTGTCTGTCTGTGTATCCATGTATGTGTCAGGGTAAGTATTTTCCCTTACCTTTACATGGTTTGATCGAAAACCACTTTACTGTGTCTTAACACATTGTCTCAGGTGTTTATGTGACTGAGGTGTCTGGCTAACCTTGGCTGTGCTCACAGTGGAGGTTGCAGAGGACACTGTCTCTGCTATGACTGCATTTGAATCTTGCTGTGGAACAGTCCTGAGATGCAGGATTGTAACTGGTATTTACCGCTAGGCCAGACACTGAGTTTGACTTAAATATTCTTGCTTGACCTTTCTCCTTTTTTTGGTGGGGGGG
>NW_022196915.1:61776405-61795512 GCF_008632895.1 Mastomys coucha
GGGGAGGGAAGGCGGAAAGAGGGGGAGCAAGGGTAAAAGCGAGAGAATAAGAGTTAAGAGCAACCTTTCTCCCTTGTCAGTACTCAGTGGCCTCATTTTCTCTCTAAAGTCTGCTTTTGGCACATCTTAGATTTAAAAACCATTACACTATTGTTCTTATTAAGATGAACAAGGTACCTATGTGGTGAAGGTCCTCTCATGGGGCCCACTGCTGCTGCCTTGACAAGTCATTCACTGGGGTTTGGTAAACCAGAGGTTCTTGAAGTATTCAGTTAAGTCGGTGGCACTTCCCTATTAGGGAAACTTAATGGTGGCACTTCCGTATTAGGGAAACTTAATGTGCGCTTGTTTTCCTTGAAAGATGCAGACAGCCTTTTCGAACATGAACTAGGGGCTCTCAATATGGCTGCTTTACTTCGAAAAGAAGAGCGAGCAAGTCTCCTTAGTGACCTGGGACCGTGTTGTAAAGCACTATGTTTCAGACGGGATTCTGCAATCCGGAAGCAGCTTGTGAAGAACGAAAAGGTACCACGCAGTGGTTGGTAGGAATAGTATATTTTTCATCTTAACTGTTTTGTGAATTTGCTTTCCTCGTCTCCCAGACACATAAAGGAAGAATTCACATGCAAAAAGTTTATTCGTTCTATGAAAACATGTTATGTTTTGCATGTGAGAAAAGCTCCTTAAGATAAGCAGACATGTCAGAGTGTATATAAGTATTTACAGCAGAATGATAAAGGTGATTAAAAGTCAGAAATAAGAGTTACTTTAGACTTGAGAAGAATCTGAAGAGAAATTGGAAGAGTCTTATGCTTTTTAAAGTTGGAAACTGGGACTGTAGATGAGTGTGGGAGATGTGAGCAGTGTGACAAAAGAAGCTTGGTCCTGTAAGGTTAGAAAAGCATTGACTAAGATTTTACAGGAGTCGATAGAAAAACATTGAACTATCTTTCTATAATATTGCTATAAAGAAAAATAGATTTGGGGAGATTAAATTTATAAAACAAAAGATATGAACCCTCTCTAAAGATTAAAGTGAATACAGATAGGAGGAATGGGAGACTTTTTAGAAAGTCAAGTCTATGTGGCTAGAGAGCTGGCTCAGTGGTTAAGAGCACTTACTGCTTTCTCTGTCGGGTGGTTCACAACCACCTATATAACTCTTCTGGCTTCTGTGGGTTCTCTCTCCCTTTCTCTCTCTCTTCTCTCCCCTTCCCTTCTCCCTCTTCCTGTTTGTCTCTTGCCCTCCCTCTCTCCCTCCCTCCTGCCCTCCTTCCCTCTCTGTCTCTGTCTCCATCTCACTGTCTCCTCCTTCTCCCCCTCTCCTTCTATCTCTCTGTCTCTCTCTTTTCATCTTCTCTGTGTATCTATTTATCCATATAAAGTCCTGATTGAAAATAGCTTTTGAAAATTACAGCCATCATTCTCCTTTGCTATTCCTGTTTTGCATGTCCTTAATATCTCTCATTCTGCTGCCTAGGTGCCATCTCTCCTGGCAGCCTTTTTCAACTCAGCATTTCTCTTGAGTATTACCATCCCCCATCCCTAAGCATGTAGGTATAACAACAGTCACCATAATCCTATTATTATTTTAGTTTTAAATTGCATTTGCATCATGTTATGGCTGATTGTAATAAAGAGTGCCAGTATCTTAAGGATACTACCCACTTTGTGTAAAATATATTTTATGGTACTTCTTGGTTCCTCCCTAATATACTGTTGTATCCTTCAAATACAATAGTAACTCAAAAGCCCTGAAAAGTCTCAATGAGAATTGTTTCTAGCCTTATACCTTGTAATTCAGAGTACAGATAGTTAATGGACCATATGACACATTGTGGCATTTAATGATTCATTATAAATGTCTTAATTGATTCATCTACAGAAAGAATTATGAGTGTTCAGATTTCTCAGTGTTAAAGACATCAGGAGTAGCTGGACCTGGTGAACTCTTCTGTAACTTGTGAACTCTGCTCAGGGGGAGGTAGGACATCTTGAGCTTGAGACCGGCCTGGGTTTCAAACAGCAGCACAAGCTGAGAGAAGGGGACAGAACTGAAAAATAGTTTTAAATGCTCAAAAGCCCCATGAAGAATACTGAGATTAAGTTTTATGCCACTACAAAAGAGAAGAGTAGAACAGGGCTGTTTCCTGGGAGGAGAGTTAGATTCTTCTTCAGTGACAAAAAGTGGAAAAACCATTAACCACATATTTGACATTGTCACGTTATAGGAGAATTACTTTGAAGTGTTTAAGCATAAAGCACCAGGAAAAATAAGGAAAGACAACATGTAGCTATTGTAAATGAGTTTTAAAATCATTTTAGCAATATAATATTAGAATAACACACAGCAAATAAAAGGAAGGAAATAATAGCAGATTAACAAAATAGGAGATAGAAGGACATTAGAATAATACATAGTGAAACCAAAAGCTGGTTTTTTTTATTTGTTTGTATGTTTGGTTTTTTTTTTAAGAAATTAATAGTCTCCTAGCTAAACTAAGAAAGAAAACACAAATGAGCAGTAATGAGAAGAAAAGTTGAGATGACACTACGAGTGCCATAGTGCTAGATGAGTAGTGAGGCGGGGTGTGGCTCCATGATAGAGGGCTTGCCTGGCAAGCCCAATGCTCTGGGTTCAGTCCTCAGCACTGAGCACCAAATCAAAAGAAGAAAAGAAAAAGTTTGCATTAAAGTTCAGTTTAGTACAGCAAATAAACTGAGTCCTCAAACTACCAAATCTGTGTAAGAAGGAATAGAAAACTTAAGTTGCTTTTTATCTACTTCAGTTTAGATCCTCCTAAAAATGAAATTTCCACTCCTTGGACATTCATGCTTGCAAATCTGCTAAATATTAAAATAAAACAAAAGGAAGGAAGAAAACCAAGATAACAACAAAACAAACACTAATTCTGCACAGTGTTTCCTTCCCAGCTTATGCCACAGCTCCAGCATTGCAAGTACCCGAGAAAACTGCTGCTCACCCCTTGCATGCAGACAGTCTTAAAGATCCTACAGAATGGAATGAGTCCTGCATCACAATCACATATGGGCTACCCCAGGAATGAAAGACTGCCCAGTGTTCAAAAATCACTCACTGTGATCTACATATCAGACTAAAAAGAGAAAAAAGATACAATCATATCATGCAATAGTTAAGATTATTGTTCTCCCAAGAAACCAGTCTACAGATTTAACAAAATTCAAGTAAAAATCCAACCAAGATTTTTGTACTCTTTGTAGAGATAAACAAGCTGATTCTAGAGTTTATGTGGAGTCTAGCCATATCATTTTTACACACTCACATACAAACACACACACACATACATACATATATACATACATACATACATACATATATACATACATAAATGGGAGAATTTATCTATTAATTTTAAGATACTGTGAAATATACGTTTAAAATAATGTGGTATAGGTAAAAGAATAGAATTTCAGTTAAAGTAAGCAGATTCCACAAGTAGACAGTATAAATGTCTACTTAAATGTAGCCAGTTAAGAGGGACAGGAGAGTATAAAATAGTTAATTTTTGTTATGAAATAATCATTTCTCTTCATAAATTGAGACACTGATTAATAAAAAAAGAAAAAGACAAACAGTGGGAGGCAGTAGTTATGAATACTCTTCTTAAATACCCCAAATGTGCAGATATTCTCAAGAATTAACAATAAAAATAATAGAAAAATTTTCAAAGTGGTGAAATATTTAAACAGACATTATGCCAATGTGGATAGTCATTAAGCCCATGAATAGATGTGTATCATCACTAGCCATTATGGAATATAAATTAAGACTGCAGTGCAATCCTATTAATTACCTCTATCAGTTGCCAAAAAGAACTAACCAGCTAAAACTTGACTGCATTCTTCCCCAAACGGAAACTACCTCCAGTGTTCTTCCTCGGCAAAAAATGAACTGTAGCACAACTGAACATTGGTAGTACCTGTCAACAAACATACTACTGCTGTCTTGTGCAGCAGGCATCACTTTCAAAGGCATTATGTTGAAGAAAGGAACTAACATCAGTAGGTTAGACCTGGCCTATATTTATGTGACATTTGGGGAACAGTAAAGCAATTGAAGACATCAGTGGTTGCCAGAGTTAGGGTTGAGAATATTAGGTAAATGCTTTATTGAGTAAAGACCATGTCTGTCTACCCTGATTGTTGCCATGTTTGCATGAGTCTGTATGTGTATTAAACCTCATAGAATTGTACATAAAATGTTACTTTATTCAGTTCTGTGGCCTGAGTGCTGAGAGACTAATAAGGAGTGAAGAATGTTTGACTTATGAAGGAAAACGAAGGAAAAGTGATTCTTTTCTCAGAGTTTGCACTTTGTCAGGCAAAAGCAAGATTGAATACAGGTGTCGATCAGCAGGGTGGACACCACTTTATCCCTCGGGAGAAGCAGGGGCTCAGCACGTTCTGCCTCTTCTCTGTTCCAGAGTCTGTTTTCTCATCAGAGGTGCAGATTGAATGCAGTTAATTCTTTGTTGGGAACTGTTAAGGATCCCCATCTTAGTAAGAGCTAAACAGAGTGCCCACTGAAGCTTGTTTGCTTGATCCTAAACAGAATCTTAGTTTTGCTTTAATGTCTGTGGAGTCACAGGCAGTGCTCAGCTGACCTTGGGGGTGTGTGGAGCTACCCTGCCTCTCTTTCCCACTGTCACACAGCAA
Organism: Mastomys coucha; assembly: GCF_008632895.1. Lineage (NCBI taxonomy): Eukaryota > Metazoa > Chordata > Mammalia > Rodentia > Muridae > Mastomys > Mastomys coucha. The sequence continues at coordinate 61,781,104 of NW_022196915.1, forward strand.
TGTACAGCTTGTTGCTTTTGTTTCCTCCAAATAGGGAACTGTGAAGCAGGCGTACACAAACACTCCGATGGTAGACAATGAGCTGCTTCGGCTAAGTCTTCGGTTATTCAAGAAGAAGACCGCTTGCCATGCCCCTGGACAGGAAAAGACTGAAGATGGGAAGTTAGCAGCGTGCAGTGTCCAGCAGGAGCTGTGTGTGTCCTAGGCGGAGATGGAGGACGGCCTTCTGCTCCATCTTCCCAGTAGTGCATAATCTTTCTTGAAGTTCTTTGCTTTGAAGACATTACTAATTACAGAGACAGAAGAGTCATCAGCCACATCAGAAGTGAAGAACTTCAGTCTTCAGAGACACCAGTTTTGGTTCATTTAAGATTTTACATTAATTTTTATACAGTAATTGACACTCAGGCAAAATAATGTGAAAATGTCTAGATTTAGTAATTTCGACTGTGTCTTCATTAAAATTGAAGATTTTGAGAATCCAGGTCACCCCTGCTCTTCCAGCCTATGAATACTTCCTATGAAATAAAAGCACTGATTTTTATTCTGGATCATCATACAGAAACTGACCTTAGTCAGAAAGGTGTGTTGATAGAAGCTGCTGCACAGGCTGCAGTGCCGTGTACAGAGCTCTGAGGAGTGCCGGCTTGGCACGCGTGCCTGGAGGCAGTCTCCACCACCGGAAGCCCAAGTGGTTTGTTTTTTTCTTTTGAAAATTCTAAAATAAATGACTCCATGGGATTTTTTTTTTACACATGTACATTGCTACATTATATATTGTGGGGTTTAATTGTTCATTATCAGAGACTGTGTGCTATTTTATTTTTAATAAATGTGCGTTCCCTTTTCTTGTTGTAGATTTTCCTTGTTCTTTATTAATCAGACTCCAGACACCTAGAAACGCATATCATCAGCATTATAGTTTCATTCTTCATATAGCATTGGACAGTTGTATACGGTTGAGGACATTGGACGATGTACTTCATGTCCAGCTCATAATTCTGGAGGCAAAGCAAGAGTTCACAAACCTGTGATCAGGGTGACAATCCTGCCATCTCATCTCAATTCTGAGCTGCCTCCATCCATCCTGTACTATGTAAAATTTGCTTTTCTAAATTTCAGAATAGTTCATTCTTGTATGTGTTTAGCTCCTGAAGCATACTCTTAGGAGGACTTGGGATAGACACAAACTGAAGAATTTGGGCAGACAGTGGTGCTGAGGCAATAATAGAGGAGATGTTCTAATTTGCTCCTGGCTTTTCATGGGCCTCTGTTAAAGCCATAAGCCTGGGTTACTTCTCTCTGGCCTCGTATCCCATCTCTGGAGATTGTGTGCTGACACTGGGACAGTGTGCCTGTTCATCTTGTTCTAGCAATAGTGTGTCTTCCCAGTGAGAAATCAAGAGCGAGCCCTTTACTAACCAGACAGCTAGCTGGGGTTCATGCCCAAAGAGTAAGCTTCGAAAAGAAGTTTCTGCTAGCTTGTATATACTTTAGGCTTAGTCATCTTTAAATCTCTGTTGGGTCCTGGCCCCAGGTTACTCTTTCAACAAATTAAACAGAGGCAGGAGACTACAAGTCCGGCTACTAGAGCAGATGAGAGATTTACACAGCAAAGATACTGCCAGAAGTACTTCTTAAAGTACACCAGTGTTACTCTTTTTGAATAGTTGTTACCCAAGGTCATCTTGCCCACCTGGTAGAATTATGCTTTTCTCAATAAGAGAACTGGGGCCTTTATGGCAGGCCAGGACTTAACATTTGTTGTGACCCTGCGCTGCCCCCTTGAACTGCCTGTCAGAGGCATATTCTTTGAGGAAGGGCCCCAATGGCTGGTCCACCCTGATGAGCAAACATTTATCTTCTCATATCCTAGTGTCTGTCTCGCTCTCACAGGCTGACTAACACATTACTTAACTTTGGGATACTTTGGAGGCCGGACTCCCTTAGCTGATATGATTTAATATCTCCTAAGCAAATCTACTAGCTAATCCTTCATCATATCAATTCTTTGACATTGAGTTTCTTCTAAATCCATCTCAAGAAGCATTTGTTATGTGGGATAGCCACACAGCAAAGGAAATAGTCTTATTTTGAAAATCGTTTTGAAACATTTCTGGGAAATATCACCAGAGGAGAAAGGGGGAAAGTAAGTCCTCAGGTGTCATTGTAAATGAAAAGAAAACAAAGTTAAGACCCCAGAGAGTGAATGCCAGCAGGAGACCACTTCTTGGCTGCAGTAGGTAGCACTGGGCTCTGCAGCATCAAGATCCAAGAAAAATAATTCAGTTTAAAGAAATTTCAAGTCCTAGAACTGATAGCTCTCAGAATTGTGAAACATGACAAAAACAAAAAACAACAACAACAACAAAAAAAAAAACATGGCTTCGTTTGTCCACTAGTACTAAGACAATCTAAAATTACCTAAGTTAGATGCGGTGGTGCCTGCCTTTGAACCCAGTGCCTTGGAGGCTACAGCAGGTGGAATTCTGTGAAGTCAAGGCCAGCCTGGTGCTCACAGCAAACTTCAAGACGGCCAGAGCTACAATGACCTGTTTCATATACACATATGGAAACTAGATGGCTGAATCTGCTTTCGTGTCAAGCTGTAGAGGAAAGCTTTAGGACCATCCATTTTGCATGAGACCACCATTTCCATAGCTTCATGTTCCCAGTTGGAAAAAGATTATTCAGTCTTGTTTCCAGACTCATTACACAGATAAAATGCTACCCAAGTCTTGTTGGGTCTCTTGTTGACTCTAGACCTAACACCTAGAAGATACCTTTTAATCTGTAAGTATGGACTTGTACTTAAAGCTCCCACAACCTTGTTCATTTGCTCTAATGGCACCTCTCAATTTTAGCTGCTGGTTAGAGAAGAAAGGCAGAAGTGCGTCTGTAGAGCAAGATAAATAAGAGCTGCATGGTCAAATAACTGGACTGGCATTTCCACAGGCGCCTAACCACCACTGACGGAAATCTGTGAGTATGGCTAAGTAGTAGCATAGGCTGAAAAGCCTGGCCGCTGAACACATGATCTCCCCATCCTGACCACTGAATTCAGATGGCCACATTAGGATTTGTGACTCGTCCTTATCTGCACAACTTTAAGTCTGCAGTACCTCCCACTTGGTTCCTTACTGTTCGGTCAAGTGAAGATGCTGGTGCTCAGTGACCATTGACGATGCTTTAGAACCTCAGGAAAGGAGCTGCCTGCATAACCTCTGCTGCTTATTGTAAAGGTAAATGGGGTTGGAGTGATGGATTGGGCCATCACCTGCTGTTCTTCTCGGCAGCCATATAAGGGGGCTCACAAAAACCTACAACTCCAGCCCCCTGGGAACCTGATGCCTCTGGCCTCTACATGTACCTGTACTCACCTGCACAGCCATATGCACACATAATTTAATAAAATAAAACTTTAAAGGCATGCAGTGCTGGGAATATAGCTTAGTGGCTTGTGGTCGAACCCCGGTTCAGAGGAGAAAAAGCCAATTCCTCCTTCAAGGGTCATAAATTTCCTTTATTCACTAGTCCTTTTGCAGTTCCCATATGAGTATTTTGGACATAGTGTTATATGTACTCTGAGGTGATGTCAGCTTTTGTTTAGTAGCTTTCTGTATAGATCAAGACAAATTTTCCCAGCTATAGAGTTACTTCTTCAATTGTCTATCATATTGTGCTAGTATCACTGTTGTGGGTTTGTCAGTTTAAGTGGCTTAGGTGAAGAAGGACGGAAGCAGACTTTTATATTGCAGTCGTTAGAAGAAAAGGCTGAGCAGGGCAATGAATGCTACAGTAGACTGTGGATAGGATTGGCATTGTCCTAGGTTGCCAGGCGAGGCCTTGTGAAAACTGCAGAGGGGAGGGATCATTTTGGGCTGAGGGACTGGGGAGACTGGGGTGTGTGGACAGATGGACAACAACACCTTGCTTTGCTACATGATGGATACTAACTGGTACTGCTCAGCACCGGGATGGGGAGTGATGCTCTGGCAGGTCTGAAACTGTGCTGTTCTAGAACTTTCTACCATGGTGATATGGGTGCTGACTGATACAGTAGCTTCATGTGAATGTGATCAACACTGAAAAGATAACCTGCAACAGGAACCAAGGTTTTTGCCTTTTTGTGTGACATAAAGTAGTCACACGCGGTTCCGTGCTTCTATCTGGAACAGAATATGGCCATTTTCCCCAAAGTGGACAAGTAATGTTGCGAATTGCAAGACTTTTAGTTAAGTTCCTAAATTTAGGCCCAGTGTTACTGAAGTAGGACGGAACATTGGTATACAGGTAACTGGTCTTACAGTATGTGGACTGGGAAGCATAGCATGGAATAAAGGGTGCGAAGAGAGACTCAGGCATGTTCTAAAAGCAAGTACCTGGGAACATGGCCAGGTAGTTTGGGTCTAAAACATGGATAGAGTGTGGTGTACACCTTTAGTCCCAGCACTCAGCAAGTAGGCAGGTCTCTAAGTTCTAAGCCAGCCTGGTATACATATCAAGTTCCAAGACAGCCAGGGCTACATAGTGACACTCTGTCTCTAAAACAATGTTTAATAAAAACATAAGTATTTGTAAGTTATATTACATGATAATATATTTAAGTATTCCAGCTAAGTATAATTATTCAGAAAAGTAATTCCATGTTACTTATAAGACATGAGAACAAATGTTTGAAAATAACTGCAAGAAAAAGTAGGTCTGTAGAAATAAAATAAAACCATGCTAATATTAATTATCTTTATCATATATTCATTGAAGAGGAAATCACTAGTGTTAACTAACTATGTCTATTTTGTATATGTTGCTCTGGGGATTGCCAAGTGCTGGTTTCTAGTTCTGTCATCTCTCCCACACTTGTCAGAATTCTCACTTTTGCAGCTTACCCTTTCATTTCTTCATTCTTTTGGGGGCGGGGTTCGAGACAGGGTTTCTCTATGTAGCCCTGGCTGTCCTGGAACTCACTCTGTAGACTAGGCTGGCCTCAAACTCAGAAATCCACCTGCTTCTGCCTCCCAAGTGCTGGAACTAAAGGCGTGCACCACCACTGCCCTCATTTCTTCATTCTTAACAGTATGAACTCATGGGTCATAGTGCATTACTACTTGTCTCTAAATTCCCAGGTCTTGGATGCTAACTCAAGTTAGTATATGTTTGACAATACGAAAATCTGGTGTTGCTCTGGGGTCTGTGTCTCTTTTATATATGCTAGCTTTAGGCTTAGTCATCTTTACTTACAAAATGAAGTTTGCAAAGTTGTTTGTAGGAAAAGTCTTGCTACCCTCAAACCCAGAGACAAGTCTTGTTTGCTTCTGCCAGATTCTGAGTGCCACTGTCTCAATGGGGACATTCTATCAGAGTTTGAGGAACAGGTTGTCTGGGTCTCCCTGTGACCTAGCCTGGGCTATAGATGATGCCTGGGCACTTGTCACACACCATCCACTGATCCAAAGTGTAGGGCTTATTATCAGTGGCCATGCCTTGGACCTTCTGGGCCTGTGTTTCTGCTTCCCCTAAGAACACCCCAACTTTTGATTGGCTCTTCATTGTCCTTTCAGATTTTAGATGATGTGTAGGTAAGACCAGTCCCAAAAGCCAGGTTCACTTGGGTTTCTAGCTCCTCTGGAATTCTTACACAGGAGTCCCCACCCTCACTCCACACCCCCCCCACACACACACACACTGTCTTACTGGCTTCCCGTAGCCGAGCAGCATTTTCTAATAAGCCATGTCTCAAACTTCCTCATTCCTACTGTGAGGACTGTTCTCAGTCTATGACTCAAGGAACAAACTAACTCTCCATTCCTTTATATCATTCTCTGCGTCTCGTGGCGTTGCACACTGCGATTTTCTGTAGCGTTTGAGCTTGTATTTTTTTTCCTTTTTGTTTTATTTTGTAGTGTTTTCCTATCTGTCATCTGGTGCTTTTTTCTGAACTCAATGGCATTAAATGGTTTGCAATACTGTGGCTTGGAGCAAACCTGGCAGAATGGTTGGTTGCCTTCCATACTTGATGGCTCTACCATCACAGCTGATGCCACAGAGACATGTGGCCTCCTAGTGTGGCCCCTACTTCGTGCAACATTGCTTCCTCTCCCTGTCTGAACCAGTCCAAATTCAGGAAGACTTCCATGGCCAGTTTTACATCTCTGCCCTTAACTGTTCCAAGCAAAGGATGTTGGCAGGCATTTTGACTGTCTTGCCATATGAAGATTGTATTTGTCTTCTAGTTTCACTAGAAATAGAACTTCAGTTTGTATCTAGTCTTTTTGTCTGCTTCTATACAGGTTGTTAGCAAGGAAATGAAGAAATTTCGACACATGTTCCTCCTGTAGTCCTAGCTCCCCCTCCCCATACAGTCCTCTCAGCATGCATTGTCTTAAACTTTCATGGTGGATTATTGGGGTTATTAATGTGGATTAAATAAACAAAGGTTGGGCCGTATCCTTTCTCTTTCTGGTAGGTGGTAGGAATTATTTTTCTCAGTTTTATCACATGGCCACCTCTAAAAGCAAAGGAGGCTGGGAAATTGAGTATCATTTTTTTCTGTCCCCTTATGTTAGAAATGCCCAGAGGAGGTGAGAGTTGATTATGGATGGTTGCCAACCAACCTTCAGCAAAATTTTCGTAACATGGAACACTGGTGCCAGTTCAGGGCTAGGGATGCCAACTTTATGATACTCAACAGAAGTCCATTTGTCCTTTCTCCAAACTACACTTCAAACACAGCTTTGCATTTTTCTATGTATATATTCAAGAATTGCATTTAAAAAGCCACATTGCACTCTATCTGCAATTGGTTAAGCCCACAGAAGTTCATTCTTGCATAATCGGCAGCTTAGAGTACCCTTCAGTTTACACGGGATGCCTATTGGCATCAGCAGGCAGGAGGTGGGAGCTACACCTTATTTCTGATCGCTAAAATGTAATATGGGTCAAGAGAATTGTGTGAAAATAACCAACCTAAAAATACACCCAAGTGGCTAACAAAATAGAACAAAAAATAGTTAATACAAGACCCTAGATCTCATTTTGTTTTGTTGAGATGGGGTTTCACTGTGCAGCTCAAGCTGGCTTGGAACTCATGGCAGTCCCCTGTCTCTGGCTCCTTAGTTCTAGGATTATAGACATGAGCCATCACAACCAGCTCTGAATGTCATTTCATGTGGACCACTTAAGCACTTAATCTCAGTTACATCTTTGTGTGTTATCAGTATTGTCACCAGAATGCTGCATAAACTAACCCTCTGAGCATCACTTAATCTACAAAGAAGGGACTGTCCAAACCCACAGTCTTGCCCCCAAATGCCCTTCTCCCCACATCCCCTTCCTGTCATGCCCTCATTCTTCTTTCAGTCTCCATATCTTCCTGACTCGATGTCTGGTCATCCGTGAAACTCTGAGTTCTCCTATTTGCCCTGAGCATTGTCAGTATCACACCATAGCCACAAAGGTAGAGCGGCAGATTCTATATGAATGTTGACTCCTTGCTGCTTTCTCTGCCTTGAACACGGTCTCCTGCTCACCGTCCTCCTAGTTGCCCTTTCTCTATTTGTACTTGTTCTCAATTCAGTGCGTGAATTGAGCTGCTCCAGTGGGAAGTGGTTGAGACCTCCATGAGAGGTGGTTGAGAGACAGTTTGTCAGAGAATCTTCATATCAGATGCCAATTCTGCAAACTAACTGTGCATCCTGTTCTCTCCACACTATTTTTTCTATTATAGCACATATTTAGCACTACATTATGTTACTGTCATCTGTGGTGACATGTTTCTATATTTAGACACTAGGTGCTTATTTTGCAAACCAGCTTTGTCTGTTTTTAGAAACAGGATCTCCTGTATCCCAGGTTGACCTCAAACTAAATACATAGTTGAGGGTTACCTTGCACTCCTGCCTCTATGTCCCAAGTGTTAAGATTAAAGGTATGTGCCACCATTATTGTTTTTATGTGGTACTGGGGAGGGGGGGAGGTTGAGCCCAAGATTTGTGTATAATAAACAAGCATTGTACAAACTGAGCTACATCCTCAACTTCAAAATGTCCACCTTCAAAGCCTTGATTTGCTCAGTCATCAAACAGTGTGTGAATTGAGCTGCTCCAGTGGGAAGTGGTTGAGACCTCCATGAGAGGTGGTTGAGAGACAGTTTGTCAGAGCAAGCTCAGAAGCACAGCAAAGAAGACATTTATTTGCTGGTTCAAGTTGGAGACAGTGCCTTATTTGGACTGTCTCTGTGGAAGTTCAGTTGTCCAAGTAACCACTTGGGAATGAGTGAGCTGACGTCTCATCTCCTTTTAAATCCTGACTTTCATTTTGGTTTGTGTACATAAGAACTATTATGTAGAGAAAATGGAAACCGTGGCGAGTGGGCTCCTGGAAAGGAGCGGACACATAATTACCCTTCTGAATTAGCTTCATTAGGCTCAGGGCTCTCAAGCCTGTGATCAGGCATTGGAAAGGAACAGGGCAACCCAATATGCTCAAAACAGAATGAAAGGGTCTTTAGAAGAGAGCCTTTCCGAAAGGCCTGGAGAGAGGAGGCTACATGGTGAGATGGCTTGAATTAAAGTCAAAGCAATAGGATACATATCAGGAACAGGATAATGGGGAGAAGAGAGCCTCAGGAGAAAGCCTCTAAACCAGTGTTTCACAACTTGGGGATCACAACCCCCAAAGACTATAGGAAGGCACAGGTACTTACATTAGGATTCATAACAGTAACAAAATTACAGTTAGGAAGTAGCAACAAAAATAATCATGGTTGGGGGTCACCACAACATGAATTGTATTAAAGGGTCGCCGCATGAGGAGACGTGAGAACCGCTGCTCGGAAACAAAGGAAACCATCCGGCTTTTATATCTTTTCAGTTGGGTAGTGGAGGTTTTACGTCGTGTGATTTGTCTGGGCTAGCTTATGTGCAGTACTTAGGAAGAATTTCAGCTGTCACAATGCATCAAGAGTCTTTTGAAGCAGTAATAAGTTTTGTCAAAATTGTTGCCACAGTCAACCAACTGCCTAGAAATGTTCCCCTTCACAGAGATAGAGTAAGTTAAAAAGATGTAGCTTAAGCTAACAAACCTGTTGTCCATCCCTGGGCAGCTGGTAAAGAGATTATTGCCTAATTCATCTTCATATTGTGCTAATGACAACCCTAAGTGGGTTCAACCTTGAGTCTGATTGTTCACAAACAAGGAGACTTCTCCTAAAGGGCAAATCTAGTCAGGTTTTCTCTTAAACTTGCCTACCTGGCTAAGGGGCCCTTTTAGTTATTTTGAAGTATAAAAGGTTAACATGTATTGTGAAATAGCATGACATTTCTAGCGGCCACACGTAAGATGTTAATACAGACCTTTGATTCGTTTGGACTAGAATCTTACATTACAATTCTTAAATAGATATGGCCTTTTATATCCCAATTGTCCTTGGGTACAGCATATATTAAACTGTAGCCGCCATCTCTAAGAAGCAGACAGAGACAAGGGTGGAGAGAGACAGGAATGGGGACATTCAGCTTATCTGTGTTAGCTTTCAAGGCCTTTGTGGAGAGGATGATAACCCAGACCTCATTTGGTCAAGTACTTCATGGATACTGGATGTCAGTGCAAAGCACACTCGCTATGAGCATGCCGAGTCAGAAAGAACGTGAATACGATTGTCTTTCCACAATGTCAGAAGACATGGCTATGGCTTTTATGCTGGTTTGACTGATACTCATCCTCCACTGGGAAAATAAGATACTTGAAGGTTTAATGTGAAGAACCAAAGGCCCTAAACACATTGGTGGGAACATCAGGGTAACACTGAAGTGGGGACATGAATGACATTGTTAGCTTTAGGGTTAGTAGAAATTAATGACTGCTCAGCTGGTACCTTCCAAAGGTATTACCTAATAGTTGAAAGTGTTCCCAGGCAGGGCGGGTCATTTTTGCCAGTTAGCTTTAAAGAGTATAGACTTTAAAAAATGGACTCGCTTGAAAGGAAACAGTTTTATCAAGGTTTGAGAGAAAAGCAACAGCACAGGCAAGGTGGGGACTCCAGAAGCTGCCAGAAGGAAGGAGATGAAAAAGGGGGGGGGGGGGAGTCATGTTCTTTAAGTTTGCATGCAGGAAAGCAGGCAGGCTTTGCAAGCCTGTGAACAGCCGCATTGTTGGGGTCCAGTCTTCAGAGAATGTGAAAATGCCCAGAGTATAGGGCATACAGGTTTAGGATGCTGGTCATATCCAAAAGGTGAGACAGAAAAAGGGGAAAGGAGGTTATACTTTTCTAGTTAGAACTCAGGACAGGGATAGGCTTAGCCATGAGAATCTGTAAGCAGCCACAGGAAGGGAGGGGCTTCAGGGGCACCTAAGTGCATATATCAGGATAATTATTCCTCCCACCTATTTAGCATGACTTCAGTTAGATCATGTTTCTTGAAGTTTCTGGAATGGATAGTACTCTATTCCTAAAGGGTGGTTCCCTGCTCGAGTCATTTCACTAATTTGTAAAGGGGTAATACTGTTTGGAGAATTACAATCTTTTGAGCTATTTAGAATGTAATGTCACCATCCAGAGCAGGGGCATGACTCAGATCTCATTCTTTTGACCAAAACCATGTAATAGAAAAGGCAAAAAAAAATAATAATAAATGTATGAAAAATAGACACTTTACCAACAGGAAGTGGTTTTCTCTTAAATGTGGCTTAACAAAGGCCTGCCCTCCACCATTTTATTTGATATCTTAACTCTCAGGGCAAGTCAGTTTTGACGTATCCCTCCTGTCATATGGTATTTCAAGGAGGGCATTTGTGCTGCTTTCTCCTCCATAAAATTAATGTTTTACCAGGGACCTGAGAGGTAAGGCCCAAGGCTGACTGGGGGTCAGAGGAGAAGTGTCCACACTCAGTGACCTCAAGGCCTGTTCCTGTGTGACTAGCTATTTAATAATATATATATATTCTCCCATCCAGGTCGGATCAGATGTACTCAGTGTGGGATAGCCTCAGACCACAGTCATGACATGCTTGTCAGCCAATCAGCCTAGTAGAATCCTTAACATAGGTATGGTTTCTTCTAGAAACTTCAGTCTGCACTAATTATAGAGTATGTCCCAGGACCATTTTGCTATTTCTTTTCCCTTGTGGATTTAAAATGGAACAAATATACACAGGGTTTCTATTGACTAGTGACTATATTCTATCAATTAGGCTGTACCTGCAGAGATTTCGATGTGCTATATGAAAACAAAAAGTGAGTCTTTTACTCTTTGAAAATAAGTCTCCAGTTCTTTGCATTGCCGTGGACAGGTAGGACAGAGGCTTCTGTTTTGGGGGAAGACTGATAATTGCTGGCCATCAACACTATCATTTCTTTCATACCCACACTTCAAAACCCATCTTTCCTTTTTGTCTTTCTATATGGGAAGAGAAAACATTGGTTTGTGATACGAAGGATAGGCGGGAGGCCTCTCCTTGATCCTGAATGTGTTTTGAGCACATAAACCAAAAGTCACTTCAATTATGGAAGTTTTTTTTTTTTTTTTTTTCTGCTGTTGGTGTATAATGTTGAGTAAGCCTTCTTGGTATTTTCTCTGTGGGAACAGCTTAAATACTGAGATTGTAAATGAACCTGCTGCGTGTAAGTCATGAGTGATTTCAAAGACTCTAACAACAGGTTTCTAAAACACAGTGCTGTATCTGAGAAGCGGATGACTGGCTGAAGTGGGGCATCCCTAGTTAGAGGTTCGTTCGTTGGTCATTTCTGACTTGTCAGGCTTGAGTTCTGTTCCAGTGTACAGAGTGAGTAACCATGAGCTTGTGTGGGAACCCAGCATGGGGGAGCAGCCTCAGTCTAGTAGACTCCCAACTAGTGTTTTCCACAGTCCCCACTGTTCAACCAAACTAATCCTCCATTGACTTAACCTGACTGAACTTCTGATGTCCCCCATGCCCCTACATCTTTTATTATTATTATTATTGTTGTTGTTGTTGTTATTATTATTATTATTATTATTATTATTATTATTATTATTATTATTATTTAACCTTTTTCTTACAGTCCAGTCGTTATCCCCCTCCTGGCCCACCCTCCACAGTTCTTTATCCCATTCCTCCTCCCCCCATCTTTAAGAGGATGTTCCCACCACACCCCCACCCCACCAGACCTCCCACTCCCTGAGGCCTCAAGTCTCTCGAAGGTTAGGTGCGTTTTCTCTCACTGACGCCAGACTGGCAGTCCTCTACTGTATATGTGTTGGGGGCCTCATAGCAGCTAGTGTATGCTACTTGGTTGGTGGCTCAGTATCTGAGAGATCTCAGAAGTCCAGATTAGTTGAGACTGCTGGTCTTCCTATGGGGTCGCCCTCCTCCTCAGCTTCTTCCAGCTTTTCCCTAATTCAACCCCAGGGGTCCCTGGCTTCTGTCCATTGGTTGGCTGTAAGTATCTGCATCTGACTCTCTTAGCTGCTTGTTGGGTCTCTCAGAGGGGCAGCCATGCTAGGCTCCTGTCTGTAAGCACACCAATGCATCAGTAATAGTGTCAGGCCGTAGAATCTCCTCTTGAGCTGGATCCCAATGGACCTGCCACTGGACCTCCTTTCCCTCAGCCTCTTCTCCATTTTTGTCCCTGCAGTTCTTTTAGACAGGAACAATTATGGGTTAGTTTTTGACCGTGACATGGCAACCCCATCCCTCCACTTGATGCCCTGTCTTTCTACTGGAAGTGGACTCTACAAGTTCCCTCTCCCCACTATGGAGCATTTCATCTAAGGTCCCTCCCTTTGAGTCCTAAGAGTTTCTCACCTCCCAGGTCTCTGATACATTCTGGAGGGTCCTCCCACCTCCTACCTCCCAAGGCTGCATGTTTCCATTCTTTCTGTTGGCCCTCAGGACTTCAGTCCTGTTCCCCAACCAATACCTGATCATCCATACCTGATCATCATCCCCGTTTTCCTTCCCTGTCCCCTCTCCCACCCAGGTTCCTCCCTCCCTCTACCCCTCCTACCCCTGCCACAATTGCTTTCTTTTCCCTCCCAAGTGGGATTGAGGCATCCACACTTGGGTTCTTCGGCTTGTTAACCTTCGAGTTCTGTGAATTGTATCCTGGATATTCTATACTTTTTTGGCTAATATCCACTTATTAGTGGGTACATACCATGTATGTCCTTTTGAGTCTGAGTTACCTCACTCAGGATGATATTTTCTATTTCTATCCATTTGCCTGCAAAACTCATGATGTCCTCGTTCTTAACACCCCTACATCTCCTGCATCCCCTGCATCTTAACTCACCGCTGAGCATGAACAACCTTTCTGCAACAGACCCCTCCTGAGAGCCTGCAGACTGCAAGGCAAATTCTCTGATGGACTCGCCCATCCCATTGCCCACTGTCTCGGGCCCTTTTTCTTCAGGGTATGAGCAGTCTAAGAGTGACGTTGCCTGGCCCAGCTCAAGAGATGGGATGAGAAAGTGAGTTGCTTCCTTGACTTAAGGAAACGCAGATTCACAAGGTGAAGAAGTCCCAGAATGCGTGAGTGTATTCAGAGATAGTGAGCCAAAAGTCAGAACCATCATTTTAATTTTCACTTCCGGCATTCCCCATGTAGAACATTTACCATCACATTCTCCTAAGGGAGCTGTTACCAGCCTGTTTTCTCATGAAAAAACTGCTAGAAACAACGGAGACATTTTCCCTCAGTCAGACAGCTGTGCCTGGCCCAACTTCAAGGTGTTTGGGTATGTGGTATGGTCCCTACAGAGGGAAGCTGCATTGGAAAAGGAAATTACCTGTGAAAGATTCACTTTGTAAAGCCATTCCCCAGACTTGAGTTTCATCTTCTGTCCCCCTTTTAGGGTTCCAGTCACATTTTGATTTCTCAGCCTCCAGCCAGGTGCATTGTTTGAAGACTCTAGAGCCTTTAGGAAATGGGGTCTGGCTGGGAAAAATGAGTCAGTGAGTCTGGATTGTTGAAGATTATACCCGGGCCTGGTTCCGGTCTAGGTATCTGCACTTCTTTATATTTCAAGACATAAGGAGCCTTTTTGCCACATGCCTCTGGCACCACGAACTCCACTCTGCTGTCACCACCATGATGGACAGAAACATTTCAAAACTGTGAGCCTGGAGGCCCGCTCCTCATTAGTTGTTCCTGTTTGGTATTTTGAACACAAACACTAATTTCTTCTTCCCGCCCCCCCTCCGCCCCCAGCCCCCTTCTTTCTGATATTTCAGCTGCCCCTTCCTCCTCTTTTCCTGTCTGCAGAATCTCACCTTTAACTTCTAGTCTACTGCTCTTCAGCAAAGATACTAGCTGATAATGGAATGATCTTTTTGGAAATCATAAAACTATTGATCCAGATACAGAGTTGTCTTAGTCAGGGTTTCTATTCCTGCACAAACATCATGACCAAGAAGCAAGTTGGGGAGGAA
>NW_022196915.1:61796197-61807456 GCF_008632895.1 Mastomys coucha
CTGCTGTCCTTGGTGGTCATTGCATGGTACTGGCATTCCCAAAACACTGCTGTAACTAGGCTTTATCAGTAGCCTCTCATAGACTGTCTTCAAGGTGCCAAGCCTCAACTCCTTTGCATGACACCTTCAGTCCTGGGCCATCAATTGCAAACTGAGGCTGCACCTTCACTTATGGCCTTCCATGGCCTCTCACTGTGCCGAGCCTCAGCTGCTCTTCATGACCCTTTCGTGCTGTCAAAACCAGTACCACCTGGGTGACTCTTACACATTACCAAGTCCTGCTGCAGCACAAGGTACAACCTTGGCTATCTCTGGAGCACAACCTCTTTGTGCTCTCAGAAAACACTTCCCAGAAGATGTCACCTCAATGATCCAGGTCTCTTCTTAATCACCACTAATTTCTTAGCTCCAGCTAACCATCATCAATAGTCCCAGTAATGCAAAGTTTTTACTTTAGTAGTTCTGGTTTCTTGTTAATCACAGCTGATACTTCAGCCCCAGCTAACCAGAACCACAGAATCTTCACAATCAAAACAACATGGCCCTAATAAGAGTCTTTATTCTTCCCTCTGAAATTTCACAAGCCAGGCCTCCATCTCTGCACTGTTCTCAACATGATCTTCCAAGCTCCTACACAACATCCCACAGAGCTCTTAACAACCAATGGCTCTTCTAGCTCAAAGTTTCAAAGTCTTTCCACAGTCCTCCCCAAAACACGGTCAGGTTGTCACAGGAATACCCCACTATGCTGGTGCCAATTTGTCTTAGTCAGGGTTTCTATTCCTGCACAAACATCGTGACCAAGAAGCAAGTTGGGGAGGAAAGGGTTTATTTGGCTTACTTCCACATGTCTGGTCATCACCAGAGGAAGTCAGGACTGGAACTCAGGCAGGTCAGGAAGCAGGAGCTGATGCAGAGGCCATGGAGGGGTGTTCCTTACTGGCTTGCTCAGCCTGCTCTCTTATAAAACCCAAGACTTCCAGCCACCCACAAGGGGCCCTACCCCCTTGATCACTAATTGAGAAAATGCCCCACAGCTGGACCTCATGGAGGCATTTTCCCAACTGAACTCTTCTCTGTGATAACTCCAGCCTGGGTCAAGGTGGCACACAAAACCAGCCAGTACAAGAGTGTAAGAATGTCTTTCTTTAGCCAGCCTACCAAGGGACCAAATTTCCTGAACCTCTTCCCTCCCATTTGCCCCAATGAGGCAATCAAGTCAAATTATAAAACCAAGTCCTTACCAATGGGACAAGATACTGTCACCACTTTCTTCAGGGACAAAAGATGGGCCAGGGCAGAGTGTGCTTGCTAGCCTGGTTTTGGTTCTGGCATACCCTTTCTACAAAAAGAAATCACCCTGCCAAATGACTTCGGCTCTCTTCTTGTGCCACCGATGTTGTTCTTTTCCCCACAGCACCTCATGCCCACAGGCACCCATCAGTATTCCAGATGCTGAGGATAAAATGGCGGACACGAACTCCCTGTCCATGTATAGCTTACAGTCTGTGTTAACAGGCAGCAAACTTGTCAATCAAAGATTCACAGGCATCTCTGCAGTAAGGAAGTCTTGTGAAGCTGAATCAGTTTAAAGGAGCAGCGGTTTCGTTTTGGATGAAGCAGGAACCTCTCTGAGAACCCAAAGTTTTAATGGAACAAAGTTAGATCACTTAGTAAAATCTCACCTGAATGGAGTTTCTTCAGATCGATTTCTTTAAAAATTTTGGTACAACTCAGCATTTAAAAAAAAAAAAAAAAAAAAAAAAAAAGCTTCCTATTTTCTAGTATTTTTTAATGATTATTACGTGCATGTCTTCCCCAAGACCTACTCAGCCATTTCTCCAAAACCCCTTCTTGCTTTCTTCCTTAATTACTGTTCTATTGCTGTGAAGAGATACCATGGCCAAGACAACTCTTATAACAGAAAACGATTAGTGAGGCTCAGCATCCCAGGGGCTTGGATAACTGGGCCTGGTGGGCTTTTGTCCACCCCCAGTGACACACCTCCTCCAACAAGAACACACCTCCTAATTCTTTCCAAACAGTTCACAAACTGGAGACCAAATATTCAAATATGTGCCTAATGGGGGACCATCCTCATCCAAACCTCCATGGTGGGGAATGATGTTTAGAGACTACTATATTGATTTTAGACCCTTTAAATGAACAGAATATTATATGTAATATTATATATAATTAATAATATATATAATTCCCCTTAGAGATAAAATACTGTGAGTTCATATCAAGAGATGCACACTTCAATTCAATTCAGAACCACAATTTTCAATAATCTCTCCTATCTCACACCAGTATCTCCTCTCTCCTACATTAAAAATTCTGCTCTCCACAGCTGGGGAGATGGTTTAGTCTGTAAAGTGTTTGCTGTGCAAGCATGAAGGTCAAGCCCAACACCCATATATATATAAAACCAGGTCCTTCAATCCCAATGCTGGGTGATAGAAATAGCAGGCTCCCTAGGCCTAGCTAGGAGGCAATCTTAGCCAATCAGTGAACTCCAGGTTCAGTGAAAACTCTGTCTCAAAAATAAGATGGAGAGAGAGTGACAAAGACACCTGACTTTAAGCTGTGGCTTCCCACATGTATGTTCATGAACACTGGCACACGTACATGCATGTGCATACACACAGACACATACACACACACACACACACACACACACACACACACACATGCAAATCCTGCTTCACAGTAGCTCAGAATCACATGCTTTCCTTGCCATGAGACAGCACATGCAAACATAGAGTAATGATATTAATCTGGCATACCAGGATTACTAAAAACAGTGTGAACATTTAAAAACATATCCAAATCTCTTTGTGTTATAAGATGTTAGAGCTTATTTTTGCTTGACTGGACAAATCTGAAGTTCTATTTGGTTTTATGGATCAGGTAAGCCCACTTAGTTTTAGTGATGTGGTTGATATATTCTGCATCATATTCTTTTATGGTGGTTCAGGGTTTATGTTTCTCTCAGATACATCTTTTACGGTTAAAGGTTTATAAGTTAAAGGCTGGAGAGATGGCTCAGTAGTTCAGAGCACTTGCTGGCTGACCTGGACCAGCGGGACATTTTTCAGGGACAGGTTCCTGAGAAGAAGAACCAGGGCATGAGAGTACCCCTCCTCTTCCTAGTTCCTTCCAAGTACACTGTTCAAAATAATACTGTTTTCCTTACAGGGCTTTTCTGCTTCCCACATGTTCACCACTTCCTCTGTATTTCAGTGATTGACCTGTTTACTGACTTATTTGATGTCAACTTGACACAAGCTAGAGTCATTGAGATGAGGGAACCTCAGTTAAGAAAGACTGTAAGGCATTTTCTTATTTTGTAATTGATGGAGCAGGACCCAACTCATTGTCATGGTGCTGTCCCTGAACTACTGGTCCTGAGCTCTCTAAGAAAGCAGGCTGAGCAAGCCAGTAAGTAGTGCTCCTCCATGGCCTCTGCATCAGCTCCTGCCTCCAGGTTGCTGCTCTGTTTGAGTTCCTGCCTTGGCCTCCCTCAATGGACTGTGACTTGGGATATATAAGCCAAATAATCCCTTTCCTCTCTACATTTCTTTTGGTCATAGTTCTTTGTTACAACAATAATAACCCTAACTAAGGCAGCCTGTGTACTCATTGACAGCAAAGTAAAATCACTATACTGTCTCCCATATTCCCACCATGTAAGTTCCTTAAGTAAACATATACTGTCCCTCACAAGGCCTTGTGGCCATATCCCACTGATCTTCTGATTGTTTAAAACCTGTTCTCAAATCAGTTCCTTAGGAAGGGTGCATGGCAACAGTATTCCTAAATTCTAATGTGCTCATAAAAAGGGGCCTTTGGCCTTCACGGTCAGTTAGTGTGGGCAGATAGTCCTGGTCCACATTTCTGCGCCCTATGCACTGTCCATTTCCTGCCCCTTGCTCACCTTTAATACATGGCTGCACAAAGTCTGATGATGGGCTTGGGCTCTTTCACCCTTGCTCTCTGGTCAGTGTACAGTTTGGTACAAAATGCTGGTTTGGTGAGTCCGAGATGCAGGGGCTCCACCGCATTCTGGACCAGAGCTGTGGTAG
Source organism: Mastomys coucha (assembly GCF_008632895.1). NCBI lineage: Eukaryota > Metazoa > Chordata > Mammalia > Rodentia > Muridae > Mastomys > Mastomys coucha. Next base: position 61,800,286 of record NW_022196915.1, read on the forward strand.
GGCGACCATTTAATCTCTCATACACTGCAGTGAAAGGAATCAAACACCACAAGGATTTTGCAATGTGCAAAGGACCCTCGCCTTTCAAATGAACACATGTAAGAGGTGTTTGAGTTGTTCTGGAGAGAGAAAGACCAAAAAAAAAAAAAAAATGGAATGTTAGGGTCCTTGGGCTCAAGTGACTTGCTTTCTAGCAACTAATGACTCATGTTTTAGTACTTTTATATGCTGCTTTTGAAACTGTAAATTACTTCAAACATGGAGGGCAAATGGCAAACTCTGCTATTGATTGTCACAGTGTGTTTTTCCTTCATCTTTTGCTTTTACTACTTCCAAATCTTGCCCTTTTCCATACCCAGGAAGGATCTCACAATTCACCAGGATTTTTAAAAATAATGCCGACCAAATGATCAATACTTAATTGGACTTATCAATTCTTTGGACAGACCCATTAACTAATGAAGATATCCTGCTAGCTCGAAGAGTGGCCAGCTCACCACGAGAAGTGTGTTTCCTAGATTCTGTCTTTCTCCTGGGATTTCACACACCAGCTCTCGAAGTTTGTCATCAAAGCACTCAGATGGCTTGTTCCCTGAGGACAAAGAATGAGAATAATCACAAAAAAAAAAAAAAATCAATGTTTGATTCACCTTGCCTGAACACATACATACATACATACATACATACATACATACATACATACCCAGATCTGGGGACTGCCTGACAGCCACCGCCACTTCGGCCTGACCTTCAGACTGCTGATGTAACCAAGGATTGATCTCTCATGAGGCCAATGCTTCAGGAAGCAGGGGAGAGGAAATGTTTAAACCCTCAGGAATGGAGGGTTTAAACTCTTCCTACTGTGGAGATTAATCTTTTGAGAGCACAACACTACATGCACAGACAGTCGTTTGTGGCATTTTCATATGCTTAGTCCTGTGGTCCTTCTAAAATAAATGCAGTCTTTATTGCTTAGTCGTCCAGTATTAAAACAAAACATTGTGGTGGCAGAATCATAGGAGAAAATACGACTTACACCACAGCAATGGTACATCAGAGAGTCACGAGGAGGAACCAGGGACAAGACACTGCTGAAAGGCGCTCCCCCGATGACCTGTTTGATCCAACAGGGCTCTCCCTCCCAGCATCTGCTGATGACTTCACATTAGGAATTCATCAAGGAGTTAATCCACTGAGTAGGACAGAGCCCTGATGACCCTGTCACCTCACCATGGTTGAATCTACCAAGCAGAAACCAAGCCTTTAACATGTGTGCCTGAGCCATCACACCACTGCCCTGGCCTGTAAGTTAGTCCGACATGTAGTGGGAAAGTTCTGGTTTTGAAAGGAACTTCTGTTTCCCTTTCTTCAGTTTCCAAACTGAAGAATCCTGGCTCTCTTTGATCTCCTCAATTGTTCTTTGGCTTGTGTTTTAGGGACATCGGACGGTTATAGAGTTCGGTGGGGTTTCACTTGTCAAATGGGGCTTCTGACACTAAGTGACCCCTGGAATCATCTTGTCATCACAGACGAGACGGAACCGGGCATTCAGTTTCACTCTTTCCCCTGGGTGACAAGCATCTCCTTTACTTCAGGAACAACTGTGATTTGGGCATTTCCCTTCTCCGGCTTTTCCCTAATTTATAGAATGCTCTGTCATTCACTGTCACTGTGGAGGCTGCCTCAGAGTTCAGAGGTCCCTGAACACCACCACTGAGGACAAAGGAAAAGCCCCTGCTTATGAGCAGGGCAGTCAGGGGTCAGCAGTGTGGGCTACCAAGTTGAGACAGCTAGTCTCCAAACAACCAGGCCAGTCTATTTCCCAGTTCTGCCGTAGCCAGGCAACCTGTCAGAATCAGGACTGCACATTTTTGTATCGCTCATCCCCATGGTGGTGGGGGTTGGAGGGCTTTGGGGGTAAGTAGAAAACTTCATGCATGGGAGCACAACTCAGAAGGAAAGGGAGCACTGCAGGCCCACCTGACACACTGTGTATACACCAGGGAAAGGCCTTGTAAGGACATGAGCAGAGGACTGCCCTCCCCACGCCCCGACAGGGCTGACTCTGCTCCTGGACTTCCAGAATCTAGTATCATGGAGGATCAACATTTGTCTTAAAAGATTTTATTTATTTATTTTATGTGTATGAGTACACGGTAGCTGCACAGATGGCCGTGAGCCATCATGTGACTGCAGGGAATTGAACTCAGGACCTCTGCTTGCTCCAGCCTGGCTCACTCAAGCCCTGCTCTCTCCAGCGTAATACACTGTAGCTGTCTTCAGACTCACCAGAACTAGGGCGTCAGATCTCATTACGGGTGGTTGTGAGGCACCATGTGGTTGCTGGGATCTGAACTCAGGACCTTCAGAAAAGCAGTCAGTGTTCTTACCCACTGAGCCATCTCACCAGCTCCTCAACATTTGTTTTTTAAGCTGCCAAAAATACAATATTTTGTTTAAGCCTGAGCTGACTAGATAGGAGAGGTAGCCCTCATTTTCATTGTGTTTGTTTCTATACGTCAGATGTTTCTGTGTGAAAACTGGACTCCTGACTTTTTCAAGTGAAAACTAGAAGAATAAAGTGGAGCATGTATCTTTAATTTTTTTCAAAGCCTCCTTTTAATGGTGGTTCTTAAACACATTAACCTCCCTTCTAGTCCATCACCTACCAGAGGTGGTGGGGAAAAAAAGGCTATGAGGGAAACAGAACTGCTTAGAAATGGTTCTTTGAAGCAGATTCCATCTGTGTTGTCAGGAAATCAGCGGTTCAGTCCCCGGGGCAGCTCAATTCACTTGCAAACACTTCATGGACACACCAGCAGTCCACTTCGGTAGAGTCAGGACAGCAGCAGTGGTGACACAATCTAGAAGAGACAGCCAGGCCTTCGCCTCAGCACAAGTCAGCAGGAGGGACCAGAGCCAACAGGAACACCAGGAAGAGTTCTTAGCTGTGCCTCTCTCAGCCAACGGGAAGATCGGTGAAGATCAGTGAAGATGTAAGGCCACTTCTAGTTCTACCAGCATGCCTAGCTCAGCCTCCATCACTGTCCTATTTATATTCCCTCCAAACATCACACGTCCTCCACAGGTCTTGCCTCAGCACATGCACCTGTACCAGCTGGCATCACTCTGCCAATCAGCCCAAGTCTGAGGAAGTGACAAGAAGCCACAGCACGCCACCAGAAGTTTTTGGTGTGTTTCTCTCCATGGAATCCCAACAAAATGAGCTCGGTTATACACTATAAGGCAGACCAATACGTATGTGTCATTATCGAAGAATCCTTCATTGCGTGTCCTTCATGTGCTTGCTTTAACAGAACATCTGTTCACCTGTGTCTGCTTCAGCAAAATCTTCCTTCATGTGTTTGCCTTAGCAAAACATGATCCAACACAACTGACTTTCCAAAGAACCCTTACGCTTCTACTTGAAGAATGGGCAAAATTGGAGGGAGCCTCAAAAATCACTGGCTAACTATGTTTTAGGCCAAAAATCAGGAAAACCCATGACCTGAAATATCCTTCTGAGGTCTCTGGATATCTGCACTCTCTGACTCAAGGCTGAGCCATTGGCATCCCATGAATCCCAAAATACTGCTGAAGGCAGGACCCAGGCTCCCCAAAGAGTCACATTCTGCCTCTGGCACCAGGAGATACAATTGTGTCATATGTTCAGGGCTGTGCAGCCTGAGAAGGTCTCAGAGTTTGAGGGGTTTCTATTACAGGATACCCAGATTTTTGACTTGATGCCCCAGCAAAGAATTTCAGGACCAGCGAGAATGAGACAAAGTTGAAGAGTTTATTGAAGAACAAGTAGGAGACGCAGTGTGAGCCAAGTGAGAAGAATATAGCTAAGCATGTCAATAGAAGCCTCGCACATGATTTGGAGGGACTTGTTCATTAGAGTGTCCAGCTAATCCAACAATGACTGTCTGTCTCCCAAAGAGAAGTTCAAGAACCCAATTGCTGGGGGTCTCAGCTGGTCTTCAGTACATGCTAGAATCTGGAAGAAGTAGGCTCTAATACCAGTGAAGGTATGGACTAGCTAATGAGATGGAGGGCAAGAAGGCAAAGAACAAAAGCTCCCTCCTTCCTCCTTGGCCTTTGCATAGGCTGCTCCAGAAGGTATGGCCCAGATTAACTAAAACTCCCCCACACGTATACTTGGCGGCTTGGGTTGTTAGTTAATTTCAGATATGAGCAAGTTATAAACCAAGGATAGCTACCACATCCAGCCATCATACCCGGCGGGGAGGGGTGGGGGGTTGAGGGATCGTTTCTGGGAACTCTCTGGGATGGCCAGGCTTGCCAATATGGGAAACTTTCAGTTCAGTGAGAGGCCCTGTCTCAATGGGTGAGATGAAGGAGGAAAGACATCAACACCTGCCAGGCACCATAGATGCCTTCTTCCTGGTCTCTGGTCCTCCCAATGGCACACCTACTTCTGACTATGCTGCTCACCCCTCCTCAAGGCACATGAGGTCCTGCGCTGCAGTCTCCCCTGCCTCTTGTTCCTAGACAGACTTCCCCGCTGCAGCCTGCCCGCCCATGTTCCTAAATGCATTCTAGTGCCTCGCTCTCTTTCTGTGTGTTTTCCCACACACCGCCCTTAACTTGGCACCCCTCCCCTGATAGTCCTTATTCTCCAAACTCTGTGGCAGCCAAGAAGCCTTCTAGGATGACTACCCCTCCCTGCCTGCATATCTTATGTCAGTTTTCTATCCTGTTAGCACATTTGTAACATTTCTGACATGCTTCATTTCAGTGTGTGAGAATGAGCAACCGATGAAGTCCAGGGTGGGCATGAGCTAGGTTTCTGCTGTGTTCTATGTGTGTGTATGCGTGTGTGTGTGTGTGTGTGTGTGTGTGTGTGTGTGTGTGTGTGCGCGCGCGCGTGCGTGTGTCCATGCATGATGTGCATGTGTTGGGGAGGAGTGCGTGCACATGACACAACTTTGATGGAGATTAAAGGACAACTTTGTGGAGCCAGCTCTGTCCTACCTTTAGACAGGTTCTAGAATGGAGCTCAAGTTGCCAGGCTTGAGCATCAAGAGCTTTACACACTGAGCCATCTCACCTGCCCCGTCTGTGTGTTTTTTGACAGAGAGCCACATGTGGCCCAGACTGGTATTGAACTCACTGTGTAGCTAAGGAGGAACTTGAATTTCTGGTCCTCCTGCCTCTGTTTCTCCCCTATCTTGCTAGTATTACAAGCTTGTCCCACCACTGGGAAGATCCAGTTTTCAATCAGTTGGAAGAGGGATCTTTGTGAGAAAGGTGGAGAAACTGACCTCTCCCTGGGTAGTGGGCAGGTGTGTAAGGCTGTAAAAGCACTCCGAAAATCTTCTCATCACTGTGAGTGTTAGTGATAAATTCTTTAAGTTTTTATTGTAAATATTCTTCCTCATGTCCATTTTCCTGTAAACAGGTGAAGGTGTTGGGGGATGGGTCAATTCTGTGATTGGATCTAATGTCCAACCACTAATCCAATTATGTACCATCTGATTGGACATCAGGTCCAATCTAATGGGATTGGTTCCAGTCTAATGGGAAGGGATAATTCAAACCCCATGATTGGCAGCCATTGGTCTTTGCTGTCCTAGCTTCTTGAGCAGAGGATGATCAGGGATAGGCAGACTACCTTGATATCAGCATCAGTTATGCTGAACACCCCACAAAAACTTTGAGAAAACTACGTTAAGTATCTTGTATGGCTTCTGAGGGTATATAGATGCAGTGAGAATCCTTAACTTGTTTGTAATACACATTTTGCTACTATAAGTCAACTCCAGATGACCCTATAACCATTTCCATCTAAACCACAGAAGGGAACACTTTTCTTGGTGGCTGAGTAGAGGGAGACTAATAGGAGAGATCTAAAAGAGATACTGATGTAGCTGGTGCAAGCACAAACCTTCATTACAAGACCGGGTCAGTCATCCCTTCTCCTATTGTATCCAAAACTCACCAAGTGATCAGGCTGAGAGACGTCCTTCTGTCCTGCTGTTCTTGGTATTCCAATATTAGATCCAATACAAAGGTCCTCTCTGGTGGTCTTTTCTTGACTGCCATTACTAGAGCTGACTCAGCTGGTAACACAAAGGAAGATGCCAATTCAGAAGAGACAGTGGGGCAGTGCAGAAGCTGCTAACTGGCAGCGATGGTAGAGCTGGCGGCAGAGCCACAGCAGCACTGCAACGGTTGCTCGCAAGCTCAGGATGAAACAGCCATGAAGCAGTCACAGGCTGAACATGCAGAATGACTGGCAGCCAGGACAGCTGTTACAGAGGCAGAACCTCAGACTGAGGGCCAAGTAGCTCAAAGTCAGAAGCAGAAGAGTCTTCAGGAATCCCACTATAACTGATCTATCCCAGTGAAAACCCAACGTCCTTCCCCAGAGGGCCACAGATCCCGTGTGGCTAGTAAAGACACAGGGGACTCACCATTGGGCACTTGAGGGACACAGACTGTTTTCTAAGTATCCTAGGATACTCGCCCTTTCTGGGCTGGGTGTGGCTATAAAATAGCACAGATATCATAAGTTGGGGGAAATCCCTGCTAGTCCTTTGACTCCAGTTTGGTAAAATGACCTCATCAACATTAGCAAAGTCAGGAAAGTTAAGCCAAGGCTCACGTGGTGAGGGCCCTTTCCCACCTCACAAGCAGCATCTCTACTCCACTTGGGAGGAGCGCCCAGGTAGAGTAAGTCTACACTGGGTCTCTGGATACCAACACCTTCCCCTCTCCTTATTGTTCTTTCCAGGGAGCAGGAGTAAAAGTGAGAACCAGAGGGCTGGGACCTTCTCCAAGGTTTCCTTTGAGCTCCTGCAGGTTGCAGGGAGCATTTTATCTCTCCTTTAAAAAGGAATGTTAAAAGCCCTTGAGAGCTCCCTTTTGTGAAGGAAACTGACGGTTTTTCCTAAGTACCCACAGTGTAAATTGTGGTTTTGCATGAAAATGCAAAAAGTCTCCGTCCTCAGTCAGGGCTCAAGCAAACCTTCAGTGGGAAAGGGTGAGTGAGCCCTAGCGTCCTTGGGTGTCAGAGGCAGGTGGTGGCAGGCACACCTCTCTCACCAGGGCCCAGACGTGGTGATGGTGGTGGTGGTGGTGGTAGTTGGTGGTGGTGGTGATGGTGGTAGTTGGTGATGATGGTGATGGTGGTGGTGGTGGTAGT
>NW_022196915.1:61807696-61829594 GCF_008632895.1 Mastomys coucha
ATGCTAGAGTAACGACAGGTAATCCATGGAGTCACCTCTGTGTTTGCTGACAGCCAGCCATTGGCCCCGGGCATGAGCATAGTAGGAACTGGCTTTCTTCAGTCACAGTGCTTTTCTAGGGTTTCTACTCTGTGTAGAAAGTCACCTTGATCCTTCCCCTGGCGGACTGATTCTCCATTTCCCAGACAGTGCTGGGAGGTCCCTGAAGTCACCAGCCACTATAAATCTCTTCTACCAAGTCTGTGGGAATAGGTCATAAAGGAGAAAGAAATTGGAGTTTACGAAGTCCCTACAGTTGGCCCAGCACTGCGCAAAGAAGTTGAACCTGATTGCCTGACTGAGGCCTGCACCGCACACCCTGTGATGACTTTTGCTCATGACTGTGAGCATCTGTGCTAGGTCATAAGATGTGTAGAGCGAGTCATGTTCCTGGAAACCCCACTGCCTCAGGCATCACATAGTTCTGATTTGGTCCATGTCCCTGGTTAGTGCTTCCTCCTTAGCTCGGACCCCAGCCACAGCCAGAGGCAAGGGCAGCCCCTCCCTGGACCCCAAGGTTCTCCCTCACCCTGCTCTCTTGTTCTCCCTCTCTTCCTCTGAGTGGCCTGCCTTTCCATGACCTTCAGCTTTGATATATTGAATGTCCCCAGAGGATATTCCCACCGACATTGAATACGATGCTATGTGGAGCTCAGCAATAAAAAGGAGGGAAATTAACAGGCATGTATATTCTGAAATTAATGAGGAGAGGTCACTGTCTTCAGAACATCTGTTTCCATCGCTTTTGAGGGGGCCTTCGGTCTGCAGCCAGCACTCAGCCGTGTGTGGTTAGTGGCAGTTAATCATGGCTTTTTGGCTCTCCGTGAAAGCGAGACAGTGCGACCCAGTCAAGCTCTCACCTCCAGAGTATCTCCTGCATTGCACGGCCCCACATGCCTCTCTAGAAATCTTACTCAGTGTTTTCTAAGTTTCAAAAAAAAATTCTAGGACAGAAAGTTCAAAAAAGATATCTTGGTGCCAAAGAAGGGGACTTGAGCCTCTGGAGAACCACACTGTCTAATATGAAAGCCAACAGTCAGCCACCCGTGGCGTAGGGCACACGGAGGGTGGCTTGCCTGAGCTGAATTGCATAGACAAATACATCACCACGAATTTCACACACTTACTAGGATAAAAAGGATAAAACTCTCTAACATTTTGATATGGATTTTGGTGGTAAAATGATATTATTTTTAGTAAACTGGGTTATATAAGAGATGAATTAAAGTCATATTTAATTGCCTCATTTTACTTCTTTAGTGTGGAACCTGGAGAACTTGATATTGCATCTGTGCCTCTCAGACTTTCTTTTTTGAAACGAGGTCTCACGAAGCCCAGTACTGGCCATGAACTTGGTATGTAGGATATGGGGGTCTTAATCCTCTGCTCCTCCTGCCTCCACTTCTCTTGTGCTGGAAGGATAGGCAGGTGCCACCACACATGGCTGTATGCAGTGGAAGAGTTCCCATGAGTGTGAGGCAAGCACTCCACCAACTGAACTATGAGTCCCGTGGTTCCCACAAGACACCATTGTTTGGTAGGTTTCTGTTGGGTTGTCGGGTATGGCCTGGGCATGGGAGTCTGCTATCAACCCCAGGGAACCTTTAGGGACTTCGGAAGATTCTGCGCTCATATTGATCAGAGGAGAAACTGCTGCCTTGGCATGGGTTGAGCATGAGGAAATGCCACAGTAGAATCAGCCACAAGCTGCATGGTTTCGAATGTCCTCGCAGACAAATGATAGATAGAAAATTGGTTTTAATTAACTAAATCATCTTAGAGATTTTAAAATCTTTATTTATATTGTGAATGTGTGTGTGCAGGTGCCTACAAAAGTAAGAAGGGGATAGCATACCCTCTGGAGCTGGAGTTACAGTGGTCGTGAGCCTCCTAATGTGGGTGTTGGGAACCAAACTTGGTCCTCTGCAAGAGCACCAAATGCTTTTAACCGCTGAGCCATCTCTTCAGCCCTTAATTAACTAAATCTTGACCAAATTTTATTTTTACATATAAATGATTTTTTTTTCTATTTTCACAAGCTAAAAGTTCAGAATTGCAGCTCTGGAAGTCAAAGAATGATTTGCAATTTGTTTTGTCTGGAATACTCTCAAGTTTTAAAAGTTCTCAGCAGTTCTAGCCACACTGATGTTTGTGATGCTGGTATAATGCTTGGCTGTCACACTGCCAACCAAGGGTGCACTCTCTCACTCACTGTGTCTTCCAGTGCTCATTGAGTGATGAGTTGACTTATCCTTTTTTACATAAACCATTTATCCTTCATTGCAGTTGAGTTTTATGTTGCTTTTTTAATTACAAATGTACATAAATTTTACTACTGAAAAATGTTATTTATTTATTTATTCATTTTGAGACATTTCTCTATGTACTCAGGCTTGCCTCGAATTTGTCCAGGTGGACCTCTACTTTCTGATGGGAAGGAGCTCTCACAAAATGTCTGTGCATTTGACTCGCAGCTCCTCGCTCACACACACTCATATGTTCTCCATGATTGAATCTATGGAAATGCTTCCTTGCACTCTGTACTTTCTCACGCTCTTTCCTTATCACACAATTGTGCCTTCCTGTGTGCAGCTTCTTCCCTGAGGGAAGAGCACCAAATGGGTAGGAGCTGCACACACACACACACACACACACACACACACACACACACACACACACGCACGCGCATGCGCGCGCACACTTGCACACACACATGCAAACACACATGCACACACATGTACACACGCATACACACATGCACACACATGTACACACATACACACATGCACACACATATGCACACACACGCAAACTCAACACATGCAAGCACTTGGGTACAAATACACATACACGTATTTACATGCGTGTCTGCACTTACATGCACATTCACACACATATAAACACACACCTGTAGATGCACATATACACACAAACACCATATGAATACATACAACACAGCATCTACTCCTTACCCAGAGCATGGCTCTACATACATATATGTACACACATACATACATACATACATACATACATACACATATACATACCTAGGATCAGGGTCTCAGTTCTGTTCCCCGACCCCTCACAAGTAAGCAAATGGATGCAGAGGAGGAGGAGTCACCAGACTTAGTAGTTTTCAGGAGTTAGACAGACAGACACTGTGAAAGAGAATACAAAATTTGATAGGGCCCCTGGACCCTCGAACTTATGCAGACTGTGAACAGAAACTAGTTGTCCAAGAAGATGAAGGGCAACCTGGAGAGAGGCATCAAGCATCATGGAGAGTGAGTCTCAGGTCTCAAGTCCTAGCAGAGAATTGCTCCTCGTACCATGTAAACTTCAGAATTGCTTTGGGCTGTGACTCCCATGTGTGCCTTTCTCTACCCTTGTGAACAGCAGCGGCTCTTCAGCATCGCCTGCCTGGCTCACTGCTGTATGCTGGGTTGGGGAATGGGTGAATGGCTTACCTCCTACTTCAAGGTGTCAGGACTGGGAGAAACTATGCTCAAGGAGCAACAAGGAGACTTGTCCATACTAAGGCAGATGGCGAGATTCTGGAACGTGAGTTGGCTTTGGGGAAGTAATCGGATGACAGTTGTGGGGAACACCTAGAGAAAAGGAGAATGTTTGACTGTGTTTCACAGGCGAGGGTAACTCGTAAGCTGTGCTGTGGGCTGTGGACGCCAGCCTCTGATATGGCCCTCGTCCTCCCTGTCTCCTGATATCTAACTTAACTGTGCTCTTCTTCCTCACTGTGTTGTGGGGCAGTGGGTCATGCCAGGAAACTCGCTAAGGTTGAGTGGGTTCAGCGACCCTGGCACCCAGGCACCCACTTCAGACAGTAGGAGTCTCCCTACTCCCTACTCCTTACTAGGTTTCTGGCCCAGAACACATGATCACACTCCCCATGTTGGTTACGTAGATCAGAACCGAGTTCTCCATGCTAGTAAGGTATCCAAAGGCCCTGAGGATTTAGCCAATAAGCTTCCCTTCCCAGATGTTCCTTTCTGCAAAAGGTATTTAATCTCTGGTCCACCGGGAGGAGGTGGTAAGTACCCGTTTTGCACGATGAACAATCAATACATAGTTTAGAACCAAGGACTGACTCGTGGAGAACCACCATGGGGAGCGTGGAGAAAACCTTCATGTACAGAGCAGTGCTGCCTATGTCTCCCGCAGAATGCCCCTCTATACTCCTAGATAAGCACAACTAAGCTAAAAACTTTCGCTGAGCCAGAGTTCCCCATTTCCCCATGCCCAGCCATGGGCTCTTTGGCCCCACTTCATTTCCAACTCCCCACAATGTCCAGGAGTTGGGGAACCTCTGGCCCCCAGCCTCCCCACAGGCCTATAGGCTCCCTTCATCTGCTTTTGCCTATACCATTTCTCATCAGAGCTGAGGCCCACATCTTAGGCTACTTTCCAGCTGAGCGGTGGTGTATCAGAGCTTCCCAGAGCCTAGCACCCAATGGAGGTGCTGGGTTAATGCAGTCTAGCACTCTGTATTTCATGTGCCTGGCAGCCTTCTCACATCCCAGCAGCAGGGGCAAAACCCGGAACCACAGCTGGTCATTCCTAAGGATCCTAGCAATGACTTCCCATTGTGTCTGGTCAGGGCCAATGGGTGTGTGTGTGTGTGTGTGTGTGTGTGTGTGTGTGTGTGCATGTGCTTGTGTGTGCATATGTGCAAGAGCCAGGACTAGAAGGAGGGAAGGAAGAAAAGATCGTAAGACTAGGGGATGGCTCAGTTGCTAAAGTATTTGCTATCCAAGTCCAGAGTCCTGAGTTCAGATCCAAGTACTGGGGAAACCGAGGCAGGAGGAGCCTCCCTGGTACTCTATCATAAGCCAGCCTAGCCAAACCAGTGAGTTCCATGGTGAGAGATTACATTTCAGTAAGTATGGTGGAGATTAATCCAGGAAGGCATGGGCCGGTGCATACCACGAGCAGCTGGTACAAGATGGAGGTCTTTGTTCTCTGTCTACTCCTGCAGCTATACATTTGGAAGTGGTGGGATTCATCTCCCTGAGTCCACATCTATGTCTCCCACTAATGGTCTGAGCCCCTGCATGGTCTCCGCTGAGCCCCAGGCTAGTAGCCTGCCTTCCTTATCCTGTATTCTCACACCTCAGAATGTAGCCCCTTCATAAAGCTGTGTACACTTTCCCTAGTGTGGTGGTTGGTTTGAATATGCTTAGCCCAGGGAGTGGCACTTTTGGAGGTATGGCCTGGTTGGAGGAAGTGTGTCACTGTGGGTGTGGGCTTTAAGACCCTCCCCTCATCCTAGCTGCCCGGAAGCCAGTCTTCTCCTGTCTGCCTTCAGAAGAACATGTAGAACTCTCAGTTTCTCCTGCACCATGCCTGCCTGGATGCTGCCATGCTTCCACCTTGATGATAATGGACTGATCCTCTGAACCTGTAAGCCAGACCCAATTAAATGTTGTCCATATAAGAGTTGCCTGGGTAATGGTATCTGTTCACAGCAGTAAAACCCTAAGCCACTTAGCTACTCATCGCCGCAGCCAGGCTGAGCCCTTTAAGCTAAGACATGGCCCTGAGCAGCTTTTATGTGCCTCTCACCAATCCTCTTAAGTTCGTACCCAGCAGTAACTTCTAGGGGTTCTTGCCCAACACTCACACTCACACCTAAACAAAGGTCTCTCTTCCTCATTCTAGGAAAATGCTTAGTTAATGAATTAGGTTCTCGTGTTTAAAGCCAAAGGAAAACACTGCTGTCCCTGCTCTAGGCCCAGAGGCAGGAGACATTCCCTCTGACTCCCAGGAGGGTCACTAGTCTATCTAGGCCACCAACAGAATAACACAAAACCCAGCCACTCAGGAGCCTGCCCTCTGGGTATCAATGTAAATGCTAAGCTCATAGAAAACTATCTCCAGAGAAACACCCAAAACGGTTAAATGTTTTGTCCCCTGACCCATGTCCTAGCCAAATAGGCACATAAAATTACACACCTGGGTGCACAGGAATGTGTGCCCACTACATATTGGCTCTTCCTGAGTCCCAGAGTGAAATGCCACTAAGATGGAATGCTAGCTGAGTGGATAATGGTGTTGACCCTGGGCAGACGTTCTACGTTCTCAGCAATGCCCACACCTCCCTGCGTCCAGTTGCTCATCTGTTGCCTGACCTTGAAGGGTTTATGCTGCAGTATGAGCCCACTCAGTGTCCTGTAGTCCTACTCAGTGTCCTGTAGTCCTTTTAGAATATACTAACAGACCCCTGGCTTCTACCAACCCCAAAGCTAAACGACATATCATCAGACAGTATCTAAGGCCTATAGCAGAGGTTTTCCCACTCTGGTCTAACCCACCTACCTAACGTCTCCAGCAATGTGTTGGAAAAGTGCCTTGATTTATAACTTTGTTCTATAACTATAAAAACGTCGTGAAACTGGCACCATATTGGAACATGGGGTTTGAGCTAACCAGAAGCTGTGTTTCTGGGCTGTGGTCATGCATATTTGGCTCTAGAATAAAACGCCCTTTTATTCTCTTTTAGGTGAGAGCTGGGTTTTTGTGTTGATGCCACATAGACTGGGCAGTGGCCGTTTTGCTCTTTAGATAGCTCTTAGCAGCGAGCTTGAGTTTCACAGACAGTTGTTTCTGCTAAATCAGGAGTTGGCAATCCCCTGCCAAAGTCTGAATCCTCCTCTTTGCCTATTTTTGCCTCTGGACAAAGGCCAGCCCTGCATTTCTGAAGACCATGGCTACTTTCCTAAGGTGGCGCCTTTGAGTGGCTACAAAGGAGACTGTTCAGGCCCTCGGAGCCTAGAAAATGCACTGTCTGGTGCTTCCTAGAAAAGCTGGCCAGCTCGAATGAAGCCCCTTGGGGGCAGATGCAGTTATCTTCATTGTTTTCACGGTGTATAATCTAAATTGCGGTGACACAAAGCTCTGCTGACTAACGCATCTCTCTCACTCCAGGTCTCAGGAATAAGGTCTAGGCCAGCAACAGAATAACACAAAACCTAACCATTGGCAATGGGATTCACATTCGGCCGTTGGAGCAAAGGGTGGTGTTGTAAGCTTTCTGTTCAGGTGGTTTTAACTGTTTCATGGTGTGGCCTGGATCAACCCACTGAGTAAGCGTGACTTGGGACTTTAGAGGAAATGCTAACCCCTGGTCACCATGCCCAGTAGGTCTGTGTCTTAGTCAGGTTTTCTATTCCTGCACAAACATCATGACCAAGAAGCAAGTTGGGGAGGAAAGGGTTTATTCAGCTTACTTCCACATTGTTGTTGATCACCAGAGGAAGTCAGGACTGGAACTCAAGCAGGTCAGGAAGCAGGAGCTGATGCAGAAGCCATGAAGGGATGTTCCTTACTGGCTTGCTTCCCCTGGCTTGCTCAGCCTGCTCTCTTATAGAACCCAAGACTTCCAGCCCAGGGATGGCACCACCCACAAGGGGCCCTACCCCCTTGATCACTAATTGAGAAAATGCCCCCCAGCTGGATCTCATGGAGGCACTTCCCCAACTGAAACTCCCTTCTCTGTGATAACTCCAGCCTGTGTCAAGTTGGCACACAGAACCAGCCAGTACACTCTGCAATCTGAGAATTCTGAGAAGACATCCATGTATCCCTAAGCATTCCGGGGGAGTCTGAGCCCCTAACAGTTGAAGAATCTATACCCAATGCATCTTCCAACAAGTTGTGTCTCATTTCCCTAAAATTGTAAGGTTCACTACCTTAGAGGAGACTTGGGGAAAGAAACTGGTGAGTCTAAGTGGCTTAGAACATCCAAACACAGGACACTGTTTGTGTGGCAGGTGCTTTTCCTCATGGGGAGGAAAGGGTAGCCACTGGAGATGTGTTCTCTGAAGGTGCCTTTTGGACTCAATGATCCTGTCTTGGAGTGCACAATGAGGGGGAGAACCTCTCCCTTAGACCTGGCCACAGCCTGCACTGGGCCCACAAATCCAACTGTTGACTGAGCACAGACTTCAGAGTTTGGGATGCTGGGTGAAAGCTGGGTTTCTTTCAGAGTGGGGATTTTTATCTCATTCCAAAAGCAATCAAAATGCTCACAATCTGTACCACGGTTCAAGACAAATAGGTAGACAAGGTACTGTGAGCAGGAAGCCTGGAGTCTTCTGGTAGGGAGGTCCAGTCTTTAGGGTGTGGCCCTCAGCTGTCAGGATGCCTCCTTCTACCAGCTCAGCCCTTCACCGGGCTCACAGCCTGCTGGCACCGTCAGCCAAGGACATTGTAAGGGCTCCACCCCTGAGAACTCATTTACTGACTGCTGGGCTTCATCCAGAGGCTCGCTCTCTCCCCCATTCACCTGGGGGAGTTCAGGCTAGTTAAGGCTGGGACAGCTCACAGGGGACTCTGCTCCTGATCTTGAAAACCCAGTGTCCTTGGAGCTCCAAGCAGGAAAGTTTAGGATTGTGAAGGATCCTTGGGGAAAGGGAAGCAGGAAGAGGCAGCCATTCGATGTGGGCGAAAATGTGAATGATAGGGCTGGAGAGATGGTTCAGGGGTTAAGAGCTCTTCCAGAGGTCCTGAGTTCAGTTCCCAGCAATCACATGGCGGCTCACAACCATCTGTAATGGGATCTGATGCCCTCTTCTGGTGTATCTGAAGACAGCTACAGTGTACTCAAATAAATAAATAAAAAGAAATAAACCTTTTTTAAAAGCTAAAGATATTGAATAAATTTTTTTAAAAAGAAAAAATTCTCTTTCACTATATATTTTTTTTAAAAAAATGTGAATGATAGCCTTAGAATGAATGAATGAGTGAATGAATGAATGAATGAATGACCTGGATGAAGTGAGGCAGGTTAGGAAGGGAGGACAGGGAGGGTGCCAACAGGAGTCAGGTCCTGAGAGGCAGGAACACCAGCACCCGGGTCATTGTATCACACAGCCCCAGGAGCCAGGTAAGGCTGTATCTGAGAATGCTTCTCCCAGATTGTGCAGTGCTGACTCAAAGAGCAACTCAGAGAAGTATTCATCTGGCTTATAACGTTCCAGAAATAGACCTGGAAAATCAATGGTTAATTCAAGTATAAGACTCCTCTGTGTGTGTGTGTGTGTGTGTGTGTGTGTGTGTGTGTGAATGAAAAATGCAGAATAAAATTAAAGGAAGGCGAGCACCCAGGCTTTTTGTGCAGGTCTGCATTATTAATGGCTGAGGCCCTGCCTTGGAGCCAGCGATCTAATAGAGGCTTTAAGAAGGCATTGTGCATAAGCAGGTCAAAGGCGAGGGGCAGCGAAAAATGCCAGTTTGAGACCCGGGTTTCTCCCTGGCGCCTGTGGTTCTCCTCTTCTTTAACTGGAAGGAGCCCCTGTGTTCCCATCCAGCCCCTTTTTACCTCCACGTCAATATTCTCCATCAATTTCCTTCCAATACCCTTAAAAACAAGATGCTATCGGCTGAAGTCAATTTCACGTAGGTTTGTAAGGAAATGAGACCCTGAACTTACTGGAAATGGTGCAGATGCAGGTGGTTCTTCCCAAACGTCAGTGGACGCAGGCACACACGCACGCACACACGCACGCACACGCGCACCCAGGTTTCACGTAGCCCAGGCCAGCCTTGAACTTGCTCTGCCTGTACTTCTGTGTTGACATTACAGGTGTACACCACCAGATGTGGCTCAGCAGTTTTGTGTCTAATAAACTCCCACAGGTCATGCTGGTGATCTGTCTTGGGGGTCACAGGTGAGAGCTATTAGACCAAAGGTCACTTTGGGTCCAGATTGTCTATGTGTGGGTCCACCCTCATCCTCCCTTACTCCCTCGGTGACCTGGAACAAGTCCCTTGTATTAGTTGGCTGGTGTTGCCATTGTGAAAAGCTGAGGCAATTACCTCATAAGGAGAAAAGGCCTCTGTTGTTCATAACTTTGGTCGCTCAAAGGCACGGTATCTACAGTGGTTTTGAGAGGCCAAATCTTTTAAGTTCAGACTCCATTTTAGAGAACCTGACCTAAGTTTGAACTCAGGTAAACTAACAGGCTGGTACCTAGCATTAGTTTCCAAGTTGCCTCCAACAAAACCAGAGCCTAGCTCCAGTCTCTAGGCTAGTCCCCAACAAGATCAGCATCTCTAGGTTTCACCCTCAGCAAGACCAACATCTTTAAGTTATCCCTCCCCAAAAAACCTGCACCCCAGGTTACAAGCTCAACCCCTGCTCAACGACCACCAACGCAGAGGGGAGCAGAAGTTAAGTTTATGATATGACTCCCAGCACCAGCCAACTGTGTGAAAGGCCACAGTAGTTTTCCAATTAGATGCGTACTTTCTGCTTGCTGGTTACTTTAAACCCTTGTCCCGATAGACATTCAGGGCTCCCCCCTCCCCACCAAAACCATCCTGCATGATGGTGGTACGTTGTGGAGGAGGGCAAACTAGCTCAAATAGAATAAAGAAAGACCCTGCTTGAGTTGCATCAGATCAGCTCCTGTCTGGTTTTTGGGGGAACCACTAACATTTCCCTGGCACTACAGTTTCAGGTCTGGTGAGGGTTGCAGAGAGAAAAGCAGAATAGAGGAAGAGAAGGAAGAGAGGAGGAAAGAAAGAAAGAGAAAGATGAGAAAGAGAAAAGCAGTAATGAAAGAAAAGAGAAGAGGGAAGGGAAGAAGAGAAAGAAGAGAATGGGGCAAAGGGAACGTGAGTGGAATACCGGATTCCCTCCGAAGCCACGCCCCCATGAAGACACTACCCTGAGGTTCAACCACCTCCCCATAGCACCACTCTGGGAACCCAGGCTTCAGCAGGTAACCTAGGGGGATATTCAGTATTCAAACCTTGTTATCCAAACTCCATACCTAACAGCATCTAGAAAACGAGGTTTTGCTGAGATTAAATCAATTAATAAAACGCATATAGTTCAATCGGCGGAACCCAGTGAACACGCCCTTGCCTTTCCCCTTTCCCATTTGAAGAGGAGGAAGGATCTAGGTGGCAAAGCACAGTGATAGGAGGAAGGGGGAGGGGGAGAGGCAGGCAGGGGCTCGTCCTGTCTCTGCTGGCTGTTGGCGGTGGCTGTAATCCTCCAGTCCAGTCCTAATCTGCTCACTTTCTACACTGCTGCTTTGGCACCATCAGTCAAGGTCAGGAGGCATAAGCACAGTCGGCCCAGGCAGCACTCTGTCCTGCCATTTTCTGGCGTGATGCTGGCCCGCACCTCACCCAGGCCCTGACTTTATTTTTCTAGAAGCTCCTGTTCTCTTTCTGGAGACAGAGGATAGAGACTCTTCCCACCTCAGAGGTCTCCAGCTTCTTCTGCTTTCAGATCTGGGCGTTTCTCCCCCACGTTAAAAACAACAACACCAACAACAATAACAACACAGAGACCAGGTAGAGATGGGGCGGGGCCTCGACCCGGAGTCTCAAACCTCAGCTCCCACAGAGTTTTCAGACAGAGTGAGACCATGAACACAGCTGTAATCCAGGCAGCCAAGCTGAGACTCAGGTCTGGTGTTTGGGAAAAGTGAGGGTGAACACGAGTGACAGCTGTGCTGTCCAGGAGAGGGCCCCAGAGACACAAGGTCATGAAAGACCATCCTGTTAAAAGGTGAAGATATAAGGTAGCCATTCTTGTCTCCACTGCCTTCTCCCTCCCTGTCTGGCTTAGATGGATGCCTTCACTTCATCTCTAGGAGCATACTGGTTAGCCTGGTCAGTCAGGGATAGAGGTCAGACTGCTTTGACGGCTCTGCACTGGGGCACTGTACCCCAGCGCGGAGGGAGTACAGGGCCAGAATGCTGAAACAGGCCTGCAAAAGTCCCCACGTTGGCAGCAACCTCTTGCCTTTCATGCTCTAACCACTGGTCTTTCCGTTCATCCCAGAGAAGAAATCTTCTTTGCTCTTGTTCCCTTTCCAGGCCATTTTCAAGCCAATAGCATCATTGGTAGGTCTGTGGATGCCTACAGCCACAAAGGTTGTCATCATGAATCTCTCTCTGCCCCAGCCAACCCAAAGCAGGATTCCAGGCAACGCTGTAAATTGCAGCTGGGTGACAGACGCAACGCAAGCATGTCACAAACCTCATAAGCTCAATGATGAGCTGAAGCAGGCTGAAAATTAATATGTCATACGCATGTCCCCGGCTTGTCCGTTTTTCTGATTTAACCGCATTCAGACATTTATCTGCACTAGATAATCTCAACCACTAAATGGGCCTTTGGGGACTGTAAATGTCTTTGGATGGAGCCTTCTGTACTGAGCCCCGTCGTGCAAAAGAGATGTTTGTAGGCTCTTTACAATGAGAAAGATGATCAAAGGCACTCCCTGTCCCAAATCTCACTCTTTGCCACCAGGCTCGAAAGTTCCCAACTGAAGAATGACCTCGAGTATGCCCCCTGAGTTCAGAAAATACGTTACAAATCAAGCATACAGCCCAAATGGTTAGGAGGTTGACCAGCATCCAGCTCCCCTCTTCCATCCATTTTCCATGTTTTCCTTCTTTACTATTTCCAGAGTGACCGTCATGTAGGATTCCCAGGGCTCCAAGCTGCTAACTCCAGGCCCCAGGCTCCAATGAATCCAGGGCATGGCATACCAACCTAGTGCGTATGGGCTATGTAAGACTAGTCCTTTAGAAGGGGACCCTTAACTCTCATTGTATGACTGTCCGAAGGAAAAATACCATTGAATTCCATTTTATTTTTAGTTTTATTCTATTGTGGTTTTATCAGTTTAGAGCCTTTCTGGCCTACATTCAGAAAAAGAAGGACCCTGGTCAGCCATCCTGGAAAGAGCTTATATAATCAGTGTGAGGCCATTAACAGGTGGTTTAGGGATGCTATCACAGTGGCACAAGAGGTTAGAATACTAGTGTGGCACACTTCTGGGCATACCAAAAGGTATTTCTGGAGATATTTAGGTCTTAAGAGTTCAGCCTAACCAATGGGTCAGTCCTTTGATGGATTCCTAATATGGTGGCATTGTTGGGAGCTTGGAAAACATAGGAAGTAGGTCACTGGCAATATGACCTTGGAAGCTGCATCTTGCTTGCATGCTATCTTTCCTGCAACAGCACCTTTTCACTGCTTCCTGTTCACCGGGCTGTTAGGAACTGTCTCTGCCACACAGTCCTGTCACTGTGCTGTTTTGCCCAAGCACATGGGAACCAAGAAACCATTGACTGACTCTTCAGAAACCGTGAGCCAAAATGAATCTCTCTTCTCTGAGTTGCTTTTCTCAGGGACTTGGTCAGAGGGACTGTCTTAGTTTTGCCCTTGCTCTGATGAAAAGACATGAAAATGCAACAAAAGTAAATTGGGGTTTATTTGGGGGTCCTGGTTTGCAGGTATAGTCCATCTGGATGGAGATGCCATGGTGGACGCTCAAGGCAGCTGGTCATATTGTATCCATAGTCAAGAAACAGAGTGATGGCTGCTTGAGCTTAGCTCCTTTCTACATTGTTATTCTCCCTAGCCCTCAGGCCATGGAATAGTGAGGCCCCACCTCAATAAACCTAATCAAGATAATTGCTCACAGGCTAGCTCAGCGGTTAAACCTAATCTGAAATACCAGTTACAAGTGTGCCTTCCTGGAGGCTTGTGATGCAGAGGCACACAAGCATAGGGAACAGCTTAGCTTCCTGAGACTCCGCTTGGCTTAGACTAAACATACATTCCTCTTCCAGTAATGCTTTCGGCAGCCTCAGACCCTTGCCTACACATCAAGTATACACGATCCACACTCTAAACAATGCACTTAGCAACTCCATGTGCACTAAGCTCCATAAACATCTCTCTCTCTCTCTCTCTCTCTCTCTCACTCTCTCTCTCTCTCTCTCTGGACAATGAAGCAAGTCTCTATTCCCTTAAATGATCCTCAAACTCAGATTTTGTCAAATCCTTGGGGGGAGTGGGATCCAGCCTAGACTGGTTGGGGGTGGATGAATAACAAAGCAAACTTTGTCCTCTAAGTGAATTTTTAGAGCGATGTCCTATTTACCATCTCATGCCTTTACATATTTGGGCATGCGTATGATTAAAATCAGATGCATCACGGGAAGAGACATACACAGTAGAAAAGAGGTCATGTAACTTCATCTGACAATCAAGGTTTGAAAATCTAATCATTCTCTCCCTTCTACTGAATCACATAAAAGAAAGCCACAAACAACAGTCGGGAGCCCTCACTCACAGGGCCTGTGGTGCCTCTTGGTGATGTATCTGACCTGATGTATCACATTGCTTTGAAAAAGTAGCCTCAGCCCTTTGTAGATGTGTAAGTCCTCATTACAGTCCTTTGACTAAGAGGCTAAGAACCAGGGAGCTCCCAAAACAGACTAGGACTACCGATAACAATTCAAGATCTTGTCATATTGACAGTATTGATCACAGGAATGACCCAAGATGCCACCAGCACAGGACTCAGCTACGTGAAGCTTGAGAAGGAAAACCAGTTTAAGGCCTCTGTTAGGTGAGCTTTCCAAGGCTGAGAGAGTCCGCCTAGAAAGAGCTCACGGTTTCAAAGTTTTCAGCCATGCTTGGTTGACTGATGACTGTACTGCTGTGCTTGGTTGACGGACAGTACTGCAGTGCTTGGTTGACGGACTGATTGTACTGCCGTGCTTGTGCTTGGTTGTCTGACGGTACTGCCTGTGGCAGCACAATGTCTCATGGGAGGATCTGATAAAGGAGCAGACCAGAAAGTAAGAAGAGAGAAAGAGGAGGGGCTAGAGTCTTACCGTTCCTTTCAAGGCACTTGCAATGACCTGAAGACTTCCCAGAATGCATTGCTTCTTAGATCTCTATCACCTCCCACTGTAACCACACTGAGGATTAAAGCCTTTAAGAAATGGGCCTTTGGAGAACAGATTCAAAGTAGAGCGGCCATACAGTAGTTGATCTTTGAGAATAGGGCTAAGGTTGCCTGTGAGCTCCTCTGTGATTTGTGGGTAGATTTTCCTCTGTTAGATCTGCCTTCCTCCACTTTCCCTCCTTTAATGCTACATTTAGCATATAACTCGCTAAGCTCATGAGGAAGGTTGGGAACTCAACTTAATTCTTCATGTATTATCTACACAATGACCTTTTGAGATTAGTTCTTTTGTTGTTGCCTTTTAAAGATGATGAAATCAATTTCCTCTCTCTTCTCTTTCTCTTCTCTCTCTGTGCATGGGCCCTTTCTCCCAGCCCTCCACCCCCCCCACACACACACCTGTGTGGTGACTTCTCTGGCCCTAGTTCTTGAGGCCAATAAACTCCACCAGAGAGCAACTTCCCAATAAATCTAATTTAAATATAATCTAAAAAAAAAAAAAAGATGGTAAAGTCAGATGCTTGCTACAGGGGTTGAGTGGTTTGCCAGAGTAAGCAAGAATGTTAATTTTAAATTGGGTAAAACTATGCTTCCAGCTCCAGTGTCTCCTGGTGTGCTGGTAGAACTAAGGCTTTGGGGCCAGGATAGAAATTTCTGACCCAGTAATTCTAGCTTGGGCTGTAAGAACTGGTATTTGCCACAAGTTCCCTGTTGCTGCTACTGCTTGTGGTATTCTGGGATACCCTTCGTCATCTTTGAATTTACATCTCTACTCCCATAGATTAGTGGCCTCTCAGTGATCCTAGCTAATGAGCACCCCTTCCCTACAGCTCCCTCTAGGGCAGTGGTTCTCACCCTTCCTAATGCTGTGTCCCTTTAATATAGTCCCCCCATGCTGTGGTGACTCCCATAAAGTTACTTTTGCCACTACC
The DNA here is from genome assembly GCF_008632895.1 of Mastomys coucha. Lineage (NCBI taxonomy): Eukaryota > Metazoa > Chordata > Mammalia > Rodentia > Muridae > Mastomys > Mastomys coucha. The sequence goes on from NW_022196915.1 coordinate 61,823,415, forward strand.
TGATAATTGTAATTTTGCTACTGTTATGAATCATAATACAAATATCCATGCTTTCCAATAGCCTTAGGTGACCCCTGTGAAAGGATCATTTGACCCCCAAAGGGTCATAACCCATGGGTTGAAAACCATTGTTCTAAAGCAGTAGAGGGAATCTTGCCAATATATTCATAAGATAATATATTTTGTAAAATTATAAAATATGAAACATTTACGTGTATTTTCTTCCCATAGATTTCTTATAGTTGTGTAAATTTGGGGGTTTCCCCAAGTCCCAGTTCTGCTTCCATCCTACTGTCTTTCATTAGTCACATTTCTCCTACTTAATAGTTCCTGTTAAAAACTACCTCTACCCCAGTAGCCCAGGATGACTCAAGGCTCTTAAGTCTGTGTCTAAATCCACAGAAATGATATGTCTGCAGGTTCCCAAGAAAGAAGGGACTAAAGCAGCTTGCTGTATTGAGGTATTTGCCCCAGGTATCAGGGCACCCTGGCGGGAGTCTGATCTTAGGGAATGCCATCTATATCCTTAGGAGGGAGGCAGGAGTGACCGAGAACTTCTTCTGAAGTCTCAGCCCTGGGCATCCTTTCTTTCAGGAGGACTGATGATGCAGTGGAAGCCTTTACGGCTGCTGCTCCAGGCCAGCCACTGGCAGGGCTCCATAGAACCCAACCCAACTGTAGGCACAGGGTTTGGAACAGACAGGAGAAGAAAGCAAGAAATGGAGCCCTTACCTTTTGGTTATGATGGTAATAATGATGAGTGTGTGTGTGTGTGTGTGTGTGTGTGTGTGTGTGTGTGTTGTGTGCAGGTGTCAACGTGGCACTGTATTCATGTAAAGGGCAGAGGACAGTTTCCAGGGGTTGACTCTTTGCCTTTACCGTGGGTACAGGAGATTGAACTCAGGTTGTCAGATTTGAGTGACACACATTTTTACCTGCCCAACTCTTTTCTGAATAGTGTAGATTCTGGAAAATCTCTGACTCCCATCATGGGGCAGATGTGAGACCATCGCTGTTCAATAGAAATGCAAATAGAACCAGAGTTGTAACTTTACATTTTCGTGTACCACATTAAAAAGGTGAACTTAATTTTGCTGATGGAGCTTAATAATATATTCAATCAAACATATTAAAAATATTATCATATTACCCTATAAACAATGAGAAAACAAGGAATGAGCTGTTTTACATTTTTATGGCCTTTATGCGAAATGGAACATCTGTCTACCTCAGTCCAGATGCTAAGGTAAACATCAACATGGAGTAAAATATGTTCTGAACAAAACAGCAAGGTTCTATGAGTGAGAAATATTTTCTGCTGCTTGGTTTTTAGACCCTCTGTTGAACTAATTCTATTTTATATATAGTTATAGAATTCAATTAATGGACAGCTGGGGTTCAGTTTACACAGTAATGAATTTTTTCCGTCCTTGAAGTACTGGTGGTACCAGCCATTGCTGCTTGCAGTTATGATGTGAAAAATGAGGGAGAGGGACTTGAAATCTGGAGCAAAGCAAAAGGAGAAAATCCCGGTAGTTGTGGGGCCTGTATAGAATCTAAGGTTCCTAGAATAGCTCTTTTTCAGTTGATAGAGTGTACAGTGTACGTACAGCTCTTTAGAGTCTGAATGCTCTGCTAACCAGAAGCGCTGGAAGGGCAGGAAGTTTGTCTCTTCTTCACTATTATGTCCACTGAGCCTAGCACATGCCTCTCATCAGAGAACTCTGTACTGGAGGGGTAAATGAAAAGCTGCCATTGACGAATTGTGGGAGTGTCTGGGCCTGTCCCCACCCATAAGCAAATCAGCCCAAACATACTGTTAGCACTGACTGAGGTTAGCACATGGCTGGCCACTTAGTTAAGAACAGGACTACCAACTTGGGTACGTTGTCTCCATTTCACAAGCATCAGAAGACGATGGCATCATCTGAAGTCTCAGCTCCCCAGAGCTCGACCGGTTCTATGGCCAGGAACCTTGGAAGCCACGTACCCCACCCCCAGCCTCCTTGAAGGCCTGGCTTTCTGGGGTCCTCTTTTTTTAGTGTCCTCCAGATATAGGGGAAGTTTGGCCCATTTTTTTAACTTTTTTTTTTAACTTTTTTTTTATTAGATATTTTCTTTATTTACATGTCATATGATTTCTCCTTTCCCAGTTTCCCCTCCAAAAAACAAACAAACAAACAACAACAAGAAGAACAAACCCCTGTTGCTTCCCCCCTCCCCATGCTTGCCACCCTACCCTCTCCCACTTACTGGCCCTGGCATTCCCCTACACTGGGGCACAGAACCTTCACAGGGCCAAGGGCCTCTCCTCCCATTGATGATTGACTTTGCAATCCTCTACTATACACATGCTGCCAGAACCATCAGTCCCACCATGTATAGTCCTTGGTTGGTGGTTGAGTCCCTGGGAGCTCTGAGGGTACTAGTTAGTTCATATTGTTGTTCATCCTAAGGGGCTGCAAACCCCTCAGCTCCTTCCATGAAGTCAATCTTAGTGAGCGATGGGAAGTCATCTCATAGAGGACAGTGTTACTAACGTGTAAGGAGAACTCATTTCTATCATCAAAGAAACTCATTTCAAAACCAATCAACACGCAAACACTGGAGACAAAACAAGGCACTCGTTACAAAAGCAGTGAGGCTTTTCCACAACTCCAGACCAGAGCGTGCTGTCCACAGCCACAGCTGGAATGGAGACTCTAGAGTGGCAGGCTGCCTCTTCTCAGGTCATCTTTTGGTCAGTTATTTGCATGGGCCTCCTCCGCTTCTGTTTCCTGTATCCTTGCACATTTTCTGGGCTGTGTGGCTGACTGACTTCCCCTCTGCTCGTATAAAGCACCAGAATGACAGTCGGTTCCAGATGGTTCTCTTTCTGATTGGACCTCCGAGTGTTTGGCAGGGGTGACCTCAGAGGATTTGGCAAAAGCTTTATGTACTTCACTCTTCTGCCCACCCAGACTCTGCTGAAGTAGAAGACTCTGGCTGACTTCTTCAACAGGCTCTGGTATCTCTCCTGAAGGCAGCAGTCCTGGGCAGGATAAGTACCCAAGAGCCTGGTGTGTTCCTGCAGCTCTGGGATGATTCTTCTGGTTCCAACAAAAAATCCAATCTGTTTTAAATCACCTCCTAATTAACATTTCAAAGAGTTCTTGTCACTGCTTCATCTGACTTCCACAGCCTTTAAAAATTATCATTGCACAAACTATTATCATGTTTGGCCACCAGAACTTGACAGGAAGACCCTATTGCTGAAGACACCATGCACTTGGGGCACAGGATTTGTAGAAACCAAATGTACTGACCAGGAAGCTTCCTCCCTGCTCTCTAGCTTCCATAGTATTAAAAGGTGCTATGCAGGCTTCCTTCTCTCTCTCCCTCTCCCTCTCTCCCTCTCTCTCTCTCTCCTGCCCCATGTGTGGGGTGTGTGTGTGTGTGTCTGTGTGTCTGTGTGTGTGTCTGTGTGTGTGTGTGTGTGTGTGTGTGTGTGTGTGTGCAATCGTATCCAGTCATGAATCTTATGAGCTACATGGACTAGTGGACTAGCATGCCAAGAGATGTCTCTGGGTGCAATAGTGGTACAAATGTCTCAGTGGTAACCAACTGCTTTCTGAGTGAATTTAAGACCCGCCTTACAGAAGGAAATATATGCCTAGTGCTGCCAATCTGCTCAGGAACCCATGGTTGGTGAGCTGACGGACCACAGTGGTAAACTCAGTAGCAAACTGCCCTCTGAATTTACATCTCTATTGGCATAGATTAGTGCCCCTCTCAGGCGTCACCAAAGTTCCTTTGTACAGAAATATGCAACTGATCCAAGGGCAGAAAACAAGTATCTGTATAGTTCTCAGTCACGAATGGGACTCCTTCCTCTCAAGGCTCTGGGAACATATTGAAGGGGGTGGGGATTGTAAAAACCAAGCATTAGGGGGACCAGGAGTGAAACGGTGTCTTCTGGACATAACAGAATCTCATCAATTCTCAATAGCTATGGTTGTCTGCACAAACCCTGTGAAGACCAAGCCAGTTAACATTCCAGCATGAAGGAGAGCTCGTGTGTCCCTACCCTCACCAGAGGAGCTATTGAGAGTTAACATCATCTGGGATAAGGAGAGTCAGCTTTCTTTAAGGTTATGGCCTCTCGTAGGTTGAGCATCTCCGGTTGATGACAGGCCCCACACTCATGAGTGCATGGGCGGCAAATTGTAAAAGTCAACTATAAAAGGAAGGTAGGAAGGTTAAAGGGGAGCAGTGAGGTTAAGTATGGTCAAGATGCATTGTATGCATGTGTGAAATTCTCAAAGAATTAATAAAATATTATATCATACTAAAAAGCTAGTAGAGAAATCAGTATTTACATGTGCACAATGTTTTATTTAACCTTTAGCAGAAAGCAAAAAGTAAACAAAGATGACTACTTATAACAATTATTAATGAGATATTGTATGTGTATTGAAGGCATGCTGGGATTTAGAGTGTTAGACCATTTGTCACAGAATTTTACTCAGATTATAAAATATTGATATGAAACAAAGCAAGTTACTTATAAAATTTGTATTTCTACCTTTGGGAAGCTCAAATAGCTTTTTTTTTTTTTTTTTTTTTTTTTTTTTTTTTTTTTTTTTTTTTTTGAGTCAGTTTCACTCTACTACCCAGGCTGGCCTGGCGCTCCATGTCTAGCCAGGGATGGCTCTTCTGGACTTGGATTACAGGAGTGAATCACAACATCTGGACTTGGATTATAGGAGTGAATCACATCTGGCTGTGAATGGTTACTAATTTCTAATCGTAACATTTATTCACAGGCTAATCGTACATTAGATCTACTTTAAGGTCTAAGTTGGGATCTCCAGAACCCACACAAAACACTGGGTGTGGATGTGTGTGCCTGTAATCCCAGTGCTGTGGGAGGCAGAGACAGGATCACTGGGCTTGCTGACCACCAGCCTCACTTCAAAACCATGAGAGACTCTCTCTCAGAGGATTAAATGGGAGAGCTCTAGCAGGACATCTGAAGTCCTCTCCTGGCTTCTGCTTACATACCACAAACACACACACACACACATCCACATATACAGACACACACACATACACACATGCGCACACACACACACAAATTCACACAACGCTTAAATTTGCCCACTTTTGCATCCTATCCCAGCTAAAAAGATGTGAGGTGTAGGCACTTTGTCTGCTGAGGTCAGGATTCATCCAGCATCCAGAACTGTCTGTGGATCTACATGTCTGAAGCATAGATAACTATAAAAATAGATATATAGCTCTCATGCTCACAGAAGAGTAATTCCATGAACCTTGGTGCCTCCCCCCAAATATACAGTTTTCCCTTTAAAAACAAACAGTCACACTTCACCTGCTAAGTGGCTTACCCCAGTCCCTCGGTCCTTATGGACAAACCACAGGACAATCGGTAACTCCCAAATGTTCGGTCTCTGCTGTCTCCACAGGCCCATGATGGACAGCAGAGTATGTCCCATAAGGGAGCTGAGGTCTTGAACTGTGATCATACTGATAATTTTCTTTCCATTAAGACATTGAAGGCTGTTGGGAATTCTAAGGATGACAATGATGGTTTCTAAATAATGGTGTCTTCTGATGTAAAAATGCTGTGGGCAATGGGTCAGGGAGAGAGAATGAGCGAGCAGAGGAGCCCGACCCTTCTGGCTCCAGGCAACATCTATGCTGCCTTTCTGATGCTCTAATAGGAGCCTGCCATGAGCTTCGCAGAGTTGCCAGGGATGGTAGATGCAGTTTTGTTATTTTTATTTCCATGGATTACAACTGAACACGGGAACATGAGACCTGGTCCTGGATCAGAATTTGAGCCATCCAGGTGTTGGGGCAAGAAGGTAAGGTCATGCCTGTGAAAAGCATTGCCTGTGGCCTTACTGCCTCTGTTGCAGTGACAGGAAAACCAGAAAGATTCAGACCAGAGAAAGTGAGTTAGCTCAGAGAGCTGGTGGGCAGGACCAGGACCAGGACCAGGGTGTGGCTTGCAAGGGTGTTCATTCTACCAGGACGATCACTAAGACAGACAGCTCCAGCTCTGGAGCACCAGAAAGGTGTGTTCACTGTCTCTTCCTTCTCTTAACCAAGCCTACATCACTCTCCAAAGTGGACCCATCTTCAAATTAATCTCTCTCTCTCTCTCTCTCTCTCTCT
>NW_022196915.1:61829617-61837155 GCF_008632895.1 Mastomys coucha
TCCCTCCCTCTGTCTATCTCTCTTTATCTCTCTCTTTTCCTCTGTCTCTCTCTTCCTCTGTCTCTCTGTCTTTCTCTTTTTCTCTCTCTACCTTCCTCCCTCCTCTCTCTTTCTCTTTCTCTCTCTCTCTCTTTCTCTCTCTCTCTCTCTCTCTCTCTCTCTCTCTCTCTCTCTGTGTGTGTGTGTGTCTGTGTCTCTCTTTCTCTGTGTGTCTGTCTCTCTCTAATGTAGGCCAGTTTTTGTAGGTGGTTACTCTAGTTTGCTCTCTATTGCTGTGATGGACTATTAACCAAAACCAACACAGGGGAAGAGAGGGTTTATTTATCTATAACTTTCAGGTCACACAGTTTATCATTGAGGAAAGTTAGGGCAGGACCTGGAGGCAGGAATCGAAGCAGAGACCATGAAGAAACCCTGCTTCCTGGCTCATTCCCCCCATGGCTTTCTCAGTTTGCTTTTGTATATAACCCAGGCTCACCTGCCCAGGGGTGGCACTGCCCAAGGGAGTGTTTCTTCGTCATGACCCATTTACATATTCAGTAAAGAACAAGGACCCAGGGAGTCCATGAGGAGTCTGCATAGGAGAGAGACATGATCAGAGTTCAGTGGGGAAGCAGAGCTGTGAAGAATCAGAACACTAAGGGAAGATGTGACTAACGGATACTGCAGAGACAAAGAGGGCACCTACCGGGGTCTTTGGGGTTTAAGAATTAGGAGACTGAAGTTGCAAAGAAGGAAGATCTGATCCTGGCAGAGTTAAAAACAAAAAAAGAGCAAGGCTGAAAAGTTCAGGAGAGAATGAAGGATGGTAGCCAGTGTTAGTGAAGTGCATCTTAAAACATGGCTCACAGACTCAATGGGTCTCCACTTGTGTGAGTCCCACACTTGCAGACTCAACTGTGATATTTGGCAATAAATTGGATTTGCACTGAACATGTACAGACCTTTTTTCTTGCCGCAATTTATTGAGCAATGTATTGCGATAGCTATTTGCCTAGCATTACACTGTGTTAGGTGGTAGACGTAGTCTACTGATGACTTTGCCTACATTATATCAAGTGCTGCCTGTGTTAATCAGAGCTCTAAAAGAATAGGATGGATAGGGTGAATATATATCACAAATTAGATTCCCTTACTCAATGTTATTTGATTTCACATTCAATCAAGATGATAGAAGGTTAGCCACCACAATGGCATTCTACATAGGGCACTTGTGTATCTGTGGGTTTGGGGATTGGAGGTTTGTGGGACCAATTTCCCAAGGGTATATTTTTAAGTTTTCTAATTAATTAATAATTATATAGGGCCTCTGGTATTCCAGACTGGCCCCAAACTCCCTGTGTATCTGAATATGACCTTGGACTGGCTGATTTTCCTGGCTTCACCTCTGAGTGTTAGGACTATGGGTATGGACCACCATGTCCAGTTTGTGTGACACTGGAAAGAAAACTTGGGGACCCATGCATGGCAGCAAGCAGCGTTCTATCAACTGAGAAACACCCCCAGCCCATACTTCTAAGGATAAACAGGGACAAATGTATAAACCATGTGTCAAGATCTTTAAAAATACTCAGACCTTTAGCCCAGGATATCATTTCTAAGCATATCTTTTCTATACAACTATAGACAAAGATTTTGACAGAAAGCTGTTTATAACACTATAATTGTGGGAAAAATATATCAGTGTTCAGTACAAGACATCAAACATGAAATGCTACTTAACATTTAGAGTGACTGAGAACATTTAAACATCTAGGATTAAAATATTATTTTAAAACAAATCTTGAAGTATAAAATGATATTTTGAATAAGCCTAGCTTGTAAAATAAAAAATTAGAATGATTCTAACTGCTTTGTTATCTGTCTATACATATATCCATCTACATGCCGTCTGTTCATCTAACCCCATGGATAAAGAGGCTCAGAGGGAAGCCTGCTAAGATGAATAGTTAGTGGTTATCTCTTCATTGTGGGCTTGTGGGTAATTTTAAAATATTTTTCTGTGTTTTTCAAATTTCTGTAGTCATCTTAATCAAGTCTCTACTCAAACAAACAGAAACTTTTTTATGCTATCTTTCCTTTTCTCTTTGACATGGGATCTCACTGTATAGTCCAGACTGGTTTGGAACCCTTGATCTTCCTGCCTCAGCCTTTCTGATGCTGGGATCACAAGCGTTCCCCATCATGACAGGGATGCAGGGGACACAGGTGTCCTCTACCATGACAGATTCAAAACATCTTGCTTTTAAAATGAATGAGCTGGTGGTGAGAGAGAAGAAATGAGGAAAAAAGCTGTCTTTAAAAAAGCATCTAAGGGTACCTGTGTGTGCACCTGACTGTATGTGTGTTTAGCACATCAGGTACCAGAAGAGGGTAGATCCTCAGATCCCCTGGAACTAGAGTTACAGAAGATTGTGAGATGCTTGATGTCGGTGCTAGGAGCTGAACTTGAGTCCTCTGCAAGAGCTGCAAGGGCTCTTAACAATCTGTTCGGTCCCAAAGATTGACTTTTAAGAAGTTTAACAGTGAAGGGTTGAAGAGGACTGACCAGACCAGGAAGGCTTGAGTTAGGGTTAGTTTTAAAGACACAATCAGCCAGGCAGTGGTGGCACACGCCTTTAATCCTAGCACTTGGGTGGCAGAGACAGGCAGATTTCTGAGTTCAAGGCCAGCCTGGTCTACAGAGTGAGTTCCAGGACAGCTAGGGCTGCACAGAGAAATCCTGTCTTGGAAAACAAAAACAAATAAAGACACAATCAATACAGTATCCCATGCTTTTAGGCAAAGAATACAGTAAGGAGAGTGAAGCCCAAGACTCAAGGCAGAAAAATGAAAATTTGACAAGGAATTCAAGGGGCCTAGGAAACCCAATCAGCAGCACAGGAGAGATTGGTTTTAGAGGGAACAGAGATTCTTCTTTTTGTGTGGCCCCAGGCACTGGGGAGAAAGAGACCAAAGCTAGAAGTAAGCCCCACTCCAGATGCAGAAGCCAGCTAGGTGGTCCTGAAGCTCCTGGCTGGGTGAAGTGACTCCTTCGCTGGTCCTGCATATTCAGAAGGGCCGGGATCTTTCCTGCCTGCTCAGGAGAACACATTCCAACCTTTAGCTCTGGCCTCTTCTCCCTTTCATGGACCATCACGGGAGACACAAGGACATAGAATGTGATTGGTTACACACCTTAGGCGCTTTGCCTGTGGCTCTAGTGTGGGTCTGAGTGAACCTGGAAGAAGGGTGCTTCCTCCCTAGTTTTTCTTCTGCGGGATCTGATCTACTAAGGCACTGATCTACTAATCTGGTTGGTGGTTGGTAACCCCAGCCACATGTAAGGCTGAGATGGAAAGATAGCAAGATCCAGCCATGCCTAGGCTAATGGAATGAAGTTCAAGGCTAGCCCAGGGAACGTAGATTCTGTCCCAAACTCAGAAAAGTACTGGGATGTAACTCAGGGTTAGAGCTTGCCTAGCACACTTAAGACCTAGGTCTAATTTCTGTCACTGAGACAACAAACAAACAAAGGCATTGATCTCCCAGGACTTAGAGCCCAGTGCTTTTGACCTCTCCTTGCTCAGGCATCCCTTCAGTGTCCTCAATAGAGATGGCTCATGTGTATGTTCCATTTCCATCCTCAGCTGAGGGCCTTGGGTTGTTACCTCTTGGTAAGAAAGGACAAAAGCCCTATCAGCTCTCTGACAGAACTTCAACTGTCCCCTCCCCTCTGACTGCCTTAGGCTTCTCCTCTGTGGCTTTGCTGTTCCCTCCCCCCTCCAGACTCCAGTGCCCCTTTCCAGGAGAATCCTTGACCCTCTCATTTGTTTTCAGAGTGTCCCCTGGAGTCTTGCCCTGACCTTTGTCCTGCCTGAATAGATTGCTAGTATTTACATCTCTGGGTGACCTGCAGAATCATGAGAAGAAAGGACCACAGTTCAGTTTGTCATATAACCCCTCCTCATCTGACCTGACCCGGGGGAAACGTCCTTAAGGGTCTGTTGAGGCTGGGAGTAATGCTCCCAGATTTTTCTACCCAAGGAAGTGGGAGTTGACCCTTGTCTTTCGTCTGCTGCAGGCGCCATGTTGTGTCTAAAGTGCTTTTGCACTGTTATTTCCGTAGGTCTCAGAGCTATGTAGGGAGGAGGAAGAGCAGGAGGATATTAATATTTTCCTAGATAAATGAAACAGGCTCAGAGGGAGAGAGATTTCATTGGAAGGGACCCAGTCACCACACAGTGAGAATCATCGCCTGTCACACTCCGAAGGCCTACAAGCACGGGCATCCTTTTATTCCTTCCCTGGTGAAACTGCCTAGAGATTGTAAGAGACGCTGGGGAAGCCTGTGTCATCTACACATCTGAATATGGATTTTTTTTCTTATCTTCGAAGCCTGCTGAAAGTCCTTGCAGGCAGAAACTGTGCCATCTATCTTTTTGCAATCTTCAGTCCTTAGCAAGTCGCAAGTATTTCGTAAATATTTACTGACTTTAATTATCCATCAAATTATTTGTTGATTTATTAAGTTAAACTCTGATGGTGAATTTTCTGGAATCAGAGCAAGAATTATTTTTTGAGCAGATGGCCCATTCCGGGCACCCATCAAATTAGACTAGATGGGTCATTTTCTAAGCATGGGACCAGCCCTGAGGCTATAGATAGAACAAATTCAAATTCATGATGAATTCATTAAAAATTCCAGGACAAGAAATCTTTCAGGGATACTAACGACATCCCCATTTAAGACTAAATTAATTCTGTATGGTTTAAATGTTATTACAGTAAAGTGCAAACGAACGTAACTGTAATGAGGCCCTGCCTCTGAAAGGGACCCATTAAGTCAGTCAATCATCATAGCCCAGCTATTCATTAGTGCTGTTTGACATCTCCTATGCTATGTGTCTTTTTACAGTTTACGTAGGCAACATATTTATGGAGAACTTCCTCGAACATACAGGATAGCTACATGAAGGACAGGAATGCAGCAACCAGATGTGGCCACAGCTCTATAGAGCCTCACTGGTCCAACTATGATGTGACAACCAGTGACTCCTGCATCCCCTGGGAGCTTATTACAAATGTATGGGCTTAAAGACTTCCTGAATCAGGCAGGACCTCAGTTTAACAACATCCCCTAGGGACCTGTACAATCATTACAATTGGAAAAGGACATCGTGGCCTGAGACTGAATAGAGACCAGCCAAATGCGATTACTGCAGAATGAGGTGAAGCCTTCTCAAGGAGGCCTACCCCCACCTCGGCACACTCAGTTCCTGCAGCCCAAGTCTCTGGGTGCATCACCCTCATTTCACCACCCTGCACTACTTTCTTTTAGAATATTTATCACTTTGGCCCTACACTACATACTTCGCTACATATTTATTGTGTATGCAGTTCACTGTCTTTATCTCCTGCTAGAGTTTAAGTCCATAAACTCTTTGCCCAACTCATTTAGTCAAACCCCAAGTATTACAAATTTAAGCTCTTCAGGGCCCCTGTATATGTTGTTTCTCTGTCTCCTAGCAGTGAGAGGCTTGCTAAATGCAGAATACATCCTTCTCAATAATTGGATGAAGATATGGATAGCTCCTTCTGGGGTCTAAAATGCCTTCCTCCCTTTTCTGAGGTCTCATTGTTCTAAGTAACCCACTAGAGACCCTCTAAGGAAGGAGACCCTATTATCCATCCCTATTGGGACATCTCTCGGATGGGTGGGGTAGAAGTGGTAGACATGAAGAATCCTGCAGCAGGAAGGAGTGAGTCTAGCATCTCCATCAACTGTTATTGATGGGGCCTCTGGGTTCTGGTCTAGTGTACTGTTCAGTTCCAGGAGGATGCATTGAGAAATTGTCGTCACATCAGTTTAGATTTTCATGTTTTTGTGGCAAAACAGTACCTGTTTTCCCAGGTAGGTAGGTCACTGTTATTACTTACCTGTTGCCATGACAAAACGTAAGGCAGAAACAATTCAAGAGAGAAAGGCTTTATCTTGGCTCCTGGTTTCAGAGCGATTTCAGCCTACCTACCAGGGAAGGTATTGCAGAGGGACAGACTCAACCTGCAGTGAACTTAAAGCTGAAGCTGTTCCCAGTGCGACAGACCAGGGAACAGAGTAGTCCATGCCATAGTGAACTGCATACAGAGACCAATGGCTGGAACCAGAGATGGGGCTAATCTTTAAAGGCCCCCTTCTCCTAACCTGCTTCCACCAATCAAGCCAACCCTGTTAATGCTCTACAACCCTTCAAACAGGACCACATTTTAGATTCAAACCTTAACCATCACCCAGATTGGATTTCATATCTTTGTATGGTTGTGATTTGAATGTGAAATGCCCTCCCACCACGGGATCCCTCACCAGAATGCCTGGTCTCCACTTAGTGTCACGATTTGGAAAAGTTGTGGACCCTTTAGGGTATGGAGTCTTGCTAGAGGAAGTAAATTACTGGAGGGTGGACCTGAAGGTTATATAGCCTAGCCTGACTTCCTGTTCATTCTCTGCTTCTTGATATGGACACATCCCAACCAGACAACTGTTTCAGGCTCCTGTTGTCTGGACTTCCCTGCTGTGGTGCTCTGTTTCCATTTCCTTGAACAGTAACCAGAACAAACCATTTTCCCCTAAATTTGGTTTTGTCAAGGCATTTTATCACAGCAGCAGTAAAGTAATCAAGATAATTGTACTGGCTAGTTTTGTGTGTCAACTTGACACAGGCTGGAGTTATCAAAGAAGGGAGCTTCATTGGGAAGTGCCTCCATGAGATCCAGCTGTGGGGCATTTTCTCAATTGCCCCTTGTGGGTGGTGCCATCCCTGGGCTGGAGGTCTTGGGCTCTATAAGAGAGCAGGCTGAGCAAGCCAGGGAAAAGCAAGCCAGTGAAGAACAGCCCTTCATGGCCTCTGCATCAGCTCCTGCTTCCTGACCTGCCTAAGTTCCAGTCCTGACTTCCTCTGGTGATCAACAGCCATGTGGAAGTGTAAGCTCAATAAACCCTTTCCTCCTCAACTTGCTTCTTGGTCATGATGTTTGTGCAGGAATAGAAACCCTGACTAAAACAATAATGTTACACAAAAATAGTGTTCTCACTGGGTGGGGCTAGGATGTAAACATTTTTCCAGAAGGGTGGTGTCTCTTACAGGAAACATCAAGTGACGTTGTTGGGGGAGGGATGGGAGAGAGGTCTGTCTCTGTTCTCCTCATTTTGCTCCTTGCCTAAACATGACCCAAAGCCTCCATCTTAAAACCAGAAACTAGAGAACCAAATAAGTACCCCGAAACCTACTCTCCCCTCTTTTTGTCATAAATCTCAAGTATGTAATACACTGTTTTTTAAGGGATCACATTTTATTTTTTTTTTAATGTAATGATGTGGGGCTGGATGGGCAGTGCTTTAGAGATGGCTCAACAGTAAAGAGTGTTTGCTTCTCTTGGAGAGGACCTGAGTTTGGCTCCCCAAACTCATTGTCAGGCAGCTTATAACCACCTCTAAGTCCAGCTCCAGAGAACTCCCTTCTCTCCTTCTGGCTTCTATGTGCACCCACACCCATCTGCAC
>NW_022196915.1:61837165-61848264 GCF_008632895.1 Mastomys coucha
ACACACACACACACACACACACACACACAGAGAGAGAGAGAGAGACACACACAGTGACACACACATAAATAAAAAGGAATGTTTAAGAAGTCTTTAAAAATGATAACTGATAAAAGCAATATCTTTATTATGCTCTTGTTAGTAAAGCAAAGACTGGCAATGGGTCCTGCCACAGGGTCACTCTGTCACCATTAATTCTAAGGTTATCAGAGGAGGAAACCTGGCAACTGTTACTGCCTCCTGGACTCCTTTTAGGTAAGGGATAGAAACTACATGCAATCTCTTTCCTTTTCACGTCTTGTGCTTGCCAGCCTCTCCACCTCTATCTTGTCTGCCTCCACTTTCCCTCACCTGGCAGCTTCCCAGGCTCCCGGTCCGACCCACCATGAACATGTGACCTTAGTGTTTCTCACCCCTCCTGCCTTCCAGATAACAGCACAGTTTTCTGAAACTTGGCTATCCTGTTTTATAGTCACAAGAACATATGAAACTGCCCTAATTTACCCCCCAAATTACCATACTTTCTGCTTATGTGTTTGCCTTGCACAGCTGTTCCCATTTGAAGAGGCCATCTCGATGCTAAGAAGATAATCAGAGAAGCTACTTAAGAACAACATGCAGCCATTCGGGGAAGGAAAAAAAAAAAAAACAACCAACAACCAAGAATTAGAAAAGCAGTGCCCACATGGAACTGGAATGGTAATGAGCTCCGGCAGGAATCCAACTGGGACCTCTACCACCAGCTCACACAGCTGGGAGGTTTGCATTTTACACAACCCGTTTAGTGATGCTCTGCATTTCGAAGCCTGACAGGCAGGGGCTCTAAGCATCATGAGGGCCATTTCAGAATGTATCTTTGGTAAAGGGAATTAGAATGCTAAGCTGTTACTAGCTCCTCCAGGGTTTCATGACGTTATCTGACCTCTAATGATGCCTTCATTGTTTAAGCATAGAAACATCACACTTGGTTTGATTAGCCTAATTAATGTCTCCAGGCTGTGTTCAGTCTAGTTTCATGACTTCTCCCCCACCTCCACCCAAAGCTAAAAGAAAAGTTATCAATAACCAACCTGAGTACAAAATGACAGAAACCAGGAGACTGGAGAGACAATGGCTCAGTGGGAACAGGTGTTCCCTGATCTTTGAGAGGGCCCGGCTTGGCTTTGGTTCATGAGCCCACTTGGAGAGGCTCAAGTGTCAGAGGATACAGGGCCCTTTTTTGGAGTCTGTGGGAACCTGCATTAAATACACATACATAGCCACACAAAGGCATACACATGTACACTTATTAAAAACAAAGTAAATCTTTAAAACATAAAAAACGTATCAAATGATAAGCCCAGTGTGAGGAAGAACACCACTTCTGCTGCCCTTCAGAGCATCCACTAGTAAAATTCAACCATGCATGCAACCCACCTCTCTGCTGACCAGTTGTTCTCAAACAGGCCTGCTTTGTCACTCCCATCTCTTCCTGACACTGTTCAACCTCAGTCACCCGGCATCTCTAACCTGTGCTTTTCATAGTTGCTTGTGTCTTAGGCTGCACGTGTCAGGCGCATCACTCACATGCACTTTCTGAGATCTAGGTAAGCATTTGACTTCAAAGATCTCTTTGAGCTGTTTAGTAATTGTTCTTAGCAACAGTGCAGGTGGTTCTGGGAGACATCTCCATTTTTCTCAGTCATGTTTTGTGTATCAACTCTATAGTTTGGATAGACGATACAAAGCGAAGCTTGTGCCACGGGACCATCTCCAGACCCTCTGTCATTTAATCAGGAAACAGACACTCATGCTTCCCGGAAAACATCTTTTGCGTGAGGCGGTGTCTGTTACTGCATTGCTCTGGTCTGTTAGTTCAATCGTGGAAATTATGGACCCGGGAAGCAAGGCACAGAGCGGCAGCTTGCTGGTCCACCCCTGTCTTCAGGACTAGGCTCCATAAACAGCCAGGGTCCAGTGAGCCTAAAATTCACTTTCATACCAAGAGTGTGTGGTCAGTGACATCATGGCGTGACAGAAGCGCTGTCCACTCAGTTGTCATGGGAAACTGAGGCTGAGATCCTTCTAGCAAGCCTTGAACACACACATCATCTTATTCTTGCTTTCATTACTTCCCCCACTTCTGTGTATTCTTTCCCCCTCCCTCCCATCTTCCATCTCCTCTTGCCTTTCTCCTTCCTCCTTTCCCTCCATCCTTTTGCTCCTTTCTCTCTTCTTCCTTCCCACATCAACCAGAAGTCTACCAAATGTCACTCTGCTGAGGTCAAGTGGTAAGATATGGACATGGTCTAGTTCAACGTGAAAGTTCTTGATCTTTCCCCCTTCCCATTACTAACATGCAACAGTCGAAGCCATACCCAGACCTGCCACATAAGAATTCTCAAGGGCATAGACTAAGAAAGGGGTCTTGAAAAATCTTCCCTGTGACTTTGATATGTAACAACTACCCTGTTGAAGAACAATAGTCGGAAACTCTCTGATAGGTGCTGGGAAAGAGGTGTGTACAAGAAGCTGTGTAGACAGCCGGGCATGGTGGCACACACCTTTAATCCCAGCACTTGGGAGGCTGAGGCAGGCCAATTTCTGAGTTTGAGGCCAGCCTGGTCTACAGAGTGAGTTCCAGGACAGCCATGGCTACACAGAGAAACCTTGTCTCAAAAAAAACAAAAAAGAAGGAGAAGGAGGAGAAGGAGAAGGAGAAGAAGAAGAAGAAGCTGTGTAGGCAGGAAGGAGCTATAAGGGCAGTTGTTAAGGAGTTTGATGTGTGTATGGTGGGGGCAGGGCAAATGGATATCATGGGGTAAATGGGGACTTGAATGATGGGTAGGAGTCTGTTACTGTTATAGGAGAGGTCATTAGATCTGTAGGTCACTTCAGGGACTCTCCAGCTCTGCACAGCTGGGAGAGCACGAGCAAATAGAAAGAGCACTGAGGTATGACCAGGGTGGCAGCCAGGGGCCAACTGATGCTGGGTTTAGTCATCTGCCAAATCATTTGTATTTTTGCCTGAGATCTGTGGGGAAACCTTGAGAGTTTTAAAGAGGACATAATGGAATCACATTTATATTTGAGATGAGTAAGCCCACGGCAGTATTATAAGGCCAAGGCAAGGGAGACCAGCAGGGGATACTCACAATCATATAAACTATAATCTCGGTACCCACTGTGGTTACCGAGACATGAGCTCAAGATGGCTCTGTGAGTCACACAGGCAGGATTTATCAGTCACTTTCCAAATGTGTCCATTTGTGCAAACCGAAGGGGCAGAACTTTCCTGGCCACACCATAATTTATCACTTTAATTTTAGTGTATAAGATTGTATAAAGCCCTTCTCAAGCAAGTATCTTCTGTACTTTGAGCATGTCCCCCTCACACCCCACTCTCCTCCCCTTTGCATGAGTCCACTTTCTTCCTAAGATAGTTTTACTTCCACTCTGTCATCTGTAATATCTGATATATATATATATATATATATATAGTTTAGGACCCACAAATGAGAGACAACACATTGTCTTGGGATTTCTATTGCTGTGCAGAGACACCATGACTATGGCAGTTCTTATAAAGGAAAATATTTAATTGGGGCTGGCCTACAGTTCAGAGGTTTGGTCCATTATCATCACAGTGAGAAGCATGGCAGCATCCAGGCAGACATGGTGCTGGAGAAGGAGCTGTGAGTTCTACATCCAGATCGGCAGGTAAAAGGAAGAGAATGAGATGTGTTAGGCCTGGCTTGAGCTTCTGAGATCTCAAAGCCCGCCCACAGTGACACACTTCCTCCAACAAGGCCATGCCTCTTGATAATGCCAATGCCTGTGAGCCTATAGGTCCATTTTCATTCAAACAACTGCATAAGTGAAGTGAAGTGTTTCGAAAACTGACTTAATTCTCATGATATGATTCTTTCCAGCTATACTCATTTTACCTGACACGAAGCAATTCAAGGGAAGAAACATGTTATGCTGCACAGTTCTAAGGGAACATTTTGTCATGGTGGAGAGGAGGAGCAGAAGTCCAGTGG
Source organism: Mastomys coucha (assembly GCF_008632895.1). Taxonomy (NCBI): domain Eukaryota; kingdom Metazoa; phylum Chordata; class Mammalia; order Rodentia; family Muridae; genus Mastomys; species Mastomys coucha. The sequence goes on from NW_022196915.1 coordinate 61,841,188, forward strand.
GTCACGTGTCTACAGTGACCAAGCAGAGTATGATGAATGGCTATATTCATTCTACTTTTTCCTTTTTAAGTTCAGTCTGGAACCTCAGCCTATGGGATGGTGCCATCCACATTTATGATAGGCCCTTCTGTTTGTTTATTAATTCTAATTCCCACCAGCTTGGTAAGATGAATCATCACAAAGCAGCCAGGGAAAACATATCATTCACTGGAAAACACATCACTAGACTTGCTACCTTCTTCTGCCATCTAACATCCAGCTTAAAAGATCTCATACTTCTATAGGCCACGGATGATGGCTCCCAGGCCTATCCAAATTTTCCTACTTCCAAATCAATTTTGTAGAACTCCTGACTTCACCTCCCGGTTCCATTCAGTCTATCCCTAGCCACCAAGAACAGGAAAAGACAGATAAGAGAAGATTCCAGAACAGGATGAAAAAAATTTTTTGCCCTTTTGGGAGTGCCATAGACATCTAGCAGTGTCTCCATTTCCTTCTGAGTACCAGGATGAGGGCTCGGAATCATTGCCTATCAGTCCTATGCCCAACCAGCCCCACCAAAGACCTACCAGGCTTGTGCAAAAACAGGTCCTTCCTAACACTGGGGTGACTCTTCATTCTCCCGGGTTTTTTGTTTTGTTTTGGTTTTGTTTGTTTGTTTGTCTGTTTTTTTGTCATTATTGAAAAACGACCCTAGGAATTTTTGCGTCCAAGATATCTGCTGGTCCAATGAGTCCAGACAGAGCAGACTGGACTTGCTTTAAATGATGTGGTTTTGACTTTAAGAAAACGCCCTGGTAGAGGAACGAAAAGCCATCATGCAAAGCCCTGCACTTCACGCACAAAGCATGAGGATGAGTTATGACTGCAGCAACTGTAGCCCAGCTCGACTTGGGGGTCTGCCAGAGTCCCCACACCAGATACAGTCTTTCTGGAGTCTACACCATGCACTCTGAGGTAATCAATTTAAGAGGCTTTTATGAGATGACGGAGCACGTTACTTAAAGCATTCCCATTTATTTTGCCTTACTCTATGTTTTTATTACCTAGAATTTAAATCCAATCCATTTGGCAATGTTTTACAGAGGCGGAAAGGCAGGAGAATAGGAATTTGTCAGCCAGGGAAAAGCTAGTGGGGCCAGGCCGTAGGGAAGACTGCTGACTGAGGTGCCTCAGGGTAGGGAAACTCGAAATCCTTCCCTCGTGTGGGTGAGCTGGAAAGTTTCTCATTGCTGCGTAAAGGGTGTACCCCACCCCCACCCTTCATTTTGGAGGGAATTAAATCCAAGGCCTCGATCACACTAGGCAAGTAGTCTACACTGAATTGCAGCACCAGCCCTAACTGACAATTTTTAATATTTTTCTAAGGGCTTGCTTTGATCATTGTTTCTCTCAAAAATCTTCCGTCAAAGACCAGCCCTGGGCCCTAAGATGGGCTCTGGCTCCAGGCTCAGCATGGGAAGTAGGGGATCCAGGTCTTGTTCTCTTGTTCCCTTCTGCCTTATGGACTACATTAGTGCTGGCCACAGGGACCACTGCCTTAAACTGGACCCTCTTTAGCCTAAGCTATAATGAGTTAAATAAGCTGAGTCATTGCCCAAAGCTGCTTTTTCATTTGCTGAGTTTTCATTGAGAGCATACTTTATGCCAGGCAATGCTGCTAGGCTCTATATGCTAAATGTTATAGGCAATGCTACATGCTAATGTTGTATATCTCTCTACATAGAAATATATATCTATAGCCTAAATGTTATAGATATATGTTACAATATAGCATATATCCTGTATATTATATAGGGTGACATCATGCCTCTATACATTATCTGTTACATCAGCAGTATATCCTACAGTCTAAATACATTGAGTAATGTGTGCAATGTTACATGGGTATTATATATGCTTAAACACATTGTTGCCATAATAGAGATTTTGTAAATATATGTTGAGTAAATGAATCTCATATTTAAAAAAGAAAAAAACAACCCTCCCATGAGCTAGCTTGGTGGCTCAGGCCTGTAGTTCCAGCTACTCGGGAGACTGAGTCAGGAGGGTTATAAGATCAAGTGTCTGCCTGGACTGCAGGATGAGTTGAAAGCCAGCCTAAGCAAGTTGTGTGCCAAATAAATCCTGTGTCAAAATAAAAAGGATAAAAATGCAGGGATTGTTTTAGAGGCTGATCCCAGAGACACAGCATGTCACCTGCCCACCCATGGGCATGCCTGGCCATCTCCAGGACCACAGTTCCATTGCTTAGTCACAGGGTCAGAAGCACCAAGCTGACTTAACTGTTAAGGGTCTACACTTGGAAGGCATCACAGAGAAGAGGCCCAGGAGGACAGTAGAAGAATCTAAAGTGGAGAAGAAGGAAGTCTTCCTAATCCCTGGAGCATCCCTGCCTTCTCTGTGCTGGGACGCATGTTGGGACTGGCTCTTTGATGCACGCATGTAAAGAGGGCCAGCTCTGCTATACACATTGCAGATGAGCATGGAGAGGAGGTGAGCTAACTGCAAAGACACCCAGCTTTATGGACACCATGGCCTGAATGTCCGAGTTCCTCCAGAATCGCTCAGTTGAAATTGAATCTCCAGTGAGATGACGGGAGGTGACCAGGCCATGAGGGTGGGACCATCATGAACAGGGATGGAGCTGTACAGAAGTGGCCTGGGGGTCGCCTCTGCCATAGGAGAACACACAGAGCGACCCACAAGGAATGAACTCTGACTAGAGGTGGGATCTGCACCAGCCTCCAGCTCCAGCTGTAAGCAGAATACTCCTATAGCTTAGAAGTTACGCAGTGTGTGGCATTTCTTACAGCAGCGAGATAACCTAAGGCAAGGCAAATAGGAAGTAAGACCTAAGCGCATACACAAAGGAGGGAGACCCAGACGGAGGGAGACGGGAAGAGGAAGAATAATGGGGAGGGAGGGAAGGGAGGGATTTAATCATCAAATTAGCAGCTGAAGCCCTATCTTCTGAAGTGGGTGATCACCCTCATCCCTCATGACTACCTCTCACAGAGTCCTCCCTGGATCCTTGTTTTTAAGACATTTGAGGCTTGGGCTCGGATACCGATGACAAAATCTCCAGCTATCCAGTGGTGTTCACCTGAGACAAAGTAGCTTCTGATGCTCACTGACAGTGTGGCCTTCGGAAGTGGCTGATGTTCCTTCCAGTTTTACCCAAACAGCTCTCTGCACGGCGCCCCTCGCTATGTGGAGATTCCAGATGGACTCTCATAACCGGCTGTTCTGTCTGTCAGCAGAGTCAAGTGACTCTTCTGTGTGTCTCTAAGAAGAGAGGCAGACCAGAGCACTGCCCAGTGCTGATGATCACATTCGGTTTCCCTCACTTCACATCCCCTCCTGTGTTTTTCTCTCTTTCTTTTTTCAAGAATTCTCTGGTTGAATGGATGAGTGCCACAGTGAACGTGTGAACAGCATTTAAGACATGCCAGGCATGCTTGGAAAGCATGTCCCAAAATTACTCACTTACTCCCCCCATCAGGCCCATATAACAGTGCCATCATCTATAACTTCATTTGAGATGCTAGGACTTAGTAGAGTATTTCTACCTCTTGTTAAGATCACCGCTCTGGGAAAAGGATGCAACCCAGGCAGGTCACTCCGAAGGTCTTTGACCTTTGCATGGGCTCCTCTTCTGGTCTGCTGGGCCTTTTTCTCCACCTGGGAAAGAAGTGGGGGGTCAGAGAGGGAAGGCACGGAGAACAAAGGCTGGACAAACATACTTGCGGGCCAGACATGACGAAACTTGCTAAATATGTGACATAAAGGCTATTGCATTGTCTCTCTCTGCCTCAATTCCTCCCTGTGCAAATGTGCAAATGTTGCAGGTTGAGGGAGGATTAACTCATGCCTGGAACAGAAATCAGCTTCACTAAAGGAAATGCTGTGTGATTTTTATGTCAAGACATCATTTCCACATCAGGGCTGCTGGCAGCTATCTGTCTTACTCAGGGTTTCTATTCCTGTACAAAACTTCATGACCAAGAAGCAAACCGGGGAAGAAAGGGTTTATTCAGCTTACTTCCACATTACTGTTCATCACCAAAGGAAGTTAGGACTGGAACTCAAGCAGGTCAGAAAGCAGGAGCTGATGCAGAGGCCATGGAGGGATGTTACTTACTGGCTTGCTTCCCCTGGCTTGCTCAGCCTGCTTTCTTACGGAACCCAAGACTACTAGCTCAGGAATGGCACCACCCACAAGGGGTCCTCCCACCCTTGGTCACTAAATGACAAAATGCCTTACAGCTGGATCTCATGGAGGCATTTCCTCAAGGGAGGCTCCTTTCTCTGTGATAACTCCATCTTGTGTCAAGTGGACACACAAACCCAGCCAGCACAGCATCCTAGAGGAGTCCTGCCTCTCGGACCCACAGGAGCTCTGGGAAACAGTTTATGCTGCTATATAGCCTGGGACAGCCCAAATCCTCCATCCCAAAGTCTTTGACAAGTGGAAAGGGATGAAATTTTCAGGCCCAGAGCAAAACAATGAAATGTTTATAGGTTGCAGTATGTAGTATTCATTTAATTTGCACAATGATTTCGTAGCCAACAGAGGCTAAGAAAATGGGAGCAGTTGCCAACCATCAAAACAGAGCAAGGGGCAAACCAGTGTTCACAGCTGGGCACTGAGTTGGTAAGGCCTTTCCTACCTGCATAGTAAGGTGCGTTGATAGAGACAGGGACCCACAGAATATATCTAACCTAAAGGAGCCTGTGAATATTCTATGGGACCTCTGTCTATGTAGGGCTTTATCCAACAAGTGGACCTGCCATATCCCAAGACTTCACTGTCACAGTCCTGACACCAAGTAAGCTCCTCCCTGCCTGCCTCCCTGGCTCCCTTTTTCCATTATTAGTTCACAACACACAGGGAAAGGAGCAAGGGCCAGGGAAGCGCTAGTGAGGGAAGGAAGAAAACTATCTTTAGTGTGGCCTGGAAAATTTAAATGGAGAAGTTAATTCTGCCTCAGTGCCATGACAACAGAGATATAGTTATTATTGGACACTTATTTTTTGTCAACTGATTGTTAATTTCTCATTATTTGCTTCCCACTTTCTGCTCCTCTGCCCCACAGGGAAATGTCTAAAGATATTGATTGTGGTCCCCTTATTAATTCCATTTTTATGCTTTCAAAAACCATCTTTTTTATTTTATCATTCCCCAGAGCTTGTAGTAAGTTGTATAAGTTGTACAGCCTCAATTATCATCTCTCTGGGGGCAGAAAAAAAATTATACCTGAGATCCAACCATCATCTGACATCTGCTGTGGGGTTTCTCGTCTCTTTGCAGCCAGGACTTCCTCCAGATCTCTTTTCCCAATACTCTTGTCAAAAGAGGAGCCTTGGAAGTCCGGTCCTGTACCCAGTATCTCGTCACCTTTTATCTTACACCCAGTGCTCTTCAAACAAAAATTTAAACTTGGAACTGGTGAGACAGCTCAGGGAAAGGCGCCTCCCACCAAGTCTGGGTTCCTTGTGATATCAGGAGAGAACCAACTTCCACAAGTTGTCTTCTGACCTCTGCACACAAACCATGGCATGTATGTTCTCACACATACACACACACACACACACACACAAAATAAAATAAAATAAAAATTTAAAACTCCCACAAAGTTCTTTCCAATCTTGAAAATAAGAATTTAACTCCAGAGGAATGGGGATATCAACTCAGCCACAAACCTTTGACCCACACTGTTTTCTACCTATAAGAACTTCAGGGATAAAGAGAGAGCAGAAAATGAGGGAATGGCTAGCCAATGACTGTCCCAACTTGAGTCTCATGCCATGAGAGAGAGTCCAAGCCTGACACTACTAATAATATTCTGCTCCACTTGCAGACAGGAGCCTAGCATGATGGTCACCTTCGTGGCTTCACCCAGTTACGGATCGAAACAGATGCAGAGACCCACAACCAAACACTAGGCAGAGCTTGGGAAATCTCATGGAGGAGGGGAGGAAGGATTGAAGGAGTCAAAGAGGTCAAGGATACCACAGGAAAACCTACCATAGACTAACCTGGGCCCATAGGGTCCCACGGAGACTGGACCACCAACCAGAGAGTATGGATGGGAGAGACCTAGTCCCCCTCTACATATGTAACAGATAAACAGTTGGCTCCTCACGTGGAACCTTTAGCAGCAGGAACAGGGGCTATCTCTGACTCTGTTGCCTGCCTTTGGATCCCTTTGCCCTAACTGGACAGCCTTGTCTAGCCTCAAAAGAAGAGGATGTGCCCAGTCCCATTACAACTTGACATGCCAAGGTGGTTTGATGTCCATGGGAGGTCTATCCTTCTCTGAGGAGAAAGAAAGGGAGAGGAGAGGGAAGGACTGGGAGGAGAGAAGGGAAAAGAAGCTAGATTGGGATGTAAAGTAAATTAATCAGTTAAAGAAAAAGTAATTAAACTCCATAAAATTGCATTGTTTTTATCCTTTCAATATTAAGATCCTTAGAGACTGTTGTCCTTAGACATTGCTAGGATAACTGTATTTTATATACAACCTTATCAAAGATAAGAGACTCTTAGCCTATCAAACATGGGGAAATGCCCAATCAAGTGACTAAAGGGAGAATCGGTTGGTTTGGTTCATAATTTCAAAGGGTCCAACATGGCAGGGCAAACACAGCTGCAGTGCCAGCAAGCTGCTGCCTGTAGGCAGGACGCAGAGAGCTTGGGCTAGAATGACCTTCACAGGCCTTCCCCCAGTGGGGCTGCCTTCCTTCTGTAGGTTCTAGAATAACATTCCTTCTGTAGGTTCTAGACCCTCCCTGGTTGGGGGCCAAGATTCAGACAGAGAGTCTATGGTCAACATTTCCTATTCAAATCGCAATGCCCCTTCTATTCCCACCTGGAAAGTGCATTTACCCACAAGGCTAAGGTTGCCCTTTGCAGTTTGCCTCCAGCAGAGGACAACAGAGGAGCTTCCCACCCTGGAGTCTCTGACTAATTCATTTAACCCCAGTGTGAGCACCTACTGTATACCAGACTCTGAATTAATCACCAGCACAGAAACATAGAAACTCCACTCTGGGATCTTCCCAGAGAGGAAA
>NW_022196915.1:61849955-61853322 GCF_008632895.1 Mastomys coucha
GAATACAGGAAGAACAACCCACATTCCACAAGGAACTCAAGAAGAAGGAAGACCAAAAGGTAGACAATGTCCACTCTTTACGTATAAAACCAATGAAGAAGTGTACTGAGGAGTCTGGGAAGTGGAGCTTAGAATGGCAAGTTTGATTATTGGTAGAAACTGATAGAAGGATGTGCTTTAGACACTCCGTCTCTGCTTACCTCACACACCTGTCCAACCCCTTACTGCAGAGCTGGACAACTGCAGCCATCTCCAAAGGGCTGAGCATGCTAGGCTGCTCATGGACAGACAGGCAGATCTGAGGGAGGAAGGGCAGAGCTCAACCCTCTTGTCAGGGCCAGCTCACATTAGATAAACCATCACTTAGGTACAGAGAAGAAACCAGCAAGGGTGGGGCAGGGGCAAGAATGTGATTCTGGCTGGAGCCACTCCATCAGGGAAACAAAGCTGCCCCTAATAAGCATAGTTCATCCTCTCAAGGAGAGGACCGCTAAACAAGAAGAGGAAACAAACTCTCTAGACAAGGCAGGTGGTCTCAGCACCAACCCAGCTGCTAGGCACACAGTAGACAGATGTAGCATCGGCTCAGAGCTCTAAAAACTCTTGTCCTCAGCTCAAGAGGGAGGTGGATGTGCAGAAAGTGACCAAGAGGGACATCTGTCCTCCTGGGTCTCTGAAAGTCAGCCTTCTCCACCTCCATCTTCTCTGGTGTCAAGGAGGAAGAACTGAGCGTGTGGGCAGAAGCTCGAAGCCATGAGCTGCACTGCCTTGTGTTCCTCCCAATGCGTTCTTGGTTCATGTTGTGTCACGTTGGCTGCTCTGAGCCCTGGGGACAGGCTGCTGACCCTCTGTGCCTCTTTCTTTTACTAGTGGAGGTGGCAGTTCCAAAGGTCTTCCTGCTTCCTTGGAGTCTCTGCTGAGAGCATTCCAGAATGGTGTTTGCTCAACGCCGGCTCCTCTTCGAGGCGCAGCCCTCTGTAAACACCGCATTTCATTACTAGAAGATGATGAATATTTAAAATGCCAATTCTGGCCTCCACACTGCAGTGTGTAACTCAGCTCTGCATACAGTTTTCCCCTTCTTCATCAAACCCTGTGACTGCCTGACCTGTGTGCTGAGGACGCAGCCTCCTCCGGTAGCGGTCAAGGCCACAGATGCTTCTGGGTAGCAGGATGCATGCTCCTATGAGTGATGGAGTGTGCCCAGCAAGTGGGAGACATTGAGGAATGTGGGCCCAGTGTGCTTGTCAAGAAAAGGATGCAATTTGTGTCTTAGGTGAAGTCTCTAGAGTTTTAAATGTGGATCTCACATTTTAACATTTTAAATAAGAAAAAAAACATGTTGTCAGTCACAAGAAGGTTACCCCCAGCCACTGTGGCCGTGAGAAGGCAATGCTCTGTGGTGTGCAATATCTTATGCTGCTGTTCCTCAGCGTTTTTTCAACGTGACATGAATGTTTCAGTTGAAGATTTCATCCTATTTCAAGTTTATCCCCCATAGCAAATCAAGAAGGCTTGCTTCAAATCCTGGTTCCATTGCTTGCTGTCTATGGGCTTTGGGAAAATTGCTTAATTATTTGGGCCACAAGCTAACTAGTTTTTCAGTGCTGTGACCAATGTACTTCACAGAAACAGCCTAAGGGAGGAATCACTTGTTTGGGCTTATTTCAGAGAGTTCATTCAGCCCACAGGTACTTATGTGGAGCATCACGGCTTCGGGGCACATGGTGGGCAGCAGCTGTTCACATTGTGGATTGGAGGACCACCAGCAGCAGCAGCAGTAGCAGCAGCAGCAGCAGCAGCATCTCATTTGTCCAAATTGAATTAGTCCATATTTTTCTCTCCTATTGTCAACCTGCCTAGCAGCTACAAAACCATAAAAAATTTAAAGTAAGAACGACAAGAAGATAGGAAGGGAGAGAAGAAGGGGAAAGGAGGAATGATGGGTGTTGAGTTGGCTCTTTGGAAGATGGCACTGAGCTAACTTGGAGTCAAATGGACGACATGAACAGAATACAGACAGGCCTGGGGAAAGTGTGACAGGTGGCATCTCCAAGAAAAATGACACTACAGGAAGAGAACTGGTCATACCATGGTCATTTTACTGATACTCAAGCTTAGTGTAGTCTATTTTCAAGATTCTCATGGTTCATGACATATTTAGGAGCATAATGAATCACAGACCTGTGATTGGATTGCCACTGCCATGATCCAATCAGTTTGTCCGTGTGTATGTGTGTGTGTGTGTGTGTGTGTGTCCGTGACCATGTGCTGTGTCGTTGTGTCTAAGAGGGGGTCATAGTTGGTAAGGAGATACGCTTTGGTCTCAAACACTGAGTGGGAATTTTCCAGGATGACTGTGGATTAGGGGAAAGGTTAGGCATAAGACTGAGAAATGAATCAGAGGAAGAAAGAAAGATTAGGGCAGAGGGACAAAGCTACTTAAGGCTCAAATAAAATGATGGTCCACTTATAATATTTATGGTGCCATAAAGCTAGGGAATCCTAGAAGAAAATTATTCTGAAGTAAAATGTCTTTTTCCTCAGAATTGATCAAACAATTATCTGGCAATGTTAGAAAAGGAATTGAGGTGATTCATAATACATCCCCCTTATTCTCAACAAAAAAAAAAAAAAAGCAAGCCTCATTTCTCTGAAGGTGTAGCAGATGCTGTTTGTCCATGGCTGCACCTGCGAATCTCCTGTGCAGAAAGCTCCTACTGTCTTCACTTGTGGCTCAGCTTTCCAGCTAAGTTTAGCCTCCTGGTGCAGGCTGCAAATGTAGCCAGCCCTCAGCAAGTACAAGAGAAGCATGCAAACCTGTCCTGGTGGAGATCTGACTCCATTCTGCATAGGCTCGCAGAAGCCCAGAGGAGGTGGGTCATCAACTGCCCACAGTTCATGGCTGTCCTCTTGGCTGGCTTCTTTCTCTTCTTTTCTCTTTCCTCACTGACTTCCCAGTGCCTCTGCGGATCATGTCACGAAGAAGCTACTTGCATTCAAATAGAGTGAGTCAAGATCTGTTTCAGGAGGAATCTATATGGAGACAAAAAGATGAAAGTAAAACCAGAGCTCTCCATAGGGCTACAGACCCCAGCCACTTGAGCCTGATCTCAGTCACTTGGGGATGTCTTACACAAACATCCAGAGCCTGACCCCTAATGACTCACAATGCCTTACCACAGATGGCCAATCTAAGTCAGATGACTGGTGCTCTGAATTTTACTAATTAAAGCAATACTGGGACACCTACTTACCCATCCAGATGTGGACCCCACACAAATGTCACACAAGATAAGGCCAAGTGACTTCCCTTCTGCTATTGAAGCAAAACATCTCTCTCTCTCTCTCTCTCTCTCTCCCTCTC